>NC_071355.1:26580605-26903463 GCF_943734655.1 Sabethes cyaneus | reverse complement strand
GGTGGTATCACAAAATGCTTCCAACGCAACAGAGGACGAATGGCTCATCGCGAGGAGACGGGCAGATATAAATCAGGAGCTCGTTTGCACTGGCTTGTTTGTTGGCAAACTGGAGTGCGAGGTACCTCGTACCGACCTACCGGTTGTGAAATCTTTTCATAGGTACTGAGAAGTTATGAAGCTATGCCATGCCATCATCGGATTTGTGGTTTGTTTGTTCATTTGTCTGCGGTGGTGAATGTTTCCAAAGAATCAATTCACCAAGCGCCCCATCATAATGGACAGGAACGATTCATTATTTCCAGAAACGGTACGAATGGATTCAATGCTAAGGTTTGTAGCATTTTCTTGGAGCGATAATTAGGAAATTAATTGGGATACTTGTAACGTTGCATCATTAAAATGATGCGATTAATGAAACTCGAAGGAAAACAATTAATTCTTATTTTAAAATAAGTGTGTAATGTACGAAATGTTTAAATAAATAAAAATACAACAGCATCTGCATCATGTCGAAATTTTTTTTCCATCCTGGGACAAATTGGTTTTTCGCCAAATAAACATTTGTCATCGGGCTGCATCGGTCCCTTCGATGGATCAATTAATGTTTCTTTATGACAAAAAGTGCGCGCAGCACACGTGTCGCACCGAGGCAGTTATTAAATTGACAACATTGAAAACGATAGCCGCTGCAATCGTTTGACCCTCTTTCTGCTTCCTGCTTCCTGCATCCGATCCGGCATCCCGACAGCGGGATGTGTTCCGGCAGTAATCGTTAAAAATAATGTTTACCCCGCCGCCGCAGTCTGCTCCGCTCTGTTCGATTCCGGCGCGGCGGCTGGCGGCAGTTGGTTATTTACTCATTCAGGTGAGCGCTCGGAAGAATATGTAGCCGTTTCACTTTTTTGTACCGTTCATTGGCTTGGGATTATAGACCATAACCGAACACTGCAGGGTTAAATGACTTGATTCATGGGAAGCGAATATCGTATGTGTGTTAATGTCGCAGTTTTTGTGCACTGTGAGAGTTCATATGTTTTGAAAAGTTTTGCATTCAAAACAAATCTAAAAAAAACTTATTTTATTATCAATTAGTGCAAATGTGGCTGTTTGCATATTTCGCAAACCGCAAATAATTAAAGAGCACAAAATTCATTTATCCCAACATATTTCTCTTTTGATCAGTGCAATAATCGATCTGTGAAATGTTTCCCTGGTAGTTCATTTCGTCGATAAATATAGTACGAAATTGAAATCATGCAGTAATAATCGAGTGCACTTTTTATGTCAACTGCTATATTACCTAGAAAGGAAGTTTTTGACGGCTATTTATTTCTTAGTGGTTTATTTATTAAAGGAGGGTCATTCACCATATTTATTTCAATCATCTGAATCGATTCCATTAGAACACACGGCTTTTCTCTTAATATATCTTTGATTCAGAAAGCAGATTTTGTGGAAATAGATGGGTTAAATTATCTAATGACAAAAAATGACTCCTTATATTGATTTTATAACATTTCAAATAACACATCAAACGTAAAAACTAGGCTTGAGATTTATTGTTCTGAAATCCAAAAGTAATGAACCCTGTTTTAACTATACAGCCGCTCTTTTGCTCAAGATACTCGAACCTGCCTAATTTCCAAAAGGCTCGGGTACACATCTGCAGTGAAGGTTGTAACTTTACCGCACCCCCGTAGCGACACAAAAAGTAAACACTTACACAAGGTGTCGAAATTTCCTCCGAATCGAGCACACAGGCAGACAGAGAGCCGAACCGAACGTAAGGCAAATCCGCAATAAATTAAAAACCAAACGACAACCATTAATCCTGTCACTCTTCGGTGTGGGAAATAGCTGTGCGACATCCTGCCAGGGGGCTGATCCTAACCTAGCCGGGTAAGTAGCAGGAGCAGTAGAAGCGATATTTTCCTGTTAAAGGTGGGCCCATCGTACACCGTTGTCAATGTTTCTTCACTTCCTGTTCAATCAGGTGGAATTCGGGGGTGAGAAAATCGGATCCAAATTACATCGATGGGGTAAAACAACCAAATCAGGTGTAAGAGAATCTTGCCGGTAGACTGTAGACAAAGTATTTTACTTCTTTTTGTCCTCTACAATAATGTATGCTTATTCGAACTTTGTTGTTTGATGGGTACGTGTACCGTTTACACATGAGCATAGTATAGAAGAAGGATAATCCCTAGCTAAAAGGTGCTAATCCGATGTTTTTGTTTCTGAAATGATTGTTCCGAAGGAACATTTAACAAATGACGAGGATTGTTCAAGCACAATGGCGTGCAATCGTGCCATGGTTATCAGTCTAAATTCTAGAACCAATGAAATACCAGCACAAATTCCTCATCGGTTGAGCACATATTAAGCGCCATAGGATGGTAATTGACACTCGTATTCGCGCAAAGCCGGTCCATAAATTTGAACTGTTGTCTGGAGCCCCCGGCCAACCAGCAGCGAGTGCATTCCATTACGGAAAACCAGAACCAACCCGGAGCCCCGGGTTGGGTAAACTTGTTTCGAGCCGGCAAATGTGTATTGCAATGTTGCTCTTAACTTTTCCCAGCAATTCACTTTTATTATCCTCCACTCATAACATGTCTGCTCAACACAACAATTATTTCTGCTTACAGTTAGTGCAACATCAGCCTATGTTCTCGTCGGTTTACATATTTTGCATCGGTGGGAAAGTTTTTCCGC
Source organism: Sabethes cyaneus (assembly GCF_943734655.1). Classification (NCBI taxonomy): domain Eukaryota; kingdom Metazoa; phylum Arthropoda; class Insecta; order Diptera; family Culicidae; genus Sabethes; species Sabethes cyaneus. The sequence continues at coordinate 26,900,745 of NC_071355.1, read as the reverse complement.
TCTCGGTTCTCAAGAGGATAAGATAAGCAAAAACATTTCCACTGCTGCAGCTCATGAGCATCATGGTTCGGTTCGGCATCCAGAGGCAAGCCCGGACCGCAACAGGATGATCCGCCGCAGAAAAGTTGAACTGGGGAAAATGTATAGGAACAACAGATTATTATCAAGATGAGTGTACCTTTTCAGCTCCGGTAATGTTTGCTCAAATGTTTGCAGTTTCTCCGCTTTCCATTTTCACTACGTTGCATACAGCTGCCGGTTCGATTGCTACTTTCACCCATGAATACGTTGTTTTTAGCTCCTGCCGGCATTGTTATAGCGGTGGTCTGCTTTTTTATGTTCGACATTATACATATGTGAACGATCCGATTGCGAACTGGTGGTGTGAAGGTAAGTTTCTTGCTTTACCAATCTGTTTGGACCTCGTTCGGAAAGTATATTGAAACTTTACGGAAATTTGCACCTCAAAGTTTGCGAATCAGCAGTGGCGATCTTTTCAGAAAGGCCTCTTAGTCGGCTCGAGGAGGTAAAATTATCTTCCCTTTGTATGCTTTAGCCGCGAGTGGTTGTCGACACGTAAAACTGATTAAATATTATGGTTTGCAGACTGTTATTGAGCAACAACAAATATTACTTTCAGTCCAATTAAAAACTTTCGTACTGTTTAATTGAATAATTATTTTCCAAAGTTTGTGCTCCGGTCTACAACAACGATCACAACCACAAAAACAACCACAACAACAACAGCAACAACCACAGCAACAACCACTACTACTACTACTACTACTACTACTACTACTACTACTACTACTACTACTACTACTACTACTACTACTACTACTACTACTACTACTACTACTACTACTACTACTACTACTACTACTACTACTACTACTACTACTACTACTACTACTACTACTACTACTACTACTACTACTACTACTACTACTACTACTACTACTACTACTACTACTACTACTACTACTACTACTACTACTACTACTACTACTACTACTACTACTACTACTACTACTACTACTACTACTACTACTACTACTACTACTACTACTACTACTACTACTACTACTACTACTACTACTACTACTACTACTACTACTACTACTACTACTACTACTACTACTACTACTACTACTACTACTACTACTACTACTACTACTACTACTACTACTACTACTACTACCACTACCACTACCACTACCACTACCACTACCACTACCACTACCACTACCACTACCACTACCACTACCACTACCACTACCACTACCACTACCACTACCACTACCACTACCACTACCACTACCACTACCACTACCACTACCACTACCACTACCACTACCACTACCACTACCACTACCACTACCACTACCACTACCACTACCACTACCACTACCACTACCACTACCACTACCACTACCACTACCACTACCACTACCACTACCACTACCACTACCACTACCACTACCACTACCACTACCACTACCACTACCACTACCACTACCACTACCACTACCACTACCACTACCACTACCACTACCACTACCACTACCACTACCACTACCACTACCACTACCACTACCACTACCACTACCACCACCACCACCAAAACCCCAACCACCACCACCACCACCAGTGCTTAGAAATCCCATATTAAAATTTTTGAAATACGCCTGACCTGATGCAATACACTGCGGGTGTACACCAGGTTAAGAGCGGCACACGACAGCGTCTGATCCGCAACAGGCGACTGAATTAAGAATTGCGTTTTTCCGGCACTAAAGCTAGGATTTCAGCCCCATCATCAGCCACGGTACCCTAGTAACACAGTTGTTGCAAACTAGTTGTGGCAACCAATATGTGACTTATTTTAGTCATAAATAGGTTGCTGCAACTAAAAGTCCCAAATGTGTGCTACTTGGGTAGCGTAGCCGAAGTAAGACTACCTAAACCTACCTCACTATTAAAAATAAATGAAATTTTACTCGGAACATTCGGCATGGATAAAGAAACGAAATCATTACATGGAATGGATGGTTGGTATCTGGACAAAGTTCTGCTGGAACAGCTAGAACCCTGAAAATTCGACATCGTGGCACTGCAGGAGATCTAAGAACGGGCTTCGTAGTGTTGGGCAGAGTGCCGGTTCGTGTGATGGACTGGAAGGCGAATTGATATGTATGTAGAGGATATATGGTCATTTCTTCAACTACAACCGTGTACCGACATAAAAGATAACGGTCAACGATGCATCAACTTTTCAGCTTCTCAAAACAGTTTCTTTTCCTGTAAAGATATCCACAAAGTCACTTGGAGATCACCTGACCAGCGAATATTGAACCAAATCAACCATAATCTCATCGTGCGTTGAAAACTATCTACGTTATATTCCTCGCGACAAAACCGCTCTTCTCGGTTAAACATGCAGCAATTAGACAACCCACGAGTTACCGAGTACTACGCGTGCATAATGGATGAAGCTCTTCCGCGGTGCTAGATGATTCATGAGGCAGTATCACGCGGGTTTTATGGGGGTCCGTGCTACTTACTTTACTTTACTTTACTTTACTGGCCGAAAATCCATATTAACGGATACTCGAATGTATTAGTGATTTCCTGGATTCTCGGTTTTGGGCTGCCAGTCTCCAGTCACCCTGAACTCCTGCTGCGCGTGCATCTTCCTCGATCGCACACACCCACCGATTGCGTGGTCTACCTCGAAGCCGACGACCTCGCCCAGGTTCTCTGCTGAACACTATTTTTGCTGACCTTTCATCTGGCATTCGGGTTGCATGTCCAGCCTACTGTAACCGCCAGCGCCTGATCAGCTTCACAATGTCATCATATTTATACACCTCGTACCACTTGTGGTTCATGCGTGTACGCCATTCCCGCAAAAATTTTCTTTGCCTATGCTGACCCCACATTCAATTTCCCAAAGTTTTGTACGGATTGATCAATCCCCCTTGCAGTGACATGCAATGAAAATTGAGTTTTTTCGAAAATCTAAGAAAATTGGAGAAGCGTCACTGCAAGGGGGATTGATCAATCTGTACAAAACTTTGGGAAATCGAATGTGGGGTCGGAATGAGCAATTATACCAAATTTTGTTAAAATCGGAGGTGGTCGATTACAGCGGATATGATCATTTGAGAGGGAATGACCCCTATATAACCTTGAAAATTGAATTTTGTAAAAAACCCAAGATAGAATATTTCAAGACCTTCTCCAAACTAATTGTTTTGACCAATACTAACATCATGTGAAGAAAAATTTGAGGTGCATGAAAGTTAAACAATAATTGCCTTCGGACATAGCGTGACCCGTTCTTGGTACTCACGCTCTTTATATCGTTCTTTTGGCATGTAGCCGCAGTGAGCATGAGACTCCTAGCCACGTTCTACGCATCTATTGCTCTTTGGAACTCTTCATCAGACCAGCAATTTCTTGGTCGGCTAGGCCAGGTGCCCAGTACCTCAGTGGCTGTGCTTTTTAACACATCATGGACCCACCGCCACCTCGCATCCAAAGTGTTTTCACTCATTTGTTGTTCAATTCTCTCATCAAGCTCCTGGGCATATTCTGTGGCCACGCCCTGAACCGATAGTCGCTGGATGTTCAGCCGTATAGTTCTCTGTCTTCTGAGACTTGTAACGCTTGGCAGCCTAGCGCGAATACAGATTGCCATACCTCTGACTGCAACGAAGTTTATCAACCTCAGGCCGTTATCATTGGTCGTCGAGTGACAGCTCTCTTTTCTAATCCCTTCCCTTACGACCTGTGCAACGACGAATGCATTCGTATCCCCGATGATGATTTTGACGTCATGTTTTGGGCACTCTCCATATGTTTTATAAAGGGATTCATAAAACGATTTCTTGACATCATCGTGTTTGTCGTTCATTGGAGCGTATGTACTGATCAGGTTGAAGAACTTGCCCTTGATCCTCAACAGGCAGATACGGTCACTCACCGGCTTCCATCGAATGACTCGTTTTTTATGTTTGCCCAGTACCATAAACCCAACGCCTTCCTTTGCTCTTTCGCCGCCACTGTAGTAGATATGGTACTACGAGGGTTCAGCTGTTGGACCAGCTGCCCGGAGTTCCCGTTCTCCTGAGCCTCACCATCTTACTTCTAGGAGGGCTGCCACCTCAATGTTTACTTAGGCCGTAGGCCAGCTCGTGCAGGTTCCATCAAGGTTCTGACGTCCCAAGTACCGAGTTTCAAATCAGAGTCCATTAAACACTGCCGTGTCTTATGCCGATTGTTCACTAATGTTTTGGTTTTCCTAATTTCATTTTTCTGGGTTGTTTGTTGGTTGTCCAGTAGTCCGCCTTACTACGGCTGCGCTACCTAGCCTCGCAGACGGGGCTGCCATCTTAAGTGTAGCTGGCGAGACACAGCATTTCGAAACTCAGCCGCTCCTATGGAGTATAGACGCTGCACAATGGGCAAAAACGAGCTCGTAATCCCAAGAATTAGAAGCCGCTGAGTTGGAATCTTACAAGATACCTCTTCTTATGTAAAAAAATGTAGGAAATCGATAGGTGATGGTTTCATCTTGCGCAGACGTCGGGAAGTGGTAAATTTTGCCCTATTTTCCCCAAAAATCATGTTAAAAGCTAATTAAACAGTATAAAAACTTATTTGCCGCTCGTGAAACGAACTTAAATAGCTTCCAAAGGTTGTCAAAACATTATAAGAATCAAATTCCATCCATTCCATACTGTGCGAAACGTAGGTATAGTCCATTTTGCCTAATTCAGCTCCTAATACATAGTAAAATTTAATCAGAGCGATTAAAACTAATTCAAAGACAGGGGAATAAACTCGAATAGTACCAATTTACTCGAAAGACATCAGGAGAGTTGTTTGCCATCGATTTAGTACCGTGATGAATTCAAAATCGGTCCGTTTTGCCTGATTCTTTCCTAGATCTACAAAAACACGTTCATTTGCTATTGCGTAAAAAATCGTAATTTTTCAACAATGGTGTCTTTGAAGAAGTTTATCAATAAAATACAGCGCATCTTTTTAAACTATCTAGGTGATCTTATATTCATCTATCAGGGTGATACAAACCTTTGTTTTTTTTAGTACAACCGAAAAAAATTTTTTCTTCTGAAAAATTATAGAACATACTAAAATGAGCAACTTTGCTGAATATAGTAACTATCTATCTTTTGCTAATTGCGAGATGTAATGATTTATTTAAAAAGGGCACTTAAAAATCTATTCTGCACAATAACTCTGCATCCATTTTATTTATTGCTTTCAACTGTTCTCCAAAGTTATTCAGTCTGATAAAATACACAATTTTTTTAAGACCGTTTTTGCCTTCGAATTAGTTTTAACCGCTTTAATTAGGTTATCTATGTATATGGGGGTGAATTGAGCAAAATGGACTATTCTTGCATTTCGCACTGTATGAAATGGATGGAATTTAATTTTTCTGATGTTTTGACAAAATTTGGAAACTATTAGAGTTCGTTTCTGAAGCGGGAAACAAGTTTTTATACTGTTTAATTAGCTTTTATCATGATTTTTGGGGAAAATAAGGCAAAATGGACCACTTCCCGAAGACGGCGCAGGATAAAACCACCACCAAATCAAATGTTTACTCTTCGACAACTCCTCCAGAAATGTCGGGAATACAACATACTCACGTGTCATATTATCGTGGGTTTCAAAGCAGCATACGATACAATCGCGAACAGCTATGGAGATTATTTAACGACACATTCAGACTGAAAGTCGAGAATACTTTTCTCTTCGGAAGACGCTTCGATCAAGCAGCATACGCTGCCGCACAGAGCTGTCAATGTGCACTTACCGTATTTGAACGAAAAGTGTTGCGGACTATTTTTGACGGAGTACAAACGGATAGCGGAGAGTGGTGTAGGCGTATGAATCACGAGTTGCAGGCGCTACTTAGAGAAATTCCCATCGTACACCTGGCGAAAGTTGGGAGACTACGGTGGGCCGGCCGCATGGCAAGGATGCCGGACGACTGTGCATTGAAATCCGTTCTTTTCAAGAACCTTACCGGCACCAGGAATAGAGGGAACCAACGTGCTAGATGGCTCGACCAGGTTGAAGCTGACTGGCGTGCGTCGAGACGCTCAACGAAATGGTGATGAGTAGCCCAGGACCGAGTACAGTAGAGAGGAATTCTTGATACGGCAAGAACCACCTCGACTCTCGGCTGGTAGAAGAAAACAAAGAGTTGGTTGAATTGTTGAATCATCTAAAATCCACCCCATGTGATGTTAACGTGAACAATGCTCCACGAAACGTAAGCAACGCTCGACGTGGAGTTGAAAGCACTGACCGTTGGCGAACGTCTTGTACTTAGGACCGAATTTGGTGAGGTATATGAGATCGATGTATGGAGGAAAAGGATAAACCACGAGCTGGCACAGCTCTTCGACGAACTCAGTATCCAGAAAATCGCTGAAACTGGAAGGGTACGATGGGTAGAACATGTGGTGTAACGCCGGACAACAGCCCCGCAAAAATAGTGTTCGCCTCGAATCTGGTTGATACCAGACGCAGAGGTGCGCAGCGTGCTAGATGGTTAGACCAAGTAGAGCAAGAACTATAAAGTGTGGGACACTCGAGAAACTGGAGACGGACAGCCATGGACCGAGTTTGTTGGAGGAACATTGTCATGCAGGTGAAGTCCTAAGGGACTTCGCACCAGGGCAAGTAAGTAGGTAAGAGATGGTAACACATTTTAAAGTGGTGGCTATTTTCAGATGGATCTGGGAGTTGTCATCGAGGAACGCAATAAAAATGACCAGTTTTTGTGAAAGTAGATAAAAGTCAAGAAGACAATGTTCTCAAGTAAAGCACAAAATGGCCGAAAAAGCAAAGCATCGGAATTAAATTCGAAATAACTGAATACGCTTATTAAGGCCAGAAAAGGGGACTAAAACTAAATTCGCCGAAAAACATTTCAAAAACGAATTTAATTAAAAGTACAGAGTAAATATATAAATTTTATTGTTAAAATATGCATTTAAGTTATTGATGAAGCTTGAATGTTCCCTTCCCACCGTCAAAGTATTTCCTACAAAAATGAAGTTTTTCCTTGATGACCACTCCGTTTCCGTATCAGATAATTCCAGCTCGTTACAATCCCATCATCACGGTCATCAAACCGCATTCCCGTTCAACCGAAGCATTCGGGATGTGTCATGTGCGCTTGTAAATTTGCTTCCATTCACCGTCGGCTAGCGGGTAACGATCCGTTTCAGTTTCCCCAATCGTCTAACTTGTCCGGAAAACTTTCACACTGGAACACTGCTGCTGCGGCGATTGCGGTGGTGGCGGCAGCTACGGCGGTGACCAGCTGTGTGCAGTTCTTTTTTTCTCGCGCTGCCCCGCAGCGATAACTATACACAATGGGATGCGAGGAATGCTATTTTGCAACCCCGTTACTTCACTTCGGTCCGGTATGTGCACGGAACACGGAAGCTACCTGTCTACGTGTACGTGCCCGCCGTTCGCTCTGCTCCGGCCACGGCCTGTACCCCGGTCGGAATCCGAGCGAGGTTATTGGACAGCGTGTATCACGGACTGAAAGGAATTCGTGATTTCGCAGACACCAGAAACGCCAACGCTTAAATCAGCCGGCATAGCAGGAAAGATGGTTGCAGAAATGCGATGGGAAATGTTTACTTTCGAGAAACGATGATGTTTTTTGTGCTCAACTGTATTACAGCTGAGAAATTGTTGGTACAGCAGAAATGAGTGTGCGGGAATACGAAATAGCATATTTGAGTCCACTTGCATAATATCAAACTCACAGAATGATGTAATTTATTTTTTCTCAATTTTGCTTGGCTACTCTCAACTGATACGAATTGCGTGGGTCGTAAAGGACGAAAATCGTGATTGGAGTGATTCAATTTCTGTGGGAGAAAACCAAATCAAAATGAAGCAAACATTTCCGACCACTGAATCCTGAGACGTTTCTTCGGTACGATTGTGATTTCTTGTGTCTCGTATCGATCAAATAAACGAATACACAGTGCTATTTCGAGTAGGATCCTGAAATCAGCCTGTAACGACATTTCAGTCGCAGACGTACGTACCTACTGAAAGAGTTTGCAAGTAGCAGCTTAGCCCAGCCGAGAGGATATAATGAAACAGAACGGATTTCACTCGAAACGGGTCGTCGAGCGCGGAGCAAAAACCTACAGCCATAAAAATCCGACAATATCATTCAATCAAGCCGCCATTCGCGGATAATGAAAGTACTTGTATACACACAATAATGACGCGGAAATGTGCGCTTTCACGTTCGTGGAGTTATTTTTTTTTGCTCTGCCGTTCGCGCGGGACAATGTGGTACTGTATTTTTATGCTAATCTACAGGTGTACGAACGATAAAAACCGGATTTTGTCAGACTGAAAACACCCCGGTCCTGGTGTTGGAGGCACTTTTTTCTGTAGGTATGTAGGTTGGCGATGATGAACATGGGGAAGCGGTAGAACCTGACTGACGAAATCACTTCTGAATCGCCGGTGTTAGAATACGTGGCGGAATGAACATACATATTAAAGTGTACCGGTGTTCTTTGGTCTATGAGACAGGGATTAGTTGAATCCGATAACTAATTTATCAATAATGGAAATACCGAGGATGATGACTTTTTAAATACGTTCCTGGGAACTTTTTATTGAGTCTGTGGATTTTTTAAAGGATTGACACTGGTTTTTCTTCAAAAGCAGGTGTAGAATAATGAACCATAGTTGTATTAATTAAAAGCAAACAGTCGATATAAAACAAAAACTATTGTGGACTTTTGAAGACATAATAAAACTGTATAACTATAATCTTTCATTCATCTTTTTTCCTCCGAAATAAAAATTGTCTGCCGACAAAGCATTGCACAGAGAGAATTATTTCTAAAGGAATCGTTTATATCGATACCTTCAAGTGCAGTTCAAATTAATGGACAAAGTAGTCAAAGCACCTAACAAAAAATGGAAGGAAAAAAGCAAGTGTCTGCGCCTGGACACTCTCTTCGATAGTCAGATAAACCAAACTGACTGAAGGTTGTGGACTGTATAACAAACCAATTCGTCACTGGCTGCTGCTTGGCTTTTCGGTGTAATAAGGAACAATACGTCTCGACTAAAACTATTTATTCCATCATAGTGGACTTATCGGTAGCAAATTGTAATTTCGACTGTGTGTGAATTGTGAGGAAGCGCCTCTTATATAGGTGAGCCGGTGCCGATAAAAGTGGATCAAAAAAGACAAATGATTAATTTCTATAGAGCATTGAATTCTGTTTGCGCACGCAACAGCAAGGAAAGGAATATTTAAAACAGAATTTTCCGTATCATTTTCGATTCCTTAAGCCAGTGCCCTAAAATTTACTCAAAGTGTTATGACTTGAACTGTAATCTATTTAATTGATTTGATAAGAATTACTAGACTTGAATTATTTTCCTCATTTAATTAAAACTAAGAGTAATCGAAATAAATTTCAATCCTGTTTTTACCGTTTAGAAGAAAGGCTGAGCGAGTGCGTTCCAGAGCAGTAGAATAATTCGCAGTAAGCCACATAACGCACTAGTTAATGCTCCAGTTAGAATTGTGTTTTTTTGCATATTGCAAGCCACATTCCACAGCTTTCCTAGTACCGCAATCGTCAAGTACCTGTAATCGAAGCAAATCAATGCCCTTCGTAATTACATATATTTCATGAATAGATTCAATCAAATACGGCGAACAAATTACAGCTAGGGTACGCAACAAATTCACCTCGTACAAAAACGGATCCATCCGTGGAAAGCAATTGCATCGCTCAGTAATCATCTACACCATATAATCCCGCACGGTAGGGCTTGCTCCGGCCACCGGACCACCTCCTACCGTGTACCGTTGCCGGTCCTTCGCACTTGCATGCGCACCCAATTTTCCGCTCCAATTCTTCGAAACCACGTGGCTTTGCGAATCGATTGCCGAAATCCCGTACCGATGCCAGGGCTTCAATTGGGCGTAATTTCCCACCAATCTTTAATTCACCGGCCACCACCGTTGGCACCATCAACGTGATAACTGTCACACCGGGGCCCACATAACTCTATGTTGGCTTGCACTACTGAAAAGCGGAGCCCAAAATCGACGGTTATATTTGTAGCTGATGATAGCATTTCACGATTGCTCCGTTCAATTGCTAGCTGCCAATTGTGAGCGGTTTCCCTTTCTGGTCATGTCCTTTTCACACTCCCACTGGTCATCATCGGTCTGAACAAAATTCTTCATATACCACCCGGCCCCAACTCACACACTCTCCAACGCGGTGCAGACCCTGATTGCGAACCGCAACAACCGAAATGCAGCTTTCAATGCGCTTCTCCGCTGAAACGGATCAGGCCACAGATTTCCACTGTGATTTTTGCGGAACCGTCAGTCAGTCACATATACGGCATTTTAGCAAAGGTTCCACTGGACCATTTGCGAGCGCGCGATGTGGATGGCTATCAATCGATTACCGCACCAGCGAAAATCGGAGCACATGCTTCGTAGCATTATCACGAGCTGCCGAGTGGCACAGCACGCATAGACGACAGCAGCATCAGCAGTAGTACATAGTCGAAGCTTAGTTTTAATGTGGTTTGCATTGTTCTTTCTGACCTTCTACACCACCCTATATTTCCGCTTTGTGGCGGACAAGTTATTCATGAAAAAGTCCGACGACGTGATATGGATATTAGCAGCAATCGTAACCAAGTTTTGTTATCTTTGCGAAGGGATCATCGATAGAAACGGAAGGAAAGCTTGAAAGTGGTGAACAGGACGCGTCATCAGTTTTGTCTTCATTTTGAGCTTTTGCAACTACCAGCAATAACAAGTATTTTTCGCTTCTAGAAATGATGAAACCGTGAATTGCAGTTCATAAAATGTTAAGAAACGATTTTAACCCTGACACTTTTTGGTTTAGTTTTTAACGTTGGTTTCGGTTGTTGCCAAGTAATCGTGCTCGGTTCACATTCCACTAGAATTGGGTCCAATTCCAACCGGACCCCTTCCATCATATGCAAATTATATGAAATATCTGTATAATGCTTGCTCTCCTTAGGGAAAGTTATGTCAAAACCCTTTTTGAAGAACCAAATATGTCACACCGAGAACCAGCTCGCTCAAAATGGATATCCCTTTCCGACAAGGTTGGAGTAAATTTCATTATCAAATTGTAAAAGCTTGTTAGCATTCGCCTTGTTCTGTCACGCCACTAGCTGTTAGCAGTTAGCACCTTAGCACCGACGATAGCATCTAATTTGAAATTAAAATTCAAACTACCTACTCGCTGTGGATAAAATAAACAAATGGAACCCTCCACCCAATGAATGTGTCGGAGGAGGTGAGCCAGAATAGCTACAATAATAGTATCCAAAACAATAATAACAAAAACAAAAACAACATCATTACTATCGTCACACAAAACGGCACCCTTGTCAACGCCATATCGCTTGTTGGCGGAAATGAGTTCTTTGTGTCCTTGTCGGTTTGACTTCCGGTGACACACCGTCGCGTCGTCCTCCCTTCCTGTTCGACTCTAGGTAGATACACGCTGCTCTGGTATCAACCGAAACTGGGTGAATGACGATTTCGACATTGCAGCTACCTTCATTCAATTGAGGAAAGGATACGCGCTGCTAGGTAGGACGAGTGTTGAATAGATGACCACACAGAGAGACAGGACAGGAAGTTCAGCGCAGCAGTACCCGTTAGTAAATTAACTGCATCTGACACAGAATGTAGCGCAGCAATACGCAGTTGTCATCATCGCTGTCATCACGGTCATCATCGCTATGCAAACATACCGCAGTTCGAAAGTAACCGAGCTTGCACTTCTAGTGAGGACAAGAGAAAAAGCGAGAGACAGGTAAGTCATAAAAGCGGTCACATCCGTATCAAAAACATCGCTATTTTTCACTGAAAGATCGTACCTACATGAACAAACCAACTGGCATTCTGAGTAGGAAACTATGTCAAAGATGTGTACTGCCCATAAACGGAAGTCAGTCACACAGTCACTGCGTAAAATGCTGTTGAAACTACTACAATTTTTCTTTAATATACAATGGATTCTGGAAACAAATCGTCAAAATCTCTATAATATCACTTGAGTGTACATAACAACACTCTTTTACAAGCAATTCGTTCAGAAGTGACTTAAAATTTGTGCCAAAACCTAGAAAAACTACCGAAGTTACATGCGTTTATTTGTACTTTAAGGTGAAGGTCGTCAGAGTCCAGTTGCTTTTTTACTGATTTCAGTACTTGTTGCCACTATCGTTTTGTTTATGCTGAGTTGCTAGTAGTAATAATCTGTTATGAACAATTATGAAACGTAGAATCGCATATCTATTTTGCTTTTGAAGTAGATCCGACAGTAATACTATCACATAAAATGTTGTTTACGGTAAATTTTATTACAGTAGGAGTTCAAATTTGACAACAAATGCGTGTCGCCTATGTTGCCAAAATCGAAACCGGGCTAAAATCGAGACCCTTGTCGATATTAAAAAAAATTAATGTAAATACTTTAGAAATTGACTAAATATCATTAATCAAAGATTCCAATCATTTTATATTTAAAAAGTCCGCCAAGAGCTATCCGTCCGGTGCAAATAAGTTATTGACACCCTGCGGTAAGACGTGGTCCTACGGCAATAAAAATATTATTGTTCGAAACCACATAACTTTTCTTCATGAACATACTGAGGGCATCATTTTTTCGTCAATTAAAGTATGTATGCAGAAACTGATCGATGTTTAAGCATATTTTTGGAAGTGAAATATCTTGTGATGAATTTTATTTGGGCAAAAATCTCAGTATTTAGTGTAATTTATGCCTTAAAAAATAAAGAACCTATAGAATACAGTGTTTAGTGCTTCGAGTTCCAAGATCTTATTACGGCTAGCAGGTTAGTTGAACTAATTTTATTTTCTGTTTGATGGTTTCCCGAGTCAGTACACTGAAGAAGGGAAGGGAAGAGTGATATTCGGTGCCATACTGACTGCCATACATGTACTCTGACGACCTTGTCGTTAAAAAGCAATTTCAAAGGATTCAAACAAAATATATGTTTCTTTGAAATGTATTTAATCTTTCCTTTGAATCTCTTCCTAGCCTTTTCTCCTTTTATTTGTAATTTTTTATTTTGAGTCTGATTTGATAGTGGAGTCGCATGATGGATTTTGGTTCAAAATGAACTACATTTGCAATTTCGAGTACTTAGAGACAGTGTTGTAAATTTTCTTCGTGGCGAATGCTCATCGCGAGCTCATCAGTGAAAAATAATATACTATTCTTATTCTTGTGTGGCTAACAATTGAGGCTCATATTAAAAATGTTGTCGGCCACTGTTGAAATTCAGTTCCTGCCGGCATGACTGAAAAAATCGCTTTTATCTTGTTTGTAAAAAACTGGTTTTGACGGTATAACCTAATATCCGATAGCGCATTTTCTTATTTTTTAAAATTGTTCATTCATCCGCTCTTCGCGATGATTCAGAATGAAAGCTATTCGCGATTGATTGGCATCACTAGCGATTCATGTATGAAAAAGTGTAAGTTTTAATTCGCTTTTCTCTCACTCTCATAGAATAATTCTCAGCTGGGACCTTTGAGAGTGTATCGAACAGAATCAGTACTTTTATCGATGAATAGCAATATTGCTTAGAGATGTCACATGTTGTATTTTAGCTCAATTCAGAAACAGATCCCTGTGGATATAGGGTTTATTTCTAATTCCCGTCGTAGTAAGTAAAACCATTCTAATTTTTATCATTTGTTGGATGGATTTAATGAATACTCCAAAAGTTCTTGTACTTATTTGACTAAAATACACTTACCTTCCGATCCGTGAACTTTGAAATCACTGAAAAGCGATTATTAAAGCATATTATTGAAATTACGCAATTGACCTTATTTCTTAAATTCGTCGTACCGTTTTAAAATCAGTCCATCAAAATTTGTCATCGTCCAAAGTAAAAAACACAACAATGTTTACGAAGCTAACGCGCATGTTAGGCTGTAGAATAACGACAATGCCTTGCGTGAGTTATTTTCATTTATTAATGACGGAAATTAAAACGATTAGTCGACATTTTCTTTTTCGTCGCATGAAAAAACGTAGGAAATTTGGTTGGTAGGACTTCTTTAATGATAAAAAGCATTTAAATAGATCTCAGCTCACTTTGATTGATCGCGTATGATAGACAACAAACTAAAATATTAGGGAATAACTTGTTTTGCATTGTGTGTCATAAAAATGCTGATATTTTTAATAATCTGTGTTGGATAGCACGGGAATAGGCAATAACGACGAAGCAGCAACATACTCTATTTGGAACATTTCCGGACATGTTCGGATGTGGCTGATGACGTCTTCATACGACTACCAATGGTCTAGTTTTGCAATTCCGAGTACTTGGAGGTGACGGGTTTGTTATGATTCAAGGTGCTTCTATGTTCAAGTTCCACATATTCCGGAACTTGTTCGTCTATACCTTCGGAACCGTATATCCGATTCAAATTCTGTTTAATAGCGTCTTGGCCACAAAACTTTCCATTTGGTAGCTGTTTCAGTCAAATAGGTCCATGAATTTACAAAAACAGATGTTTACTGTTTTACTTTTACTACCGAGACTGCTATGCGTTTCTTTGTAACTTGTGACTGATATAGTTTGATATTTTTTGAAACATTTTAGGCACAAACATATCTTTATTGTTTGAAATACTGAAAGAATTAACAATTCAAAGATGGTTCCAAGGTTTATCTCAAAAATGATAAAAAAATCCATGGGACTGTTATGCGTTTATGGGCAGAATACCATTAATATAGTTTTATTTTAATTTCCTTAATAAAAATAATTGCATACATAAAGTTGATTGAAACCGGAATAAATTATTAAAGCCCATGCCAAATTAGCGATATTGCTGAAAAAAATGATCAAAATAATATTGAGGAGAAATTGAATGAAAATTGATGGAAAATAATCTAAAATATATATTTAAGATTTAATTATATTGAGCCGAATTGAGAAGAACTAAATTGAAATCGAATCGATATAGAATTAATGACAAAATAAGATCTTATAGAGCCAGAATCGAGACTAGTAATTGTTTTACTTAACGCATAATGAAGATAAAATTAAGATAACAATGAGTGAAGTTGGTATCAAATATGCCTCAGGTTCATTTTAACTACGGTGGAGTCATCTTTATTGCGAGAGACACGTTAAAAATCGCTTAAAAGCATGTAAATTTCAAAATTCAAAGTAATTGAACATCATATACAGTGCAATCTCGAGCTTTTTTGGTCTGCTGATAAACCTAGCTGAAAACAATATCTCTTTTTATTCCCAGAAACCCGACATTATACCGAGATAAAGTTAACGTTTCCACAGGCGTTGTGCAAAATACAACGGCACGAGTAAACTATAGTTACTATATATATATAGATCGGCGGATAGAAAACCAGGCGAATTGGCATCCCTGATTTTTAAAATTAAATTTGAAATTATGGAGAAATGTGCAGGTTTTTACGGAAAATACTCGCTAGCGGGTGTTGAAAATGACTAGTTCCATGAAAATAAAGTGTGTTTATTAACATTACTCCCACAACTCGAATTTTGAAAAACGTTTGGCTCCGCCTTTGACGTTTAATTGGCTCCCGATTTTTGTATCCGCCGAACTATATATATAGTTACTATAGAGTAAACGGGTGGGTTAAAGCAACTACTTTCCTTTGTATAGTTGTCTGATTGCGAGTAACAGCAAGCGGAGCAAATGGCAATTGAAATATTTCGTCACTTTTCTTGTACTTCAATGCAAGTTGTAAAATTCTTCAATTACATCAGCAAGCACGCCCTCAGGAAGGTGGACCCCACGATGAGAAGAAAGCGTTCTACGCGAGACTGGTAGCAGTAGTAATGCATTGCAATATACGACAGCTGCTCGCCACGGGACATCAGGATCATCATCGGGCCCGGGTCAACACCCGGGTAGGGTAGGAATGCAACCCAAATAACAATTTGGATTTTATTTCACTCTTATAATGGCATTTAAAACCAAAATTGATCATGAAAACCGCCATAAGAGTACAATAAAACTCATATTGCTGCTTGGAAATGTGAAGACCGGTGTTAGGACCCTATAGCCTGCACACCGACACGAACGATAACGGCCAACAATATATAAACGAGTGTACCCTATTAGGCATACGGACGTGGACGTCAGGCATAATGGACATTAGCCATAAATACGTGAGGCATGCAAGCGGTCTAATCAATTCAGTTTAAAAGTGCATTGCATATAATATGAGTCAGATTACCAAAACAAAATGGCCGAATCACAAATTGTCGAAACACACCTAGCCAAGTCACGAATGGACGAATGACATCGAAAATATTCGCAGCCATCGATCTGCTCCAATGCTGGGAAAGCACGTAACCCTTACTCACGACCGCTAGTTCGAGCTCATCTAAGGGATAACCCCTACTAGTCAATAAATCTAGGAAACTGCGTGCACCTAAATAGAGATGATTTCTGCTGCCGGCTGCCCCGCGAGATTTTGCTAAGTAGGGGCACGGGCTTTCGTGTTTCGGCCTGTGATAATACGGTAAAATACAATTTCGGTTTTCAGTGACAGCTGTTACAACTCGGCCATTTGGATTTCGGTTACTTGCTATACGACCATTCGGTAGCAACTCGGTGAGTCGATGGGAAAACTCGCAAAAGTTGGTTGACCTAGGAAAGCAGACAAACCTAGACAGGCGTGGTTCCTGTGGGGGCTGTCCCCACAGTGGCTCGCATTTCCGACGGCAGGTCGCCATCAACCCTCGCGGCTTGCGCTCGTCTCGCACTGAATCGTATATACTCTGGAGGAATATCAAACGACTAGGTCTCAAAGAAGTGCCCTGTAAAACTGTTGGCAGTGATACGAGTGCATCATCGCTTAACTCATACTTTGTTTCTCATTTCAATCGAACTAATCTACACGACTTTACAACAGAGGTAACCAATGATAATTTTTCTTTTAGAGGTGTGACCGAAGATGAAGTGCCTAATGAATTCAATTCGGTTACATGTGATTCTTCTGGAACCGATAAAATTCCTCTACATGTTTTAAAAAAGACACTTTGTGTTACGCTGCCGTTTATAACTGATTTGTTTAATTGTATTATAACAACGTCATCTTTTCCTCGCGACTGGAAAATCGCTCGTATTGTTCCAATTGCGAAAACTGATAATCCTTCTTCTGAAGCTGATTATCGTCCAGTCAGCATTCTTCCTGCTCTATCTAAAATCTTCGAGGGACTAATTGTGAAACAACTGAATGACTATTTAGTGCAAAACAGTTGATTGTGCCCTCTCCAATCAGGATATCGCAAACATTACAGCGTCGTCAGCAGCAAACACCGAACGACAAAAAATGATAAATTTAGTTATAAAATATTGTTTTATTTGAGGATGGCCGAATAAAAATATGAGTAGGCCGAAACGTAATTAAAGGAGTTTGAGTATTTCACCGAAAAGTGTCAATTCCAAAGAAGTACATAAATACACGGTGACCAAAAAATCAATTCATAAAAAACTTGTAAATCATTCTTTGCCACATTAAACTGATCTGCAGGAGTTGTTCATCATATTGTACATAAGCTTTGAGAACCAGTAGGTGGTAATTTGTGTTACAGTGATATATGTATTATAAATAAATAAATAAATAAGTATATGAAAAGTCTTAAAGCATTTATCACGGAATTATACCAATAGTCGTTATACCATATGTATGTCTTCCAGTAGGTCCCTTATGTGAATGCCGATATTTTTATGACAAAAGACGTTATGCCAAATGAATTTATGTTAAATGGGTTGCCCCGGTTTTCATTGTATTGTGACGCAGCGATGATTGACTCAAGTGCGTATTCGTAGGGAAGCGAAATTTTGTAAATTACGCTTAACGGCAATTATGCCTAGCGTCCATTACACCCACCGTCCATTATGTCTATTGTCCATTATACCTAGCGTCCGTTACGCCTACCGTCCACTATGCCTATTGTCCGTATGCCTAACTTCGCAGCTTTCCGAGGCCTGGCGCACCGAAGCACCTTTTTCGCACGTAAACATATCCACAAAGCCATCTGGAGATCACCTGACCAACGTACAATGAACCAGATTGACACCACTCACATGGATGGCCAGTTCTTCTTTAACTTCACGAACATACGTTCCCTTCGTGGTGTGGATATTGGCTCTGACCATCGCCTAGTAGCAGTATACGTACAGTAAACTGTTAACCGTATTCCAGAAACGTCAAAGCCGTCCTCCTCGGCTGAACATCAGCCAGGTAGATGACCCGCTATCTATCGGGAACTACGTGCGAATACTGGATGAAGCACTGCCTTCTGTTAAAGAGCTTGATGCTTCAAACGGTGAAACGGTGGAGAAAAAAAAATTGCTTGGAATAATTATCTGAGTATTGCAACTAGGGAGAATTTGGCAAAATACCGACGAGCAAGCAACCAGTTGACCACGATCCTGAAGATGCAAATCCTCTTTTTATAACGAGCTGTTTGAGGTCACGAAAAATAGTGTCACGTGTAGCACCGTTTTGGAATTTATTTATTATCAACGACCGTAATTCAAACATGGTACGTTCACACCAAACGAGACACAATACGAAAATGAAACTACGTCAAGTAAGACTTAAGTCATGATGACACAAACATGGTCTTAGTTTGATTGTATGAAATGTAAATGCCGTTGTAAACATAAAATGATGTTTGTTCGACTATATATGTGTCACACTGTTATTCACTGACCTAAAAGCCGCTTTACGGAAACTCTAGCGACTATTTGGGAGCTTCTGATGAATTTGGCAGCAGACATACTTGACGAGTCGTAGACTCTCAGTAAAGCTAGGCTCTATCGAGCCCGGATTTTTTTTTGCAAGAAGTCCCGTGTTCCACCGGAAAGTAACTCAGGATCGCTGGTTTTCGTCATACGCAAAATATTCCGTCGTCGTAATGACCACAAAAGATTGTAAGCAGCTGAAAAATCTTTCATCAATCCAATCATTTATGAATATGCAGTCGAAGCAGGAACGTAGCCAGAAAACATCTGTAGGGAGTTTACCAAAAATATTGACATAATTTAAAAATTATTCAATCGAAATTGAGAATAAACTAAAATAAATGTGAAAGTTTTTGCACCGTTCCTATTGTGAATGCTGAAACTTTAATTTGCATACTGGAAAGTTAGTTGTTAGCTGAATCGATTAAATTCTTGATAAATTTAAGCTTTGTTTTGTTGGGTTTAGCTTTGGCCAGGGCTAGGAGCTGGATTTGGACTTGCACTTGGGATCGGACTTAGGGTTTACTGGCATTTGGACTCAGGCTTGAGTTCGGGCTTGAGCTTAGGCTTAAAATTGGAATTGAACTTGGGCCTATATTTGGAATGGAATGGAGGTTCGGCCTTAACCTTTTGGGCTTAGGCTTGGGCTTCGACTTGGAATTGAACCTGAGCTTGAACTAGGAGTTTTTTGAGATTTGGACTTGAATTTGGGCCTGGACCCGGGTTGGGATGTGAGCTTTTTGGGATCCAAGCAAACAATTTGGTTGGTATATTTGGGTTGCAACTGACAAATACAAAGTAATATGCGAACGAAAACCATACATTTCACACCACATAAGAACATATAGGTACCAAAGTGGAAGCATATACGTGAAAAATTTTTGACAATCATTTGTATTTTATCTTGCATTCTATACAACGGTTTAAGGAACACGCAATTTTATCCTCCGCAATATACGCGTGAGATATAATTATATGTTACACTTAAGTATAATGATTTATAATTCTCAGACATAAACTGTATATGAGGATACGCCCGACTGCAAAACAACTTATTGTACACATTGATTTGACATACTCTAATCCTTATGCGATTCCACGGTAAAATTGACATGTATACGACTAAATGTGGACTTTCTTTTGCGATCTTGTGGTATTTGGGATTAGGCTTAGGTTTAGGCTTGGGCTTGGATTTGGACTTTGACTAAGGCTGGGCATGGGCTTGAGCTTGCCTTGGACTTGGCCTTGGGCTCGGACATGTGCTTGGGATTGTTGTGCTTGGTTTTGGACTTAGATTTAGTTAGACTTGGATTTAAACTTGAACTTGGTTTAGGTGTTCCTATTCTTGAAAAATATTAGTCATAAACAATGTTTTCCTATAGTCAATACGCTGTTCTGCAAAATATCTAAACCAGTTAACAGATGAGGGAAAACATTAATGTTGAATGCTCCTTAGAGAGCCAGAGCAAAGTGAAATGTTTTGCTCTACAAAATTGTTAAACAACCAAAAAAAAAAATCGTCTTCGAAACGACAAAAAAATAATCCTGGCCCATTTGTTCGTCTCATTCCTAGTTATTGTTTAAGCAAAGCGTGGTGCTTTTTCGGTCAACTAACTCCCGCCCATTTAGGTAATTAATGAAAGCAAACCGTTCCATCATTTTCTTTCTATCGCTTACCACTGAATTCATCAGCGAATCGGTGAAACAACACACCACCACCGGTCGACCAGAGGCTGTCCGGAAGGATTGACCTCGTGACAGGTTTTGAACTGTATACTCCAGTTTCCACTACAATCCTTGAGATGCGTAGCGACCCACAGCACAGTAAGGAGGAAAACTGCAAACAGAGATGTACGGGAAAAATGGCAAGAGCGAAGAGAAAAAGAGAAAGAGAGGGTGCACTTCGGGAAAATGAGCTAAATTAGCGCATGAGCAATAGGGGGTAGGATGCTCGCCGCTTAACGCCATCCAGTTGCTCATCGGTGCGGTTCTCACCGGTTCGCTTTCGCGTAGTAAATTTGACGTTCTTCTCGCATCCGAAGCCCGTTTAATATGTATTTAGATTTGCTATCAATAATATAACCGCAGGTGGAGTAGGCAGCGGGCAATTGAGCTTGTTTATGAGAATTTCAGTATTATGCACTGCAAGAATGGAACAGCAGCGTGTGCTACACAGCGTGCCACTGGTCTGCATTATGACGAGTATTAAACCGTGCCAGCACACCTGCCATGCATTTATCTTACGATTATTGATTTGACCCAGCTGAAGTGTGCTCAGTATTGTGCGAAGGGTCAGCTGAGGAATTACATTTAGTGTGGCTCTAGTCTGACGACTGATCAAAATGAGATACTCTTTAATGTAGGTACTGGAAAATTTCATGTTGATTGTACTACATCAAAGTGACCAGATTATTTCTAGATAAATGTGGGACATTTTGGATAGTTTTGTAGTACATATGTATGATACTTTTTTTTAAGTTTTCAGCTGAATGCATTTGTTTTAACAATTATTTTCTCATTTTAGCTCCAAAAATCTGTTTCGCCTGAAAACTATCAATGTGGGAAACTTTCCGGGACACTTGATCATTCTCGAAAAGTCATCTAAATCCAAGACTGTCCCGCAAAATGCGGACGTCTGGCCAGTTTATACTATAAAGAAACTTCATCGTAGTTTCTCTGACCTAAAAGTAAAAATAATTGTCGCAATTTTTTTTATTACAGGATGTTTGAAAAAGCGCATAACAGACCAAAAATCTGTAAACAATGATGAGTAGTTTGTAGCCACGGTTTTGCTTTTAACAGTACCAGTCCCAGTCCCAGTACCAGTAACAGTATCTTGGCAGCTTTGCGGTTGAAAGTATATGTAGTGTAGGCTCTCTACGGTAACTCAATAGCTTTTATTTAACACCCTGTATCTTTAAACGTCTATCCGAAAACCTTTGACATTTGGTGTTGTCACTGCACCCTAACGGAACGAGTTACTCTTACGTCACTCACAAACAATAACAAACAGTAACTCACCGCTATTTTCTTCACTTCGCTAACGTGTCCCATGTTGAGAGCCAGAGAGCATTGTCCCATTTCGCTCTCCGAAACACGTTTCCCGACACGGCCACGGAGCGTGTGTTCGCAAATCCGTGTGTTTTTGTTATTCTCACTCCCCGGTCTTCCGGCCGTGCCTTGTCGTAGGTCACAGGCCACCTTCTTCGGTCGGTCGGCACGCCGTGTTCCGTCAGCAGCAGCAGTGGCGGTTCACGAGATTCGGCTGGAAGTAGGCCAACTCAGTTACTCTCGAGCGGTACTACTGGCTGACCGTGTTCTGGGGATCGCGGATCCTTTGTCGATGACGGAATTCGGGCTATCGAACGGGGTTTCAGTTTTCTTCTTCGGGTGTTAAAAAGGTCGCGATTCTTTTTTTCCGGACGAAGGACGGAGAGCAGAAGAAACGTGTAGGAATTTTTTTTTTCGGTACGCCCCGCTTATCCGGATGAGCCGGAGACGTAGCCTTTGTTGTTTTTGCTGGAAATAGGACCGAACGAACCGGGAGGGCGTACGGTACGGTACGGTGGCAAGTTTCGCGGTCATCTGAGTGGAAATCGATCCGGATGCCTACCGATAGGCGGTGTGCGTGTGTGTAGTTCCGGGAACAGTGAAGGAGGTGTAGTTTTGATCGGTTGCTCCAGTTTTTCGGCTATTGAAAGCACTCGCAGGCTGGGCTTCGGCTGGGGGACGGGAGTGGGTTGAAAATTGAATAATAATGGGTGGCGGTGGGAAATAGTTAGTGTTTTTCATCAGCAGAAGGGTTTGGTGTCAAGTTATCTATTATAATAAAATGTGAATCATATTGTAGTCATTTGGCAGTGTTTTATCTCGAGTTGAAGTGTATTGCATAAAATATTTGGAATTAATATATAATGCTTCATATGTAGTGAAAAAGCGATAGATTTGTGGTGTTTTTGTGAAAACCAGTGCGAAAAATTTGTCTTAAACTAATGGTAAAAGCTACCACGCATATGAATAACAAAAGTATTGTATAATTATCGTGTGTGAAAACTTCCCTAAATTCAACCGATCAAATACTAGCAAATTTTTGCGGTGCGTTCGACTACCACGAGTGCAAACCGATTGTACCAACGAACAAAACACTCCTCCGGAACCGGGCTGACGGAAACGACTGCTCCCGCTGACAGTTTGAATATCCTACCGGATAACGGCCGGTCAGGATTATCACCTCGAGGACCACCCGTGGCTTCCGGACCGAGTCAACGACAGTCCTTCCGGTTGACCCTAGACGGCCACAAAGTGAGTCTCACTTTCGTTTCCATTGCTATGTTTTGTGCTCGTTCAACAACCCACGCGCTGGCACCATTTTCCTCCCAGCTGTTCCGCCGTTCATCCAGAGCGTGAATAGTAGTGACGACGACGACGACAACGGCGGGCTACGATGAGTCTATTCCGTTGCGGAAATTACTGCCATCTCTGCTTTGGCTGGCTGTCTGCAGCTTCCGATATCATTTCCAGCAGTCGGGCGAGAACTGACCCCCCTCACTGTACTACTGCTGCTGGTGAATAGTTGTGTTATAGAGTTGATTTAATATGTGCGGGTTGTCTTTATGCTCACTCGGAATGAGCACATCGAAGTTAATGGGAATATGTTTAATTCAGGCTCCGGAAAGGGCCGGTACCCATATGGATTAATGTTCCGGGAAGTTGTATTCAGCCGGCCGGGCCGGGACGGTTTGTGACGGAATTTTCATTCAGGCTGTCACTGTTGTTTCCAACGGGTGAATAATGAATGATTTCAAACAAACATAGAGGTCTTGCATAATTTGTAAAAACAGTTTATGTTTTGGTAGTTAGTTTTAGTTCGGAACTATGTTTGGTGGTTGTACATTGAATTTCGCAGTCAAAGACTATTTCTTCGCTATACGGTTCTATTTCATTTTAAGAAACGGTTTCATTTGTCAGCGTTTAAAATTTAAAACAATATAGGTTTTTATTACAATGATAAAAATGCTGACATGACGATTTTTCACCATATTTATCACATAAAAATGTAGTAATGTAAATCCACTTGTTAATGGACTGAAGAATTGTTTCTGTTTAATCGTTTATAGTGCAAAGTGTGAAGAATTATTAAAGAATTTTGTCTCTAAACTTAACAAAGAATGAATACTAGTATACAAATTATATCATAACCTTGAATTAGTCGCACATAGAAATCGAATTCTATACATGAGATAAGCGGTTTTCAAAAGTTTGGCCCTCCTAAACATTACCGCTATCAGTTATTCAAAATAATTTTCCCGTCGAAATTACGTGAATATTTTCCATCTAAATTTTCCCGTACTATTTATGTGTATTAAAGGTAGTTCGCACGCATACTAATACGTTTACGTGAAAATCAGATAGATGCTATTATTTTTAAATAATTATCAACAGCGAATTAAGAAATTTACGTTATTTTTCACGTAGATAGAACCTGTGGATTATTTTGTGTGCTGGAGGATGGCACGTCTGTTGCTGTTGTCTATTGCTTCCTTTGAGCCTCTTTCTTTCATGTATTTGGTTTTCAACGCATTTATTTTTAACTCGATCGTCCAAGATTCAACTTTCAGTCTGGTGTAGATTGTCTTCTCCGTTGCAAGGTTCCTGGCTATGATAGCAAAGTCATTTTGTCACCTCGACTCGACCCTCGCCGTGACCCGGGGGGACTAAAATGTGTCCCCGAGATGCGCACGAAACACATTACTGGATCCAATGTTGCTCTGATCAGTCGTGTCAGTTTATCTGGGAAACCATGATCGTGTATTATGTGCCATAGGTGGTCTCGATCAACTGTATCGTATACTGCTTTGAAATCAATAAAGATGTGACGCGTGAGTACGTTGTACTCTTAATACTTCTGCCGGGTGGAAAAATCTTGTCCGTAGTTGTGGGAGCCCCATGAAGCCCGCTTGGTAAATCGCTTGGTTTATTAGCCAATCTTCCTAAAATTGTGACAAGGAAACATGGTCGCTGTGATTTTAGAGTTATAGTTATTTATAGTTGATGCGTTCGTCACAAAACATGATGGGTAAAAATCAAATGTCGAGGAAAATCCATAAAAGGTGTTTTGACGCAGGACTACATCTTACTTTAATAGGGTGGCATGCTAGAAAAGCAAAGATGACCGTGACACGAAAAAGTGATAGATTTTGAACGCTTATAGATCAGCCAATTCTGCATATATTTGTATGGATCGCATACCATTCGAATCACAAAATAGGGTACGGGAGGGTATTTTCGGCAGGTTTCTAAATTCAACCTGTTTTTCTTTTCCGTCGCCAATAAAAATAACTTGCCGACATCTATACCTACAAAAATGGATTTCTGTCTGACCTATGTTCCGTATAGAATCGAAAACTACTGAACCGATTGGAGTGAAAATTTGCATACAGGGGTTTCTGGGGCCAGGAAAGGTTCTTATGATGGTTAGAAACCCCTCCCCCACTAAGAGGGGGGGGGGCTCCCATACAAATGAAACACAAATTTCTGCAAAACTCGAGAACTAATCAAGCAAATGGAACAAAATATGACATGTGGGTATTTTTGAAGACAAGAATGTTTTCTATGGTCAATTGTAACCTCTGCCCGCTTCAGGAGGAGGGGGGGGGCTCCTATACAAATGAAATACAAATTTTCTCATAACTCGAGAACTAAATTATCAAATGGAACCATTTTGGGCATGTGGGTGTTTTTGGAGGTATGAATTTTTTCTATAATGAATTAGGACCCCTCTCCCTTTTTAGGAGAGGAACTCCCATACAAATGAAATACAAATTTCCTCATAACTCGAGAAATAATCAAGCAAATGGAACCACATTTGGCATGTGGGGGATTTTGGAGGCAGGCATTTTTTTGAAAGATGGTTTGAGACCCCTCACCCCTGTGGTAGGGGGATAAGGACTCTCATACTAATAAAACAGAAATTTTTGCGTAACTCAAAAACTAATCGAACTCGAGAAATTTTAGACTCTTTCATAAAACAATCAATAACAAGATCACCAAAAACTATCAATAGTAACATTAGTTAATTCAGCGCGAGACGGCCACAGGCCGCGAGTGTTGCCGACGACTTGCCGTCGGATTCGCCGGCCACTGCTGGGAGACAGCCACCCGTAGAGATCACCTCTATCTAGGTTTATGTATTTTCCTGGATCTACTGACCTCTATTACTTTCCTTCAGTTGGGTCACCCTGCGAAGTAGTACTTTCTACGAAAAGATTTTCCGTGAAATGGTACATCCCGCGAAAAGTTTTTCGCGAAATTCTATATTCCGCGTTATGGTCAACCGAGAATTGGTGTTCCGCAAAATGGTATTCGGCGAAATGGTTTGTAATGATGGCAAATATTTAAATGCTATCCGCTTTATTTTATCAGGCTAAGCAATGGGAGGAGTTGTTTTCTACTTTACTGTGATGAAAATTTGTATATTAAAACACCCATGAACTCCCCAGAAACTTGCAAAACTGAGAAAGGGCATCCGACATTCACGATTTATGTACAACACAGTTTAATTTGTGGCAATACGAAGTTTGTCGGGTCCGCTAGTCTATCTATACCTATAAAGAAGGATTTCTGTCTGTCTGTCTGTCTGTCTGTCTGTCTGTCTGTCTGTCTGTCTGTCTGTCTGTCTATTTTGTGTTCCTTATAGAATCAAAAACTACTGAACCAATCGGCGTGAAAATTTGCATGTAGAGGTTTTTAGGGCCAGGAAAGGTTTTAGTGATGGTTAGAGACCCCTCCCCCCACTAAGAGGGGGGGCTCCCATACAAATGAAACACAAATTTCTGCATAATTCGAGAACTAATTAAGCAAATAGAACCAAATTTGACATGTGGGTGTTTTCGGTGACAAGAATTTATTCTATGGTAAATTGAGACCCCTCCCTCTTTATAAGAGGAATTGTAACTCCTCTCTCCTTTAAGAGGGGGGGCTGCCATACAAATTTCCTCATAACTCGAGAACTAATCAAGCAAATGGAACCAACTTTGGCATGTGAAGGTTTTCGAGGGCAAGAAAATTTTCTACGGTGAATTAGGACCCCTCCCCACTCTAAGAGGGGGGGCTCCTGTACAAATGAAATACAAATTTCCTCCTAACTCGAGAACTAATCAAGCAAATAGAACAACATTTGGCATGTGGGTGTTTTTTTTGGTGACAAGAATTTATTCTATGGTGAATTGAGACCCCTCCCCTCTTTATAAGAGGAATTATAACTCCTCTCCCCTTTAAGAGGGGGGACTTCCATACAAATTTCCTCATAACTCGAGAACTAATCAAGCAAATGCAACCAAATTTGGCATGTGAAGGTTTTCGAGAGCAAGAAAATTTTCTATGGTGAATTAGGACCCCTCCCCACTTTAAGAGGAGGGGCTCCTGTACAAATGAAATACAAATTTCCTCATAACTCGAGAACTAATCAAGCGAATTGAACCAAATTTGGCATGTGTGTGTTTTTGGAGACAATTTTTTTTTCAATGATGAATTGGGACCCCTCCCCACTTTAGGAGGGGGGGGTCCTGTACAAACGAGATACAAATTTCCTCATAACTCGAGAACTAATCCAGCAAATGGAACCAAATTTGGCATGTAGGTGTTTTTGGAGGCAAAAATTTTTTCTGTGATGAATTAGGACCTCTTCCCACATTAGGAGGGGGGGCTCCAATACAAATGAAATACAAATTTCCCCATAACTCGAGAACTAATCAAGCAAATGGAACCAACTTTGGCATGTGAAGGTTTTCGAGGGCAAGAAAATTTTCTACGGTGAATTAGGACCCCTCCCCACTCTAAGAGGGGGGGCTCCTGTACAAATGAAATACAAATTTCCTCCTAACTCGAGAACTAATCAAGCAAATAGAACAACATTTGGCATGTGGGTGTTTTTGGAGGCAACCATTTTTCCCATGATGAATTAGGACTTCTTACCTTTTTAGGAGGGGGGGGGGGCTCCCATTCAAACGAAATACAAATTTGCTCATAACTTTAGAACTAATCAAGTAAATGGAACCAAATTTGGCATGTGAGAGTTTTAGATGGCAGAATTTTTTTTCTGTGGTGTATTACGACCCCTTTCCCTTTTAAGAGGGTGGGCTTCCATACAAATGAAATACAAATTTCCTTATAATTTGAGTACTAATCAAGCAAATGGAACCAAATTTAGCATGTAGGAGATTTTTGAGTCTTGAATTTATTTTATGATAGTTAGAGACCTCTCACCCCTGTGGTAGGGGGATATGGACTCTCATACTAATAAAACAGAAATTTTGGCGAAACTCAAAAACTAATCCAACTCGAGAAATTCGAGACTCTTCCATAAAACATTAATCAATAACAAGACCACAAAAACTATCTATAGTAACACTAGATCATTCAGGACGAGCCGGTCGCGAGTGTTGCCGGTGACCCGCCGTCGGAAGCGCCGCCCACTGGGGGACTTGCAAAACTCGAGAAGTGATAAAGATCATCCGAGATTCATGATTTATGTACAACACAGGTTAATTTGTGGCAATACGAAGTTTGTCGGGTCAGCTAGTTTTTATATAAAATAAACCTAATTTTGGCCTTCTGGTGCACTTTTTCTTTTTTGCATGGGGCACATTATACTGCAGCTGTGGCATTTTGCACTGCGTAGTTGAATAACCTGGTTGATAATAAATTATTCCCACCACGGTTACTCTACAATACCAATTGAATTAAATAATGGCAACTGACTACAACTTAGATCTGTGTACCTATGTTTATGGCCACATTTGCAAGGGGGGGGGGGCAAATTGCACCACCGAAAGTGGGACATATTGGCCTGCTTTTACTTATTTGAAAAAATATTAAATGCTAAAGCAAATCAAGCGTTTCATACCGTAATTTTTGGCAGGGATGTCTTTTAGAAGTTCACTTCACGCAATCGAATCGCAACAACCGGTTATTTACAGATTTTGACAAGAAAATAGCTTATGGAAATGACGCCAAAAGTTACATCGGAAGCTGCTCAAAACCAAATTTATTTTTGTTTTGTTTTTACAGCATATGGCAACTGTCATACTTGCATAGTAGGCTTGTTCCATCAAATAGTATGATTTCTGGGTGGTTTTGCATTTTAATTTCGCTTGTTTAGGGAAAAACGAAGGGAGGACACATTGGCCAGGGGGGGGCATATTATACACAATTCCCCTAACGATTTTTTCATAGAAGTTCATTCAAAAGAAGCTCAAGTTTTGATTTTCATACAAAAATAAATGGGGAGGAGCACCAGGTCGAAAAAGTCCACAGGGTTAAACCGTTAGAGGGCTAACGCATTGATTTGAAAAATAACCATAGTTTTATCCTAAAATGGATCATGAGTGTTCCGTTTGCATCATCATACCAGTTGCCTGATGTGGAAGTTCAGTCATGATTTGACAGCAATTCAAACTTTATGATGTCATGATTTTATTCATGGTAGCGGAATCGGAAAGCGGATTTTTTTTCGTATATTATTAATCAGAATATTATCGTCTGTATAATATTGTATAGTAATGAGTATTTATTCGTATTTTTAGAACACATGCTAAAAATTACTCTCATTTTATAATATTTTTAGCAGGTGAGCACAATAAAAATCTTCCTCATGCCCTCAATTCTTGAAAAAATTGAGATAAAATGCGAATCTTTAACATAGAATTTTAGAAGCCATAATAAAAGCCATTACTTGTATTGTCTTTAACAAAATTCAAATAATTCTATCTTAAGCGTTCGTTTATGTTAACTGACAATGATAAAAAAGGAGGCTTGTAATTTTGATACTCTCCAGTGTCGCTTACCCTGTCGTCCGAACATATTCTCTCTTGTCTGCTGCCTTATTCCTGAACTGTGGCAGGAAAATTGATCTGTATATGATAGTGGCGTTCGTATTGGAGAAACTGGTAGCTAAATCATAGAGAATAATCTCCGAAGATAATTTGATATTGCAGCTCAAAAAAATATTCAAGTAACTATCCAAAAGACCTAAAACAAATTGGGTTGTGCAATGGCAGGTGGAGCTCGCACACACGCTCTTTCATTTGGTACCCGAATGTTTTACTCACTTCTGCCGCCCGTTGTATTAGGTAGTCTAATACCTAGTTTTATTTTACTCTCTCTCATTTGCATCATTCCTGTATGCGCACTACGCACTCCTATGCGACGATATCATTTGTGTATGACTGCTCTTCGTTTCCACCACCGAGAATACGAAGAAAAATGAAGAAAAGAAGAAACCCAAAAACGAAAGAAACGAGAAAGAAAATGAGGCCAAGCCAGACAGATAAAGAGAAAACCCGAATTAATCCACCTAGCGGCGTGACCTGGCCTTTCTAGTAGATCATTTTTTATTTCTAAGTATCTGAATAAGTATCTATAATTCATTTAGCCACATTTTTAAACTTCGATTTACTGCGAGCAACTGTTGTATTTTCCTTACTTGACCCCAGAATGAATATATGTAGTAAATCAATAATTCAAAAACCAAAGTGCCACAAACATTTCCGATTGCGGGTAATAGTAAGAGCAGAAAATTACGATTGAAATGTTTCAGAGCAATTCCTGCTTAAAACGTTGGAAAAAGAGCCATTTTTGTTTCGACTATTTTTAATTGAAATGAAATTTTACTGATGTGTTGGATACCACGTAAGGATTCATTTTCTATGAAACTTAATTTTTTTCGTCAAGCGTAACTGTTCAAATGGGCGTATTTAGAAATGAGGTCAATATTTAATATATATTAAAAGAAAGTTAAAAGTTTTATTAAAAGAAAGAAAAATTTGGGTATTTTCGAAAAATTTGTCAAATTTTGAAGATTTTTTTAAATTCAAAAGAGTGTCCGTATTGATAACACTCCACCAGATTTTAGAGTATAATTTAGGATATCTGCACTGCACTGCAAATTGTACACACACACAAGTATTTCCAATTTAAGTAATGCTTATATGTAACAAAAATATGTTTTAAATATTTTTGTATCACATTTCTTTATGTAACTTTCAAACCATAAGCCCGTTCATCATGAAATTTGGAAGTTAAGGTTTTGAAAGGGTCCCCTTTCATATGCAATCAATTTTGTTTAAATCAGTTAAGGGACCTACGAGATAATGAAGTCCCATATTTTTCGTATTTTTATACATAACTTTTGAACTGAAAGTCCGATCAGTATGCAATTCAATAGCGACTTATGGGACACCTAGACCTTTCATTTGACACTAAGAACAATAAAATCGGTCCAGCCATCTCCGAGAAAAGTGAGTGAGATTGACACACACACAAACACACACACACACACACGCACACACGCACACACGCACACACGCACACACGCACACACGCACACACACACACGCACACACACACACGTACACACGCACACACACAGAGAGAGAGAGAGCGAGAGAGAGAGAGAATACTCAGTTTTCGAAACTGAGTCGAATGGTATATGACATTCGGCCCTCAGGACCTTCTTTCCATTTCCGGTTTTCCGAGTGATTTCTATACCTTTATACTATATATTTATATAGTAGAAAGGCAAAAACGGTACAAAAAGAAAATAAAATGGGGAAAAAATGAATACAGATGGTAAAAGGTATGAAATGGAAAAGAAAAACAGCATGTAACAGAACAGGAGCAAAAGCACGACATATTAAAAGATACAGAACGGAAACAATAAACGACGAACAAACGAGAAATGGGACAGAAATGGAGGTAAAACGCGAAAAAACTACAACCGGGAAAAAAAACAAATTGAAACCGGCAATCAAAAAGTTGAAAATGTGTAGAAAATGACACCAGATATACGAGCGAGGAAAAGAAGAGGAACGGCAAAGAAACGGAAGAAGAAAGATAAAAAAAACAGAAAAAATTTCAGGAATCAGGAAAAGGGCGAAAAACGGGACAGTAAATGAAGAGTAAAGGAACAGAAAAAGAGGAAACAACCAACTGAAAAAAGATACGATACAAGAAAGATGAAAATGTACGGAACAGTGAACGAGAGAAACCAAAAAGGAAACAAAAAATAACGAGAGAAATAAAAATCGATGGAGAAAATGAGGAAACGGGATATAAAAGGAGTACGAAATCTGGGACAAAAAATGGGACAGATAAAGAAGAAATGAACGAACAAGACTAAATAATGGACGGAAGAGAAATCTAACAGAAAACACCGGAGATAAACAGGAGAGCCATGTACAGAATACAGGGCCAGAAAAGACGAAAAACATCACAACGAGGAAAACGGCACTGATGAAGTTAAAATCCGAGAAGGAAAGGAGATAAAAAGAGTTAAAAGTCCGAAAGCTTATCAGATGATAGATCTGTCGATTCTTACTTTAACATACACCAAAAATTGAAGTCGATGAAACTATTTATGCGTTGAACTAAGACATTACCTAATGTTTGCCTACCCATATATTTGGTAGAATTAATGCTTTCCAATTATTTGACCGGCAAAGTACTTAACCGCGATATGTGGGAATCTTTCTTCAAAATATACTCTTTTCTGAGGCTCTAAATCGTGTTTCTTAAGACTGAAAATTGAAATGCGAAGTCGGACTATTTTTGTAGAAAATGTTAGGTTTTTCACGAAGTACCCACAAATTTATTGCTTCTGCATTATTTGATTCGACACTCGAAAGCTAATTCTTGATAATCAAAAATTAAGAAAAACTCCACAAGAATCGCTCTAGACAGAGAAGCAACGAACTATCAATCATCGCTTCCACGGTTCATGGTTAGTATCGCAGTGAAAAACCGAAAGCTGTGCGGGCAGCATGTTTTTTCCCTATTCCTTTTCTTCCGAAGCTTAATCTGAAGGCAACGCCATTCCCGGCCATAATTTGCTTTAATTTATCTCTCGCCACTTTGGCTGTACGTCTTAATCAGCATCACCAACGCAGCCCAGCAACCCAGCGTCCGTGACACCTATCTATTGTGGAACAAATCAACCCAGCTCCGCTGGCTCCATGATCTCACCACCACCACCCGCTAGCCCGGTACCACCTAAAGCTATAAACCACCACCACAGAACCTGTCCTGCGGGTGGGAAGTTCTCGCTGTCAAGATGAATCGACGGTAATGATAGGCATCTGTGCCAAGGCGTACGGCTAATGTTCGGAACTGTCCTTTCAGAATGCTTGCCATCTCTCGGTAATGGATCATTAGACCCTTCCTTCCGTACGAATGCTCGCTATCGGAACATCGGAACACAGGCACAGGCGTTTGTTCAATGCGAAGGGAATGCGAACGATTTCAGACCGGCAGGGCAATGGACTGAAAAACTTGTTAACACAACCCACTGGGTTGTTCACGTCGTGTAGTTGTCGGTCGATTTGTAATGTTGATCGGTTTTGCGTATTGTCGGGTGAATAAAACAGAAATTTTTCCTGGAAGATGATGGGTCTATTCAGCACGTGCATAAAAACGGCCGGCCGGAGCGTTAAACAAGACCTAATGGGTGAATATTAAAATTTTTGCAGCCAGTATCTGTGTCAACCAGGCGGCTGCTAGTAACCCACATGCAAAAATAGCATTAAAGTGTAACGGTAACTAAACATGCATGCCTAGCCACTTTCACCATAGAGCGGATGTATGCAGTTTTCCCATTCCAACGTTGTAGCAGGAGTACCTAGTTGTGAATCTGGGTAAAGACCATGGCAGAATAAATATCCACCATGCCGACCATCATGGAAGGGAAGCAGGTCACGCTGTTGAATCTCTCCTGTGCAGAATGCAGTACCCCGGCCGGCGAAGAAGCGAATACGTTGTTGAACTTTAGTGCGCCAAAAACTGACTTTTTCACTCGAGAGTTGTTTACGATAAACACTTTTATTTGCACCCTCGCCAAGCCTCAGGTGAGAATGAAAATTTTTCAAATCTTTTGTAAGAATCATACGGAAGTTGAGTTTTATTAATCAAATAAGGATGTAAGCGATTCCTGGAAACGAATTGATTCAATTCCCGCAGCATCGATCAAAAAGCAGAAAAATAAATAGCAACTCTCTGAAGAGCAAACATTATATTGGAAGTGGTTGTTTATCAGCGAGAAATAACATTTCTGTTGCCAAAACCAATTATAGATCAAACTACGACTCATACATGTGTAAATAGAGGCAACTTGGCTCGGGAATAAATCTCCAATTACGGTTGCATACCTAGCGGAAACGACGCGACCGGCGGTCCAAATGGGAAAACGGAAGCATCAGAATCAATCACCACCCGGTAGAACAGGCCAGTCAGTAATCAAGACGTTGACAGATACCCACATACGTGAGATGCATGACGAATTGGCACATGCCGAAGTAGATGTTGATTGCTGGAAATCGTCGAAGTAGTAGCTCTTGTATGTCAGTCAGTTCACTAGAATTTGGTTCATTTCACTTAGCCGTACATAGCCCGGCGGTGTCGTCTCCGGAATGGAGCGTAGGCCACACATGCACATACCTACAGCATGATGATTGAGCACCGACTGGTAGGAATTTGCTATTCCACACACAGAGAGATGCTTCCAAAAAGTCACAACTGTTAGTTCAGTAGGACTCAAAAAACTAGTCAATCAAACGAAACCAGTGTCTAAATTAAATTACGGTATCTTCTTCAGATGAGTTCATTTGCGCTTGCTTTTGCCTGTACGACTAACCAGCCAATCAATTGCATGACAAATTGGTGCTGATAAATGGTGACATTCTGTTTATAAATCAATCAAGCAAAATATAGTTAATAAGGAATGTGCATGTATGTTTTGCACAAAGTCAATATGAGTTAAGAAAGAGAATTGGAAATCTGAGAACTTATTGCAATCTGTTCTGTAACTAATAAAAAATTAACTTAAGCGGTAGATAAACCTTATGTTTTTGTCAAGTCTTTTATAATCAGGTCAGGTGTTTTGTAATTTTTTATAACGATAGTTTTTTACAATCGACGGAAGGAACGGTACAAGTGGATAAAAAAACAATTGCATTGATAGTATCCCAGGGGAGACAAGACGTAAAGGGGAAAGAGCGAAAAACTAGCTAAAGGAGGGTCAACACTCTCCCTCTCTTACTCTTTTATTAACAACTATTATCTCTTCATCTAACTTTTTGTTCAACTCACTTTCTGTTCAACTCACTTTTTTAACTCAGTTTCTTTTTAAACTCACTTTCTTTTCAAATCATTTTCTCTATCATTCTCCTCAACTAAAATTAATCGCATACTCTTTCTAACACTTATGCTCTCAGCTCTGTCGCTCGTTTAACTTTCTTTCTTAGTTTCCTCAATCTTATTCTATGCATATAGAGTGCTGTATCTCTATATATTGCCTCCCAGTTGGTCTCGAGCCATGATGTTGGCTTAAAAAACCCGTCGTCGTATGTTCGAATCTCGCCTGGGAGAGGCTGTTGAAATCAATAGGATCGTAGCAACTGGCCTTGGAATTGCCCTGTATTCTAACAGCTTGCTGCGAACAGTGATGGTAAAAACTCAAAATCTCAAAACTCATCAAAAATCAAAATCAACTGTGAATCATGTCAGCTTGATCCTGTGCAGAAAAAAATCACGCGTGAGTTTTTCTGTTTTCATAGCAAGAAGCACAAAACTCACACATATTTCTTCCCGCTTGATCACATTTTGCTTTGCTCAACTGCTACCCGGAGCTATGCACATATACATACAAATTCCTTGTTAAATAGCCTAGGCATTCTCTCGTGCGATACGTAGCTGTGAGTGAGGTGAGGGAATGAATCTCTAAATAAATCACAAAGTTAAACTAATTGTTTGAGTTAGTCACCGTTCACTTTATAATTTGAGTTTCTTGATTTTTTCGGTGAAATATAGACCAATATTGTGTTTTCTGCGGACGTTTCGACCTACTATTCTTCGGTCATTGACTACGCCTAAAACATATAACATTTATTGGATAATTTATACAGTAGACATTGAACAATTTTCTTCGGCTGTTACCCACTTACATTAACACGTATATTCTCTACCTTGTCATCTATCTAACTAAGCTAAGCTATCGTTTTTCTTCTTGTCGTCCAATTGTCGTAATTTGAGCATTAGTCCGTTGGAGCAGGAGATAACAAAAATTATACAGGGCAAACAGGAAGAAAATTGGAAACTCGAATAGCAAAACACAAAAATGACTCTAAAAAAAATCTGAAGCAAGAACAGGTTTAGCTTTACATACAATACAAGAAGGTCATATATTTGATTTTAGCAAAACGCGGATTTTAGAAAAAATAAACAACAAAGACACGAGATTAGCAGCCGAAATGTTTCACATAAAAGTTAGGAGAAACGAGAGAACAGTCAATTTACAACGAGAAAGCGGAAATTGTAATGACACACAGGCTTGGCATACACTTTTCGCTTTGATTTTGCTCTTTTGATTACTGCTCCTCACCCAAGCAAAATTTGAAAAAGTGATGTATGGGGCGTTTGTAGAATTTGCTTTTATCTACAATATTGCTGAAATAAGCATTACTGTGCATTTTGTATTTATGGCGCTATAAGGCTGCTACCCCCTTGGTAGCAAAAAGAGCGCTCTTTTTGCTACTAACGGCATTGCTGCCCTACCGCGCCGTAAATACTAAAGATAAAACTTCACTTTCTTCAGCAATATTATAGATAATTACTAGCTCTACAAATGCCCCATACACCACTTTTTCAAATTCTGCTTGGGTGAGGAACAGTAACCAAAAGAGCAAAATCAAAGCGAAAAGTGTATGCCAAGCCTGATGACACATACAACGGACTTGTTACTTTCTAGTTAAGAAAATGTCGATTCCCGTGAAAGAAAAACGTAAATTCCACCACATTTTTCGTTGCTGATGTTTTCTCTGACGGTAGATTCTCTTTTACTCTCTGGTTCGTTATATGAAATGCCAGCTGTGGAAGAATTAGGCGAAATGCTCGCAGCTGAATTTGGTTCACTTCGCATAGCAACAGAGACATCGCGTACCTATAATTGCGAGAGAAATTCATATGTGAGTTTTGCGCTTGTGATCAAGGTTGAAATTTCATGTGCTTGAAATCTCATTGAGTTTTTTACTACTATGAATTTGTCAACCCTGGCTGCGACGTATGTCGTATAAAAACAGAAGGTCAAGTTTCGATGACGGAATGCAGCACCTAGGCTTTGCTTTTTATCTCTATATATTAGCGATGGTAGACGGGAATACTTATCACACTCTAGAGAACTAGCAACACTGGTTTATTTAATTTCATTTGCTAACATCAACAGCATCATTATCGTTGTTTTTTTCATGGTGTTGCGCAATACCAAAATGATACAAGTCAAAAAATACTTATAACTATCTATAAAACCCTAATAAAACTGATAATAAAGCAAATTTAATTTTTTATAAAGTAACTATAAGTGGGGCGTAGCAATACAATATGGTGCACCGATCAAAGTTGATCATATTGCAGTTGTTTATCAAACCGCAATAAATGTGTAAGTTTAACCGTTATGTGTGCGACAGGGTACCCGGGTACCTTTTCAGTTTTAAAATAGTTATAACTCATTCAATTTAAAACATACGTCATTGAAATTTTGCGACATCGTAAAACTCGTTGATCTTAAGTAATTGAGGCTTTTTTGGTGCATATCCATGAAGGGGTTTAGCAATGAGAGTCACTTGAATTTTTTTTATTACGTAGGAGGGCGACAAGGGTACCCGGGTACCCATGATTTGCTATCTTCATAACTTTAGTTATGTTGAACCGATTTGGATGAAACCAGTGGCATTTAATTCGTACATTTATCTAGTTTTGATTAGATAAAGCATTTTGCCATCAAATGACAAGTAGTTCCCGGGAATCGGTAATTCCGGAGCAACATCCGGTAAAACGTGGGAAGCCGCATGTTTTGAAAGAATATCAGCTTTCAGTAAACCTATTAGCTTTGAACTTGACACTGTGGACGCTTTTTTCATCTAATTATATAAATTGGTGACTTTAGATCGCATTGGCCACTCCAGAATTTGGTTCCTGTAGGGATACAGATGGCGAGTTGGGTGCCTAATCCAATATTAGAATTGGTTTAGCGGATCTTTTAGATGTTTGGAACTGATATGGCCAGTTTAGTACTGATTAATAATTTCGGAACTGGTTCCAAATGTATAACGGATGGTTCTACGTTTTGAACGGTTCTGATAATGCTAAGCATTATCTTGAATCCTGCGGTATCATCTGTGACCCCGTAGAAACCATTTTCGAAATAACCAATCAAAATACATCGAAATGTAAAAAATATCACCTACCGAACTAATTCCAAGAACTTTGATACCCATATTGCTAGGTTTTACCTCCAATCCTGGACTGGCCACCCATGACCCCACAGGAACCTACTCCGGAATGGCCAACCTGATTCATCTCATTATATGAAATAGTACATTGTATGAATTTTTAGAGTTTTTATATCCGCATGACTGATTTTCCTGCAATACAATCATTTCTCTTCCTCACAGCGGACACTCTGTCGGAATTCCGGATTTTCGGGCCCCGTATGTCTTTTAGTGGCCAAATAGCCAAATGATTCAAAACTAGATAAATAAACGAATCAAATGACACCTATTTCGTCGAAATCGGTTTAAAATTGTTGATGTTATAAAAATATCAATTTTGGGTACCCGGGTACCCTTGTCGCCCTGCTAAAGGTGTTTTTTTTGTCGCACACATAACGGTTAATGGAGCTACTAGTATGGTAACACCTTGACCAAACAGATTTATTGCTGCCATTATGAAGAATAGTAAAGTTCAACGGCGAAATTATTTCTTTTATTGCTGTTTTCTAGTATTTTTTTGGTCGTCAAACAACAATTCCTCAAAACGAACTTTAAGTTGCAGCAAGGAAGCTCGGGTTTCAGGTAAAAACCCAACAAGAATAATTTGGCTAGAAACTACGATTAACTGATCAAATACATTTATTTTGTTTAAACAACTGGTTTTCTAAAATTTCAAAATTTTGATGGCGCATTAATTTTAGCTACTTATTCCAATATGCACGATAAAATTTAATGGGCATATGTGGCACAACTTCGGAAACTGCTGAAAATTTATTATTTATTCTTCAGGATATTTTATTATGATCGCTATAAATCAAATCGATCAGGATGATTGTTCAACTTTAACTCTTCTGTTCACGGCTATATATTTTCAAATTAATAAAGCGGTCTGAGTAATTTACCTTTTTACACAGCAAACTTTATGCTTTATAGCTTTCTCAAAGCGAAATCCTTCATTAAATTATGCTGGTTGCCGTCAAGTAGAGCCAAATAAACCTACTTCAGCCTGTCGCCTGACTCAAGAGGTTATAAAAACCTTCTGAAGAGTGGACCTTTCAGTCGAAAGGCAGTTTCGTAACGGTCATCAGAAGGTTCTAGTGGAGCGCATAGGTTATTTAGCGGTTTTATGAATTTGTTCATGAAAACCACTAGAGGAACATAATAAAGGGCCTTAATAGAGGAACATAATATATCCGTCCAACCAAGAGCGCCAAAATATGAGCAAAAGTTTGTTCCAATTCTAAATGAAACAAACTTTATGTGCTTTATCCAGCCTGTCAAGATTGTTGATTGTCTGTTACAGGAAAATCGTCTAGGGAATACTTTTTGTAAACGTTTTCTTTACTAGACCAGGTAAGCAATCTTTTCCTCTATTTCGATACAATTCAGAGATATCTCTCGTCTTGTCTAGACACACAACTATGCCGAAAACAGCATCTTTCTATCTTATCATGGTCATGAGATATCAATATAAGATTCTAATTTGACCACGTGCGCCGTCTAATGAGACAGTTTCGAACTTTTTTATGCATTGCCGTCTGCGTATTATTTGAATAAATAACTTTGTAGAACATAGTAACATTCTATCTCGTCAGGACTCTGAGAAAAAAACTTGTTCGTTATAAACGCCATGAATGGTATCAGTTCCGAATTTCGTTGTTCACAGTCAGATGTATCTCGTCCAGATAAACAAGTTTTTCGAAGACAGCAACTTTCTACCTCTTCACAGTTCTGAGATACTATAGATACTAGTAATCGAAATTTCAGAATTATTTAATTTGTTCACCATTCGCGCCATCTAGCGAATCAGTTCTCAACTCCGTGGTTCGTTTCTAAATGCGTCTTGAGAAGATAAATAACTTCGTCGAAAACCGTAACCTTCTATTTCACACCAGTCCTGAGATATAAGCAATATTGTTCGCCGTGTACTCAGTACACGACGCGCCCACTTGAGTAACTTTTTTTAGCGCGACTGCTCTAGGGTTAACGATCCTTTGTCCTGGTAACCATTTTTCGTTGGATAATACCTTGGTTGTATTTCCTACGGTATCTGTGAGGAAGCCTATATGGGTGACCCCTCCGTCTCAGACGCAAAGCGACAGACTTGAAGTGTTATCACACATGTATCTGGGTCTTCTTGTTTGTATTGGAATAACCATCCAGTGAGAGTCTCCCCTCCGTCCCAGATCCCGTGAAGGGATATCACTACCCCAGTAGACCGCATCACCGTTTCTCCTACAGATTCCAGAGCTGCGCCGGAGCGTGCCGTTGGTCAGACTGGCCCTCGCCAAGGGCGCCAAAACGGGCCTGCATTTCAGTGAAGCATTAGCAAAAACATAGAGTTTTGTTTTTCGGCTTTGCAGTCAAATTGCTCATAAAAACGAACGTTTTTCTTCTGCTTCCGACGTTTCGATTTGTATTAAATCTTTTTCAAGGATTAGAAAATTAGATTACATTAGATTAGAAACGTCGTAAGTAGAAGAAAAACGTTCGTTTTTATGAGCAATTTGACTGCAAAGACGAAAAACAAAACTCTGCAAAGATACTCAGTCGAAAGCTTCAATAAGAATTAGCTAAACATATGTATTAAAAAGCTGGACTGAGCTATTTTTCATGCCACGTTATCAGTCGATTTGCGTGTCACAGCTATGGCGAAAACAGTCAAATAATTACGCTCGATGCTTTGTTCCTACTGCCAGCTTCACCCAGCAGCGAAGAAGTTGGCATGGTGAAGCACTTCATATCTGCTGAATAGAGCTAACCTAGCAATTACAACAGACTCCCCCACGAGAAAGTTGAAAGCGTTTAACGAAAACATGGTTCCGGATACCCGACAATGCTGCGCGACCGTAACGTCCCGCAGAAGCTGTAGATGAAAACCGAGAGCAAGGTGGTCTCATCGTTCCGCGTCTTGGGCCGGAAGGTCGGAGCATTTGTATTTTTTCATCGTCATCCGAAATTAGTTCATTTTTTTAATACATACGTTATGTGCAACAAAGTATTGGATGAAGGGTGAATACGAAAAAATGATAAACCTGATGATGAAATGATGAGGAAGTAACACTGACTTAGGAAACAAGGGGGTGCCAAATGAGGTTTCCGCCAAAGGCGCGTCAATGTCACGCTACAGCTTTGTCCCAGAGAGAGCTTTTCCGCATGAGAGACCATTCCACTCCAGACACAATGCGACAGACTTAAAGGGATAGCGCTGATCTGGTTGACAGCTTGCTCTATCTATCTATTCAGCTATGCCAAAGGGAGTTTTACCCTGTGAGCGCCCCCACCATTCCAGACGCAAAGCGACATACTTGGAGGAATACCACCCACTCAGTAGATAGCTGGCTTAGGGGTGTACCTAGGAAATTTGGGTTAAGAATTTTAAGCAAGGTTGAAGACGCAATTGGAGGAGCTAAATCACGCATTGTAACCTATGGTTACACACACGATCTGTACAGTTCATGACAAACAGTGACTCTTTAGCTGTAATCACAAGATTTTGTTCTCTTAACAACTGTCAGCAGTCGTTAACTGTGTTATATCTTTCCTAGACGGGTTACAAGGTTAACCATGTTGTTTGTATTAAGCATCTGCGCTGCACTCAACCGATCATCGTCGATCGTAATAAATGCTCTGGAATATTCCTATAAATTTGATACAAGCAGCCAAATTAAAATTTGCGAAATGCTCGTGTTCGTATACAACCGTACTGCAAGTAGTATGGAAACATCAGTATTGTAACGGCAAATCAGCACTGCTTATTCTGGATTTTTAGAAAGACAATGCGGCAATGTCTAACAGCTTTCAATTATTTCAACGTTTGTTAAGGAAACATGTAAGCTACTATCTTGCGATAGATTCTTAGAAAATTTTTCAATCGAGTGATACCAATATCTCTAGAATCTATTTGGGGATGACTGAGTTAGAAGCGTGCAAATTATAACCACTTTTCGTTACATGTTCCCTTTTCATTTTTCTAAAGTGCACCCCAACATAGAAATCAAAGTCGTAGTCCCACGTCAAAAGCATCATGCGAGCATGTACTTTGAAAAAGTTACAAAATGGCTTAAAGCTGTAATCGAAGCGTTAAAGAGAAATACATCACCATACATGAAATGATGCAACAACAAAGGTTTAAAAGGCTTTAATTTGGCAGTGGCTTGATGATATTCTTAATAATGTTAAAACATTGTAAACTTTTAATTAATACATTGTGCTGTAACGAGGCTATCCCATTCGAACTTATTTTGTCCAAACCAAGAATAGAAACTTAATGCAAATATTCAATTATGTCATTGCCAAGTTTTGTATCAGGAAGACCGTCTATACGTAATCCTCTTTTTATGAGAAAAACTTTGATCTTTTGTGAATTAATAGGCAATTAACTACTCTCAGACCAGCCCAACACTCTCGCCAGATCTTCTTTGACTAAGGTTTGTTCGCGACAAAATTTGGACACCCCTAAACACACACAGCTTCGGAAATACATTAACAATGAGTGAAATATTTTGCAGAGTGGTAGATGTATGTCTGTTCTGTCTGAAAATATAACTCTTGTTTATATTACAAGCGCTAAGCGTAAAATGGCGTTGAAAGAAAGAGCAGGTGCGAAAAGTAATTGCGTGCGGTTGCAATGAAAATCCGGATCTCTCGTTAAGAAAACTTGCCAAAACCCTTGGATTTCCTCCAAGCACTGTTCACAGTGTTTTAAAATCGTTCGATACTCGCTTGACAACAGCTAGAAAGAAGGAAAGTGGAACAAAAACGGATCTGAGGAACCACAACAAGGATGCGAAGGAAAAACAAATATTACGGAGAAGACCAGATCTTTCTGTACGTACTGTTGCTCGTAAAATAAAAATGTCGCCAACATTCGTGCACACTTCTAGGCAAAGACTAGGCATGAAGCCTTTCAAGGTGAGGACTGTGCCAAACCGTAATGATAAGCAAAATACGACGGCTAAAACACGCACTCGTAAGCTTTAACGCGAATATTTAACGAAGTTTCCATGCGTTATAATGGACGAAGAAACGTATGTCCTAGAAGATTTTAAACAGCTTCCTGGTATGTCTTTTTACACTGCCATGAAACGGAATGGCGTTGCAGAGCATTTGGACAAACGCAGCTAAATTGCTTGCCAACAAGTCTGCACTGACCCTCATGGCAAGGGTAAACTCCAAAGTTTGCCAATTTTTCATGCAGACCAAGTAATGTTAATTTGTTTGATAACTATTAACGATACACACATAAATAATATAAAATTGTTTCATGGATTAAACTTCTAGCAAATTTGTTTGATTGCAAAATTGAGGTGTCCAGATTTTGTCGCTTTTGTCGATGATAAGGAAAGATCAACAGCATCAAAATAGATTTGCACGTCATCGGCGAAAATGTGTATTTGGCACTATTGGAGAGCTCTGGGTATAACGTTTATGTACATCGAGAAAAGCAGGGGTCCCAAAATGGATCCCTCTAGAACACCAGAGGATACCTCTATTGCATCTGAATATATGCCAATTGGATAGAACAAGTTGGGACCGGTGCGTCAAGTGACACTGTAATAGCCGTATTCTAATACTACTATGAGAATACGTATACTGATTCGTATTACAGTAATGTTCTGATTTTGTCAGCCCCATGTTGAATTTTGGGCTTACAAAATGGGGAAACTGACAAAATCGGGAATTTTTTTTTTCGAAGATTTTTCCAAATTCAAGACGCAAGACCTTGCAATATCGAAGACTACTACTAAAAATTAAATTTTAACCCTCAATTGGTCAACCGAAAGCTCAATAAACTGGGCACAGCACACTGGTCCAGAACCTTTTTGCCCTACTAGCACAGTTGTTATAAACCAGTTGTGGCACCCGATTTAGAACCAATTTCAGTCGTAAATAAGTTTCTTCAACTAAAAGTGCCAAAAGTGTGCTGCTTGGGTGGGTGCGCATTAGCTTTGAGCGGGAAAAATTGGTTTTAGGTTTATGGAACCTTTAGAAGAGTTTCTTAAAATTAAAAGTTTTATCGTCCAGCGGAATTCAAAATTTGGATCAATCCCCCTATAAGCGCAATAAAAAATTTATTTTTCTTCATTTTCAA
Source organism: Sabethes cyaneus (assembly GCF_943734655.1). Lineage (NCBI taxonomy): Eukaryota > Metazoa > Arthropoda > Insecta > Diptera > Culicidae > Sabethes > Sabethes cyaneus. The sequence continues at coordinate 26,856,431 of NC_071355.1, read as the reverse complement.
TATAACACATTGTTGTGTTTTGCAAAGTTTTACAGTATATTATTACAAGAAATTTTGCTAAAGACAGTAACCTTCTATCTATTCAGCAAAGATGAAAAAATTCTATTTCTCATAAGGCCATTACAAATATTTTTTAAAGTTTTTGTCCTTCCGATGTTAGATAACTGAGGAGGGGTGAAAAAAAACAGAAATTTTTTAAATCACGCAAAAAAATTGAGATTTTTAAGAATTTTTGCTTGAAGTTTAAGCGTGAAACCCGAATTTATTCTTGCTTTTGATATATAGGGTATGTTGTTGCTTCGTCGTAATTGCCTATTCCCGTCCTATCCAACACAAATTATTAAAAATATCAGCATTTTCATAACACACAATGGAAAACTAGTTATTCCCTAATATTTTAATTTTTTGTCTATCATACGCGATCAATCAAAGTGAGCTGAGATCTATTTAAATGCTTTTTATCATTAAAAAAGTCCTACCAGCCAAATTTCCTACGTTTTTTCGTGCGGCGAAGAAGAAAATGTCGACTAATCGTATTGATTTCCGTCATTCATATATGAAAAAACTCACGCAAGGCATTATCGTTATTTTACAGCCAGGAAATCTTACCTGACCTGTAGAAATTTTGCAGAATAACATTTGTCATGTCATCCTACACAAATACATGCGCGTTAGCTTCGTAAACATGGTTGTGATGGACGGATTTAAAAACGGTACGACGAATTTAAGCAATAAAGTCAGTTGCGTAATTTCAATAATAGGCCGTAACTGTTTTGAAAATTTTCTTTTCAATGCATTAGTATCGCCGTAAAAAGTGAAGAGAGGAGACACGAAGAGAATCTCTCATTTGCAGATACGTCGTAATGAAAAAGTACCCGAGAAATGATGAAAATTAGAATGGCGTTACTTACTACGACGGAATTAGAAATAAACCCTACGTTGTTATTTTCTATGCAAAAATCTTCCAACATAAAGTCAAAATCGAAAAAAACAAAAAATTTTCCAGTTTTCGGAAGCTACATTATTTGTACTTCCATTTTTGTTTCGTGCTAGAAGCGTTAACACTCCGTACACTCTTTTTTCGAGTTCTTTAGGCTGTAAAACCCACAGATAATTGATTTTATACAAAAAAATTTTATTCAATTTAAACAAATTTTTTTTACGCCCCGATTTTTAGAGCCAATTTTGAAGGGCGGGGGGAGAAAAGCTTTGAAAATAATTTGAAATGGCCTAAATGAAAAATCGTTAAAATCAGTTTTTCTATTTTAGCTGTTTTTGTAGTTGTTGTATGACTTTTTTCTGTTTTACAAAGTTGCACAAATAGTAAAAATACACAACATTGCTGAATGTAGTATTCCTCTATCTTTGCTTGTTATGGAACTATAGAATTTTTACTATAAAAATACCCCAATTTTGACCCCAAATTACTCGTTTATTCGTTCATTTTATTCAAGAATTCTCTCCAGAGAATCAGAATAGTTTCAAGCAGGCTGAAAAGTTTTATAAATCATGTTTAAAAGCACAAAAGTTAAACAAAATTTATAGGCTGATAAAATCGGGATAAAAAACTGATAAAATCGGGGGTAGGCCAAATTGGGGGTAGACGAAGCAATAAGCCATAGTTTGACGCATGATTTATTAGAACTAAATCATGCTAACATACTTTTTTACTCATTCGGATTCGGATTTGCATCCTTTCGGTCAGAAGCCGTCGACGTACGCATCTGAATTAATCCGAGATATGATAGGCGCGTGAGTTTTTAGCCGATATAGATATACGAGTTTAAGTTTGTCAAGTATGGAACAAACTTCGGCTAAAATACACTTAAACGCTGAAGAGTTGTTTCTGAAATTATTAATTAAACGTTTATCCAATTTTTGTTAGGCATCTGCTGTAAAAGATTATTTGAAAAAACATTTAGTCAGCACATGTAAAGCATTTAATAAAGTATTTGTAGTAAAGTAATGTATTTCGCTTAAAGTAACTAAAAGTAATGAACAATTGTGCACATGACAAATTTGGCTAGACAGACACACACCTCACTGGCAGTTTTAATGGGTCCTCGTGGATGAATGTTCCACTTGTATAGGGAAACTTACTTCAAAATTTTTGGGTTATTTTCACTATCTAGCGACCACAAAAAGCAAAAGCTAGCTGCTACATTATTCTGTTATCAAAACTTGGCTTTGGATATTTTATATGACAGACTTCGCCAGTTTTTAGAGTACAGAACATTTGCTACAGAACAAGTGCTACGATCCTATTGACTCTAATAGTCTCTCCCAGTCGAGGATTGAACATATGATAACTGGCTTGTTAGATCAGTGTCGTACCTTAAGGCCAGCGAGGCTCCAGCGACTATAAAACATTTGTTTATTCAAATCAAGAGAACTTCTGTATCTTTTTGAATCCAATGGCATGTGAGCTTTCAAAACTCGTTCTTAATTGGAAGAGCTATTAACGTTTAAAATCTTCCGGTCTTTCATGACGCTGTCCTTAAGCTAAATCTTAGAACGAAAGTCTGTGGTAAGACGTAGGCCGGCTTAGAAAAGATTCCCACGAAGTCTGTGGGCTCCTTACTTAGAAATTGTATAAGGCGTCTGTGAGGGAGTTTATAATTGATTTGTATAGTAGGTATATCTTGTTTATGGTTCCAGGATCCTTGGATAGGCTCCGGATTCTGAATGCACAGTTCCTCATGTGTTTACAAGGGAGGTTTTGACAAAATATTACAGTTAAATAAATTTTTAAATAGATCAACATATATTAGGAAGAGGACGAGTTTCATCTATATTATTAATGTAGGGGAAGGGCAGTAAAGACGGACACTGCGGGAAAGACGGACACTTATCATATTTCATAAACAATAATTTTTTGAAGCAAACCAATGATGGGAAATGTTTCTATAGACTGAATAAACACTTTTGAATTAAACTGCCGATTTCTAGCAGCGCAGCTGTCAAATTTATAAGCAAAACAAAGAAAAAATGCCTAAATACGCTAACCGATGTAATTTTGTGTGTGAAGAAAATAGCTGGTAAATCGTTAAAAAGCAATACTTTCGTGCTATATCGACGACATTACATAAGTTTGACCCTTCACTGAATGTTCATTGGAAATCTAGTGAATTTTTGAATATTCAGTAAAAAGTTATTAAAGTTTGAAAAAATGGTATCCAAGTCGGGAAAGACGGACACCCGAAGGTAGGGAAAGACGGACACAAAGATTCCGTATTCATTTTGCCTAACAACGATTAAAATTGCAAATACTTGCATATTATACATGTAAAAGTATCCAGAAGTCATTTAACAGTTGGAATAGGCCAACTTTTAGAAACGATTAATTCATCACCAATTAAAATAATGAAGATTATAAAAGGGAACCATTTTATTTCCTCGCTCAAAGGGGGAATTGGGCAGGGGGTTTTCGCAAGCCAATTCTTTCCTAAATACATGATGAAATATGTTAATCTTTCTTAATACTGATAATTCGTCGGCGCGTGACACCTTTTCGCGAGTGTCCGTCTTTCCCATATCAAGTGTCCGTCTTTCCCGCCCATGCGCAGAAACTCTGATTTATACATAATGTTTATAATATTAAAAAAAGTATAAATTTTGGAAGAAATTTTCTAGTACACGCTGTAACTTTATTAGACAGAGACTTAAAGTTTCAGTTTGTATGAAAATTGCAATCAATACAGTTATAATTGAGTAGATATTGACTCTTGACCTTAAGGTGTCCGTCTTTACCGCCCTTCCCCTAACTATTATTTATTGTTTCTAATAATGATTTTCTTTCGCACAAGTTTAAACTGAATATCCAGTTTAAGCTTGGACAGACACACGCTAGCAGACATAGGCATTTTAACAACCGCTAGCCGATACGTATGATTTACTACATTCTGTAAGATTTAATTATAAAGTTCACATTTGAGCCATCTTCCTTCGACGAGAAAGAAGAAATAAGTATACGCAGCAGGCATTGTTCGCATGTGAAACGAACTAACTTTCTGTAGAGATTCCTCTAATAGTCTCCGCTCGAAACCTTGCCTCACACAATGAGTGTGCAAACAAAACCTATTTAGCATAAAATTACACACTACACACTGCGGGCAGGAAGTCAACAACCACCCCGGCACAACATTAAGCCGCAGGATGTTTGCCAAGTAGACCTTCGATTCCGTAACACGGTCAAACTCGAGTACGAACATCACCCTCAAGGGATCATGTGTGACTTAATTCTGCCGAACGGTGTACGTACACACATACATACATACACACCGCACCCAAGTTTGTTGTTGACTGTACACACACAGCCGCCGGCCGTCATTCCCTGAAATGTTTTTCAAACTTACGGAAGAAGGCCAACGAGCAGCGACCGACCGACCGACCGGCTGACCGACACAGGCAGCGCAAAGGACCTGAATAAACAAAATCCAAGTACCTCTACATACGTACCTACAAGCCACGTGGGTGTAGTTTTAAGTGTACCGACGACGTCGGTGCGTGTCGTTAGATTATATTGGTGGCTTTTTTCTGGTTCTCACCCCCCTGCCCTTAACATGTTTATTGCAGTTTTACAAGAATAGCTTTACGTCTCGACGGCCGACGTTCGGCTGGGCATTATTCCAATTTCCGTTTAAGGACACATTACCTTCGTCCGTGATTGCCTCAATCGATGATGAAGGTTGTCTCGTTAACTATTACGATGTCACCTGAAGTGGGCTTTGATTTGAAAGAACCTTTATTTTGTGCTTTTTCAACTTTTCGCTATCATAGAAATTTTCTTCCAGTGAATAACCGTGCGTCCCCTTTGATATAGAAACTGCTGTAGCAGCAGCGTGTTCCATCACTCAAATGAGGTTCGAAAAATTCAATGAGCAGATTTAGCAGTTTAAATTTGAACCGGAAGTAGCCCCGTCAAGACTTTTTTCATTCCATTTAGCCGATTTACTATCTTCAAACGATAAATCCAATAATTTCCTCTCGTTTTTTTGGGAGGATCCCCTGATTTCTTTGTGTTTGGCTTTGTGTGTGTATGTGTGCGCGAGTGTGTGGGTTTGACTTTCCGACCATGTATACTATCTTGCCTATGTTGCCATTCGCTATACGGATGAGAGAGACAGAAATCTATTCTTCCGCACGAGTGACTTCTGCTGCTTTTCGACGGACGGGGCAAACGTGTGCAGAGAAAAAGGCCAAATCTTAAGTGGACGACCGAGAGAGAAAAAAAACCTGTTTATGTGGCGTAAATCCTTCTTCACTTATTGCCTTTTCTTTTGTCGTCGATGTTGTCGTGGTTCAGTGTTTTGCTTGGCAGCCTTTCACCGTGGCACGAAAGTGATTAGACTTTGTCGTTGAACCTGCTTTTACAAATCTCGTTCAGACGAACAATAGCTTTCGGGTCGCAGATCCGACGTCTTTTGACGGTTTCTATTGCTTCGAGGATAATCGCATAATTCCTAAGGGACTTGAAACTGTTCGTGTAAAAATTCGCGCTGTCAAGTGTAAATTATGACGCACAAAAAATCTAATTTACACATTTTTTTAAAATTAGAAGAGACTGCAATCTCGGATACAAAGTTACCTTTCCGGAAGAGAAGTATATCCATGGTAACCTAGTTTTAATTCACCGGATTGTGAAGTGACCTGTCGCGTTGTTAACCCATATAATCGCTAAGCCGTACAAAAATAGAACGAACATCTTTCGCCGACGAACTTCGGTACCTACCTAGCACGGAGTGAGTCGTTAAAAGTGCCACTTTCAGATTCGCTTCGTGATATTTCACCAGACATCTTGAACGAAAGTGGAAGCTACGGTTCCCGACACAGACCCACGCGGTGGTGCATGAATTCGGACCAAAAAAAAAGAGTGAAATGTTGCACAAAGGAAACTGCATTAAAACAGTTGAATTTTCAGAGCAAAATAGCAATTACGATAATTTGATAATCTGTAAATTACTTACTTTAATGGGCAAAATATTGATTCCATTTTTACATGTGAGTAATAAGTCACGATTCATCTTGTGGAAACTTATTCCAACCAAGAAATAATGTTGAATGTATACATTTTGCATTCGAATTCAGGAAGAGAACTAACAACCTCGTAATACATATAATGGTTAATTCCCTGGTCATTTAAAAAATGCTCCAAACGTTATTGTTCTGGTCTGCTCTGGTTAAAACGTTTTTCAATAAAAACCACGAAGGATATTTTGGATGGACTTTTATTATTATTACTATTTCTTTTCTTTTTCTTGTTTGGTCGGATGATGCTATCCACAGCATTTCTGTTGTTTTTTTTTCATCGACGCTGTTTCGTGCTAGGGAGTTTTAAATGTAAGTTCAATCCCGTTCAGCGACGAGGTACGATCCATCGCTATTGGCGCTGTTGTTGCTCCTGCTACCCGTGGTAGTGGTAAATTGTGTCAGGTTTTTCAATAGAACACCTGCAGCATTGGTGTTTCGCTGGTGCCAATGTGTATGCGCTGCGGTGAACTGTGGCTCTTGCCAATGACAGCATCCTTGGTGATCCCGGTTCGGAAGCTGCCTGGTGAGCGGTGGGAAAAGTTGTCACGGGAATATTGCTTCCGTAGATTGGAAGCTACTGCTTCGGTTTTCAATACGATGAACCCAATCGGTACTGCTTTTCGATTGCACTATACCAGAATAGTGGTGATATTGAGCTTGTTTTAAAAATCCACTCCATTGGAGATTGTGCGAATTGCACACGTTCATCGGATGGTGTTTAGTTGACAGCAATGCGTCGTTCAACAGCTAGCTATTGGCTTGAAGAATCAAAGGATTAGCAAGGCTTAGCCTTGGTTTTGGTATTTTCTGAATCAGTTTTATACAAAAAAATTTTTTTTACTAAAATCACTGAATAAGGAATGCTTGTTTTACAAAGTGGACACCTGTTTTCCAATTGTTCAAAGTCAATTAGTTCGAAAAATTATGAAAACTGTTTCAGTGTGAAAAATTAAAAAATAAAATGTCACAATCGATGTCAATGCCAAAATAAGTGCTCTTGCCTACACATCGAGGGCGTAAGACGAAGAAGAATAGAAAAAGTAATGCAACGATCGAAGTGTGCCGTTAACCTTTACAGGTTGCAGCAGGCTGCTAACGAGTTGTTAGCCTCGTGAGCGGGTTGTGCAGCTACGATGCTGTGCGTTTGCGAGCGTGTAGGTAGCACAAAGTAAGCACACCGCACTGACTGTTGTTTGTCGTACGCTTGTTTCAGTGGCGCAAGCGTGGGATGCTTCTCATACTCGCTTGCGTGAGAGTAGGAATCGCTTCCTTCTCGTTCGATTTGCAACATTGGTGTCCGATCGCACAGTAATGTAGATTTATAATAGAGGGGAAGCAGAAGCAGCGACGAGTTAGAAAGAGAAACAGAGATATAGACAGAAAGAAACCGGCAGCATGAGAGAAAAAGGGAGTGTGAGGTGAGAGATAACGTTAGAATGCAACGTTAAGTTGACCGGGCAAATTGAAAAAAAAAGCAAAAAAAGTTAATGCGTTTCCTCTTGCTCAGCAGCTCTGGGAATATAGCTAATATGCAACTTAACTATCTTCAGCACCCAAAATAGACCGTTTTAGTTGATACTGTCGAGCTAGTTTCCTCTACCACAATCCAGGCGTTTAGAATTCGCGCATATTCGAAATGTTTTCAAAACGTTTGTTTTCGTCAAATCAAAACAACAAGTTCATAGGGTGCGCGTAACCTAACCTGGAGGTGACGGACGGAGGGGGTTGAGTGTAGCTATGTAGAATTCTAAATCGGGGTTTTAGTACCTAGCGACTGACGTCAAGGTCGACGTAGGGCTGGTTATAATTCCGAAGGTGCTGTGATTAGTTCACCGGTATATGCAAGAAGGAATTGTTCCGTGTTAAGCGAGGCTGAGTTAAGATGTCGAGTCTTATTAGAATCCAAAGGCAGTCAATGTAGGAACTTTTGATATGAAGACAGCTCTAGTTACCTCCCGACGTATTCCCAGAGTGTCCAAGTTGATTAATTTGCAGCGCTGTTTGTAGCTTGGTATCCGGAGCGGATCGTTCCATAGTAACCTACGGAGAGCAAAGTGAATGAACCTCAGTGATCGAGGTGGGGGCGTACCAACACACAGAAGAGTAATTTCAAACAATAAATATAACTGAAGTTGTTGGCGATACACATAATGAATCCCAAGTTCCTACAGGTCATGTCGACAACGAACGAAACATACTATTTGAATGTCAATTTAAAGTCCAGCAATACCCCATGATCTTTGACGCAATCTACACGTCGTAACGGTATGCTTCGAAGTCGGTATTCGAAGATTACAGGTTTCAGCTTTCGCTAGAACGTAATCACTTCTTGTTGGAGTGCAGTGAAAACAGCCATGAACAGCGTATCGGAGAACGTCCTAGGTCGTGTGACACCGAATCGACGTAATGAATAGTTTGACGAAGAATTCCAGCAGATAGTGGCTGAGAAGAACGCAGCGCGGGTACAAATGCTGCGTAGAGTCACCCGTCAGAATGTGGAGCGATACCAACAGAAGCGGAGACAGCAAACCCGACTCTTCAAGGAGAAGAAGCGCCAATAAGAGGAGAAGGAGTGCGAAGAACTAGAGCAGCTGTACCGCCTTCACGGCACACAGAAGTTCTATCAGAGACTCAACGAATCTCGCAAAGGCTTTGTGCCGCGGGACGAAATGTGCAGAGATAAAGATGGAGGTATCTTGACTGACGATCGTGAGGTGATCGAAAGGTGGAAGACCATGATGGCGGCGGAAGTAACCACATTGGTGTAGCAAGCAACGAAGATATGCCACCCCAATCGATAAAAGTTAAAGAAGCCATCCAGCGGCTGAAGAATAACAAAGCATCGAGAAAGGATGGTATTGGAGCGGAACTTATTAAAATGGGCCCGGACAAGTTGGCCGGCTGCTTGCATCAACTGATTGTCAAGATTTGGGATACGGAACGACTATCAGAGGATTGGAGAGACGGGGTTATCTGCCCTATCAACAAAAAAGGCGATAAGCTGGATTGTGAGAACTACCGAGCGATCATTATCCTGAATGCCGCCTACAAAGTGCTGTCCCATCCCAAGCCATCTTCCATCGACTATTGCCAATAGCCAATAGATTTGTGGGAAGTTACCAGGCCGACTTCATAGAGGGTCGGTCTACAACGGACCAAATCTTCACCCTGCGGCAGATCCTTCAGAAGTGCCGCGAATTCCGAGTCATAGATTTCAAAGCCGCATATGATAGCGTAAACCGACAAGAGCTATGGAAAATTATGGACGAAAACCGCTTTCCGGGTAAGCTTACTAGACTTATCATGGGTACGATGGATGGGATCCAATGCTGTGTCAGAATCTCGGGTGGATTGTCGGACCCATTCGAATCTCGCAGGAGACTTAGACAAGGAGATGGTCTTTCCTGCCTGCTATTCAACATTGCGCTCAAAGGTGTTATAAGACGAGCAGCGATCGAAATGCAGGGCATGATTTTCAATAAATCCAGTCAATTTGTCTGCTTTGCTGACTACGTGCATGCTGTCGACAGAACATTTGAGGCGGTGGAAGATCAGTACACCAGACTAAAACGCGAAGCAGAGAACATTGGATTTAAGGTAAATACGTCTAAAACGAAATATATGCTGGCGGGTGGGACTGAACGCGACAGGGCCCGCTTGGGCAGTACCGTGGAAATCGACGGGGATGAGTTCGAGGTAGTCGACGAGTTCGTATACTTTGGCTCACTGGCAACAGAGGACAACAATACCAGCCGTGAGATTAAAAGACGTAGCATCAGCGGAAGTCGGGCTTACTACGGATTCCACAAACACTTGCGGTCGAACAATTTGATCCCCCGTACAAAGTGCACACTAGACAAAACGCTAATTAGACCGGTTGGCCTCTACGGGCACGAAACATGGACACTGCTAGAAGAGGACCTACGAGCACTCGGAGTTTTCGAACGGCGGGTGCTAAGAAGGGTGCGCGTCTCTACGGCGAACCAAGTATTCAGAAAGTGATTAAAGCTGGACGGATACGTTGGGCAGGACATGTTGCTAGAATGCCGGACAACTATCCTGCAAAAATGGTTTTCGCATCGAATCCGTTAGGAACATGACGAAGAGGGGCACAGCGAGCGAGGTGGCAAGACCAGGTGGAGCGAGATCTGGCGAGCACTGAGTGCCCGCGGAACTGGAGATCAGTTGCCATGGACCGAAACAGATGGAGAAATTATACTGGGTCGTCTTAAGACGTTAGGCCAATTAAGTAAGTAAGTTGACGGAGTTGAAATAAATAAGTAAAATCAACGATCCGAGATGGCTACCTTGTGGAACCCCGGGAGAAATGGTGAAAGGCGGTGAGTTGAATCCATCAATAGATATATTAATCAGAAGATTCGACAGATTTTTTGATGATTCTATTTGTCGAAAGCAGCGGAGTGATCCGTGAGATGACATTTGTCTGAGGACGGTCGTCAAAATAATCCATTACGTTTATATTAGTGATTATCCATTAGTGATCGTTAATAGATTGTTAAGCGTTGAGCGCTTGGGCATGAATCCGTTTTGCTCGTCGGCAATGGACTGCTGGACGAACGAGGAAATTAGCATGATCACAATGAGTTCGAAGGGTTTCGATAGTGCACACAAGGTAGAGATGCCTCTGTAGCTGTCTACCCTTTTTTGTTCCCTTTTTTATGTACTGGAAACATGTATGCGGATTTCCAAGCAGAAGGAAATATATCTGAACTAATCGATGAGTTATTTAAACGTCGGATTGGAGCAACAAAGGCATCGATACTGTTCTCACAGACTAACAGACGTTACACTGAAACCTCATTTCATCGCCAATAAAAACGACCATTTTAAATGTTCACTTAAGCCAAGACTCAAACGACAGTCGCTGCACGAGAACGCCGCTCGCCTGCCGTGGCGATTTTGTCAGATAATATACAGGTATGTCACTGAAACGATGTTTTGTTAGAAAATTTGTTCGAAGTATTGAAATAGTGTTACAAACTTTAAGATGAAGACGCAAGTCGGACCGACTGTGGATCATTACACCGCACCGTACATAGAGAAGACACTCTTGTTTCGCTCTGACCAGTCAGCATACAATCGCAAAACGCATGAACACTCGAAAAGTCAATAACCTTGCTTAAAATGACTGATTAGTCATACGAAGTATATCACAATATGGAAACGATTTATACATTTTGCTTAGATCTATTTGGACGAATGTTTACACCTGCTATTCATTCCGGATCTATACTTATGCTAGCACATCACCTGATATCGTTGGGGGTCCCTTAACTTCAGCTAATAGTTTACGATATACTAACTGCGGTCATACGTTGAATTACAGTAATCCCCCCAATAAGGACGCTAATAGGGACCGCGTTAATGGAAATCGTGTTAATGGAGTATACGTAGCAGTAGCATATGAGAATTGACTTAATTGGTTCCAACATGGAATAACTCGTGATCGTGACCGTATAGAACGTTGGTGTCTTCGACAAAGTTGTTCAGCAGATCGAGGGCTTTTCGTTGGATTGTAGTATTTCATAATTTCCTCACTACGTGGCGCTAGCGTATATGTAACATTTTTGTATAGGCTATATCTTGCGCTGCTGACTATCTAGAAAGTTGCGATCTTCGGGAAGGTTGATCAAATGACTACCACCTTCAAGACGGCTTGGGAAATAGCGCAGAACTGACTCACTACGTTGGGTTAGTGTATATGTGCTATGCTTGGACAGGCTGTATGTTGCGCTGCTGATTATCTAGAAAATTTTGGTCTTCGGGAAGGTTGCTCAAATGACTACCACCTTCAAGATGGCATGGAAAATAGCGCAGAATTGACCGTAGCGCTAGCACGTAGTGAGACAATCCCACAATACTATAATCCAGTGAAGACCCGTTGATGTACTGAACAACTCTGTCGAAGACACCAACCTTCTATACGGTCAGGATCACGAGTTATTCCATGTTGGAACCAATTAAGTCAATTCGCATATGCTACGTAGACTCCAATAAGGACGTTCGACCACGTTAATGGAAACCGCGTTATTCGGGGGACTGCTGTATCTCGATCGCCCACTCACAGGTGAGAATGGTGGCAGTACCCCATCTGTTCCGTTACACTCGTTCTGTCGACACATGTTCTTCGTCCGACGCCGGTTGTATCCGTGCTCGTGGCGTACACAGCGACGCCAAGTTCGTGTGTATCGACATTGTTGATCGACTGAGTTAGCGACGCGCTAGCTCCGGCCAGAAAATGGGTGATTGTCTTGAGCTATTCCTCTTCCTGGAACCGCTATTCATCCGCCGAATGGGCCTACGGGTGCAGTATCGTCGAAGTGCGAAGAATGTGTTTAAGGAGAAAAGCCCTGTAAAAACTTAGCGATATTCTTCTGTGACATGTATAAAAAGACGTGGCCGTTTACCTCTTTTGAGGGCTTTTCGTCGGTCTCGATAAAGGCACTGCCTAGATAGGCTTCGCAGAAGATTGCCGACTGGAACCTGGTTGTGTGCTACGTTTGACTCGCTTTGTTCTTCGAAGTGAGCTTGCTTACGAGAGCAGTGCTTCCTTATGCTTCGTGCTGCCGAATAGATTTTGGTTAGTTACAACCTCACCGTGTGTCTCATAAGTTTACCTTTTAATTGTATGAATATGGCTCCGTTGCCGTGACAATCGACCTTGACCATCAACTGTTGTCTACTGATGGTTAATATAAACGAAAATCAGGTTGGAATTCCTATTCCAATATGAATTTATCTAAATCGTACCTGTTATACTTATATCTCCGAAAATAACGGTGGCTTGATTCCCGAGATACGTGTACGGGCAAGGTAGTCACAACAATTAGAATCACCAGCTTGAAGCAAGCGAGTTACACTTAACGCGTTTTTTTCATTTTTATAAAATGGGCGACAATCAAAAGTCCAAGCACTCTGACGCAGTGCGACCGTTTCACTTCGTGGTTTACCGGAAATTGTTCTCATCTTGAGAGCATTTTAGTGAGCTTAGCCTGGAGAGTTCTCTTTTGAGAACTACTATATTCTTGTTGGTACATTTTTTACTGCAGATGCATGGGCTGTGTCATTATAGGTATTGCATTGTGGGAAAATTGTGTTCATTTTGTCGGCATAATTTCAAAGTGTAACAATAGTAGTGAGCAATTTTATATTTGCTAGAACAAAATGCTATATCCATGACGGACTTGAAGGCTGCGTGCGATCGTATTAACCATAAAATAAAATACTGCTGCAGAAAATTTCGCGATTTGGTACATCTCAGAATTTTACGAAATGGCTCAGTTCCTACCTATGTGGTAAGTCCTATGCCTGCAGTTCGACTCCTGCTTGTCTTCCCAGTTTACCAACTTGTCGGGTGTACCACAAGGCAGCAACATGGGACCGCTTCTGTTTTTGCTGTTACGATATAAAAAAATAATATTGCTTGTTCAAATATAAAACGTTTCTCGTATCACATATAATAATTATGAACTTAATTTTTTTTTTTTTTGAAACAATGGTTCTACAATTGATGGAGAGACGATAGGGGCAAGTAATGAAAATTTTTTGAGAATGGATGGGGAAACAGTGTAAAGGAAGGGGTGGGGGGGGTAATTGGAAACTACGCTTAACAAGTTGTCGTTGTGACTTCTACTTTGCTGGAATGTGCATGGGTCGAACCAAGCTATAATCAGAGATTATAACCGGATTTGAACCCACAACACCTGCCAGGGCGTGTGGCTCGCTGGTACCTGTGTACCTTTGAACCATAGAGGCACTGGACTACCGCCCCTCCATCAATTGTAGAACCATCGTTTCAAAAAAAATATTGATATTAATGGCTGACCGCATTTCAAGATCAAAGACTGAAAAAAAACACGGGTTTGGTCAATTATGAACTTGTCAAACGTCAACATATACTTGCAACGCCATACAAAACCAGTAACTTCAAGCGGCACACGGACAAACAAAATGGTTTCAAGATTTAGTTTCAATGAAATGTAAATAATACATCTTCTTCTTATGTGGCTAACAATGAAGGCTCAAAATAAAAATATCGTCGACCACTGTTCAAAATTTGATCCTGCCAACATGTCTGAAAAATCGCTTGTATCTTGTAAACATTTGCAAACGTTGCTGGTGCTTGTCATCATCACGAAAAAAAAATATTTATGCCGCACTCAACGTGAATGTTGAAAAATTATGCATTATGTATATTCTAAGTATCTCAGGTGCTAATAGTCGAACTGAAAAAGCAACATAAGTATTAGGTACAAGTTTTTTTGGCGGTATAATTCAATATCCGATAGCGCTTTTGCCTGTTTTTCGAAATTGATAAATCATCACTACTCATCGCGATGACTCAAAATGCGAGGTATTCGTATTTGATTGGCATCACTAGCGATCAATTCATGCATGAAAAAGTGTCGATAGCAACATTGAACGTACACTCCACTAGTCAAATAGAAAAGTTTCATCTCCTTTGGTTTGTCAAATAAATCACAAATAGTGCAAAATAAAGTCCATAGTTTGGGCTCTCTCAATCTAATCTATTCTAACTAAAGAAATAAACAATTCCCACTCCATTCAGACTAACACACAAACGGAGTCGCCACGGTCACTAGCACTAGCAGTTCTGGCTCGCCAATTTGTACCGATTGGTTCTTTAACCCGGCGGCTGCCAACATCGCAGAGGCTCTCTTTCCCATTGTCAAACCATCAGTTTTACTAGACAGATAGCCCATCTGCAATTGCTCTAATGCGCCCAACCAGTCAAATCTTTTACGACCATCTGTTCCATTGATTTCACTCTAGCGGCTTCAAAAGGAAGGCAAAAAAAAACAGAAAACTCCCCGGACAGCACAGTTAATATCGATTTCCTCAAAAGAAAAAAAAAGAATAACTATCTTCGGTGAAATCACAGTCCCCATCAGCTATGCCAACTGAGCTCAGCCGAACATAAAAGCGAAAGCACTCGTACGCCAAATAAACAAGGACAATGTTCTTTCCGAGCGTTCCGGCCGACGACGACGTTGCCGCCCTCGCTGGATCATCAGCAGAAGCAATAAGAGACTGGTTCGCACGATTTGCCATCATCGCACTGTAGCATCTCCGGTGGTGGTGCCGTTCGCCGGGGCATACGGGATGGCACATAACTTCAACCTCAACCTCACAGACGCTCGACGGTCGGAAACGGTGGCGGCAGCAGCGACGCGGCGACGGAAGCAGGCACGCAAATCGATAAAACAAATCTGATGGTGCCGGGCATAAACACCGGCTGCCCGCTTTCCAGCAGCAGCGTTGGAATTTCGATGCAGGGTGAGCACGAAGGAAATGTACTCCAAGGGAAAACTATGTTGCATAGCAATGTGAACACGAGAAGGACACCCCTGCTGGAGTTGACCCATTTTGCACCACTTGACTCCATGGTGGATGTAACTACGAGTGTATGCCTTTAAGCAACCGCAGAATGCGCAGTGAATATGTGTGTACCCCCGATCGTCGCGCCTCGTCCGTTTCATAGCTAACCAACCAACCAACAGGAACCGCCAGGCCGACCAAAAAGCGCAAGTCTCAATGAAATTTTGGCATAAATTTTTCTAGCTTACCATCGCATCGATAGGTTTTGGTCCCAGTCACGTCATCAGCGCCGTTATCCCCAATTGTCGCCGGCGGTTTTCTATTAGTATTGGACGGACACGCTAAGCTGGGATAGAATCAATCAATTCGGGCATTGCCGTATCATAGCTCCAGCATCTATGGCTTATCGTATGTTTTGCATGAGCGGAAAACGAAACTGACCGATGAGCTGCCGGACTAGGTTCGAGCACAAGTTCAGGGGGTCGAGATCCACGCAGTGGAGCCACCAGTGATCGAGTGAAATTTTCGGTCGCAGCTTTATTTCTGATTTTAATATACAATTTCATTCATACATGTATAGAAATGTAGATTGTTCAAAGCAGTGCGTTGGTGGATGATTATTTCAATGGTTTTTAAACATAGCGGTTCTGAATTTATTTGCATCTGTAGTTTTTTTTGTGTGAATATACGTGAATTTCATCCGTTGCCATAGAGTAAAACTTATGCATCCTTAAAAAATGATAAAACTGAATCCGTCAAATATAACTAACCTCTGAAACAGAATTATCCTTTACGCTCCAAAAGCTGATAACGTACAAGGCACGTCGGCTCTTGACAAACCAAAGGTTTTTGCGCTAATCGCATTCCAAAAATCCTCCAAAGACCGGCATGAGGCTCCCGAGTTCAACTTAGGATCTCTTCGAGAAACAAGTGTTGATTGATGATTAATTATGAAAGACCTACCGGTCGGTGGTAGGTCAACAAAGTATAGGTGCTTTCGTCGCGCCGGAGATACGAGCATTGGCAAACTGCCACCAGCCAGCGGGTTGCACGCATCGCAGGAACTGCCGAGACGGAAGCTCATTAGTAAGAAGCTCTGTTCTGCTCGTTTTTTCCGCCTCCGCTGCGCTGGCGCTATCTTTTGCTACGGGACACTAACAAACATCATAAGCTGCCCGCTAATCCCATCGCCTCCGTCCTTACCATACTTTTCCACAGGATGGATTTGAAATTTTCCACTAATCACCGTCAAACCTGTCCGGTCGATTGATGAGAAACCAGATTGAAATGGTTTCAGAGGGCAAGTTGAGCGAAGCAAATCGTTTAAACTTTGTCCGATTGAATTGGGCCAAGAGAGATAGGTAAGTTAGCTAATTACACCCCCAGGCCGAGCTGGAATTAGGTTAATTATTAAAGCAGTGAGTGCAAATTCAATCCGGCAGTTTTTCTTTTTTCTGCCGAAAGTTGGCAAAGTTCAGATAATTACTGCGAAAACATTTGCCCTAATGAAATCGAACCGAGCAGCGGGCGTCAACTGTCAAGAGCGCTTGCTAAGAAACAACACAAACAAGCAGTTGTAAACTTCTTCATTCGAGTCGAGAGCCAAAAAAATTAGACTCAGCTAATTTGCTAGTCTCGGCTCATGAGCTCATTAAAGTTTTACCGAAGCGCTGCCAGCAAATGGCCCCCGAACAAACTGTTCTGTTTTTGTCGACGCCGTCAAGCGGCAGTGCAGCAGTTTATGAACACATTTAACCTTGGACGAAACTTGTTTAAATTTTTGGGAGGTCCTCTCTGGTGCTCCTCGTTCCATATGCATGGGTCGTCCATTTAGAAAGTACTTGGAAAAGTTACATCATTATGTACATTCGCGCGCCGAGAGGCTGCAGCACTGCCCTAGGTGACAACAACGCTGCTGCACTCCACGGCAGCTGGATAACCTTCGGCGATCTTTTTCTGCAATCTTTTATTCGGGAAAATTTGTTTCCGTTCACCAAACAGCGACACTTGATGAAATTTCCTTTTTTGCCCCTTCATGGAATCCGTCCCATACAGCAGACCCTCAGGACGAACACCGAAGGAAAATAGTCGTTTTTTTACACCGACCGGTAAAAAATCGTTGCAGACTTCGGTGCTTTCACTGTTCCATTTTTTCGCCGGCAAAAATCCTTGGTGTGTTGCCAAACATTGTTCCATTAGTGTGGTGCTTCGGTGAGAATTTTAATTATTCAATGTTTCACGTGCTGCAGCAAATCACTAGCTAGAGATCGCCCAATAGCAGGAAGTACTCAGTTACTAGATTTTATTATACCGGCTTAAACCTGGAACTTTTTCGCCTTTATAATGTGCTAAAATGTTACCACAAAGTGCTATTTATCTTGCTGCTATGTTGAAGGAAATTTTTTCATGTCGCAATAGTCACATTTTTTCAATAGACTGGGAAAGATTGTTTTTGAGATATGTGAGATAATTGTCCTTGATATTTTTTCTGAAACAATGGTTCTACAATTGATGTAGGGACGGTAAGGGAAAATAATGAAGAAGTATTTTTTTTGTTGGGAATGGAGGGGAGAGGGTGGAAAGGAAGGGGGGGGGGGGTAATAGGTAGCTACGCTTAACAAGTTGCCGTTGTGACTCCTACCTTTTGTCCAATGCTGGAAGGTGCATGGGTCGAACCAAGCTATAATCTGATATTTTAACCGAATTTGAACCATCTCAGATTATAGCTTAGTTCGCACCCATGCTCCTTCAAAGTTTAAATTTGGCAGAAAATTGGAACTAAATTACACTTAAAATAAAGTTTTAAATCGGACATGCAATTGAACTTGACATTGGACAGTAAATTATACTTGATTTTGGATAAGGACACGAAGTTTTACTTGAAATTAGGACTGAAGTATTTCTTTTCACGCTCTCACACGTTTATCCTATCATATGTTCCTTTTTTACTCTTTTCTAGTTCCGTTTTTCCATTTTTCTTTCTTCTTTTTTCTTATTTTCTGTACCATTTTCTAGGTTTTTGAGCTCACATTTCTCCTATTTCTGTTTTATTTTCTTTTTTTCTGGCCTGTGTTTTGTGTTTGATTGTTTCGTTTCGCATCTTTTCCTGTCCCATTCTTCGTTATTTTCAGTACTGTTTTTCTTGTGTTTTTCACACTTTTTTTTTGAATTTGCCTTCCCGTTTTTCTTTTTCATTACTAGAATTTTACAGTCAGTTCTGTTTTTCCTCTTTAAAATTTTCTGTTTCTTCTTCTTTTCTCTCACGCACATTCTGTTTTCGGCTCCCTTTATTGCCTTTGCTCTCCGGTTTTCGTTTTTATCTCTGGTTTTTTATCATTTTCTTTCTGGTTTTACCTTCTTCTTTGCTTGGTTTTTTCTTCTTCTTTTTCTGTCCCATTTCCCCATCTCATTCCCATTTCTCATTTCCTCCATCGGTGTTTTTCTCTCTCACTATTCTTTTCTCTTCTCTTCTGTCTCTCTTCTGTTCTCTTTTGATTTTTATTGTTTTCTGTTCCGCTTTCCGTTTCTTGTTTAGTTTTCCATCTTTTTCTTTTTCGTTTTCCACCTTTTTGTCATGCTTGTCTTACTTCTATTTGTGTTTTACGTCTTACTTCTATTCGTGTCGCTTTCGTTCCTTTTGTCTCCTGTTCTTTCTGTTTTTTTTTCTGCCTGCTGTCTCCACTGTCTCTTCTTTTCCGGTCTAGTTTTTACCCTTTTCAGCACTGATTTCCCTCTTACGCGAGCAGGACGCTATATCTCTGCATATTGGTGTTGATAGACTCTCGATTGCATTTGAAATTAAAGTTGAAATTGGACATTTGAGATTATGCTCGAAGTTGAGCTTGCAATTGGATTTAAATTGGACTTGAGATTAAAATTGAAAATGGAATTCAAATTGTACTAGAAGTTGAACTTGAAATCGGAATTTAAATTTGACCCAACATTGGAATTAAATTACACTTAAAATTGGGTTTAAAATCGGACATGCAATTCAACTTGATTGGACATTAAATTATACTTTTTTGTTTGATTATAGTAACTTTAACACAACTTGGGTTATTCGTAACTTCTGCGGGGTTGGGGTTTAAACCCGGGTCCTCGGCGAGAGAGGCGTGAATGCCACTACACCGGGATTGACGCCTTAAAATATACTTAATTTGGCTATGGACACGTTGGTCCAGTTTTGCTTGAAATTAGGATTGACACATTTCGTCTTGTTCTCTCACACGTTTTACTTATTAACTGTTACTTTTTTCTCTTTTCCTGTCTCATTTTTCCACTTTTCGTTTCATTTTTTGTTATTCCCTGTACCGATTTTTACTGTTTTGCGCTCATTTTTCTCCTATTTCCCACCGTGTTTTTTTTTTCCTTTTTTTCTTATTTTTCTTTTTTTCTGACCTGTGTCGTCGATTACATTGTTCCGTTTTCATCTTTTCCTGTGCCATTTTGTTATTTTCAGTTTTGTTTTTTCTAGTGTTTCTCACTCATTTTTTAAAATTTTCTTTCCCGTTTTCCTTCTTCGTTACTACTTTTCGTCTTTTTCTAATTCTCGTTTTCTCGTTTTTTCTCTTCTAGATGTTCCATTTTTTCTTCTTTTCTGTAAAGCATATTATGTTTTTGGCTCGCTTTTGCCTTTGTTCTCCGCTTTTCCTTTTTTAACTCTAGTTAGGCCATTACAAATATTTTATAAAGTTTTTGTCCTTCAGGTGTTGGACCACTGAAGGGGAATGGGGGGGGCTTTTAAGCATTTTCACTTAAAGTTTAAACGTGAAAACCAAATCAATCCATTCTTTTCACATACACGTTATTATTTTCCATGCAAAAATGCAAAATCATACAGAAAGGAAGACAAAAATGATAGAAAATTCTGCCGATTTTCGGTAATTCCATTGTTATTTCTGTTTCGTGTTAGAAGCGTTAACTCCACTCGTACACTCACTTTTCGAGTTTTCTAGGCTGCCGAACCAACCGGCAATTTAAAAAAAAATTTGACGAATATCATACAAATCATACAATTTCCAAGGGTGGGGGGCGGAGTTGTGACAAAAACTTTAAAAATGATTTGCAAAGGTCTTCTTTGTCCTTTTCTTTCTGGTTTTTCCTTCTTTTTTGCTTCATTTTTTTTCTTCTTTTACTGTCCCATTTCCCCATCGCATACCTCCACTCTCCGTTTCCTCTAACGGTGTTTTTCTCTCTCGCTATTCTTTTCTTTTTTGGTTTCTCTTATTTTTTGTATCTTGTCTAGATTTCCTTCTTTTTCTTTCTCGTTTCCCACCTTTTTGTAATGCTTGTTTTTTTCCGTCTTACTTCTATTTGTAGCGCTGTCGTTCCTTTTGTCTCTTGTTTGTCTTTTTTTCTGCCCGCTGTTTCCTCTTTCTTTTTCACCCTTTCTTTTTCCCGTTTTTCACCCTTTTCAGCTCTAATGTTGTTTTTTTCTCTTTTCTGTTCCGGTTTTCATATTCTATCTTCCGTTTTTTCTCATATTCAAATTCGTTTTTCAGCTTTACCAGTCTCTTTTAATTTCTCTTGTTCGTCTTCCTTGTTTCGTTTTCCCACCTTCCCCAACCCCTTTTTTTTGTTTTCGTTCTACTCTTCATTTATCTTGTTTTCCTTTATTTGGCTCAATTTCCACGTTTTCTTTCCTTTTACAATCCCGTTTTTGACCCTGAAATTCCTCTTATTTTTCTCTTTCCTTTTCTGATTTTCTCCTTTTTCGTTTTTCCTCTTTTTCAGTCTCATGTTTTATTTTCTGTCTCGTTCACTTCTTGTCAATTTTGTCGTTTACGTCAGTTCCCTTCTTTCACTTCTCTTCTTAATGTTCAACTTTTCTTCCATGCCTTCTGTTATCATCATTTATTTGTTTGTTTCCCTTTGTTCGTTCTCGTTTCTCTCTTTCCCTGCTCTCGTATATTCTCTTTTTCTTTCCTCGGTTTTTCCTTTTTTGTTTCCATTTTTCTTGTTTTCTTCCCAGTATTACTTGATTTTCTATGTCGTTTCCCCAGTTTTATTTATTCCTTCGTTTTTTTTTTCATTTTTCTCTTCCGTTGTTCCTTTATTATGCCTCCTCTTTTTGTCTCATTTTACTCGTTTCCCTGTACGGGTTTCTTTTGCTCGTGGTGTCACGATTTTTCTTTTGTTTTTATATTGATTTTAATTTTTTATCTTATTCTCTCTAGCATTATTCTTCTCTTTTTATCTCGTTTATACAGTCACGTTTTTCACCCATAATCTTTTCTTGTACATGAGCAGCAAGGACGGACTTTAGATCCATCCATTTGTGAATATACTAAAAAATTTGCTCCTTTTTTAGTGTTGGGCAACTGAAGGGGGTGGTGGGGTTGTTCGATTTTCCATTTATGTTTTGTGTTAGAAGCGTTCCGTATACTTCGTACACTCATTATTCGAGTTCTTTAGGCCCCCCGATTTTTCAAGCCATTTTCAAGGGGGGGAGGGGGAGGGGGGAGAGTTAACAGAAACTTTTAAAATAATTTGCTCTCTCATCTGCTCTGTTTTCTCTTATCTGCTCCGTGTTTCGTCTGGTTTTTTCCACTTTCCTCATTTTCAAGCCCATTTTTACTCCTTTCCAGTCTAGTTTTTTGTTTTCTGTCCCGTTAACTCCATTTATATTTTTTTTGCATTAGTCTGTTCCATTTTTTCATTTATTATGTCCTGCTTTTTCTCTTTTCCTGCCACGTTCTGTTTTATGCTTTATCGCGTTTGGCTACCGCTCTAATTTTTTTCTCTTCATTCTTCTTTTTTGTTTCCCCTCCTTCTCTACCTCAGGTATTACTGTTTTTGTTCCGCTTTTTCTGCTTTTTTGTCCAGTTTGTTCCCATTTTCTCTCTCGTTTTACCTATTAACTGTTACTTTGTTCTCTTTTCCTGTCTCATTTTTCCACTTTTCGTTTCATTTTTTGTTATTCACTGTACCGATTTTTACTGTTTTGAGTTCATTTTTCTCCTACTTCCCACCGTGTTTTTTCCTTTTTTTTCTTGTTTTTCTTTTTTTCTGACCTGTGTCTTCGGTTTCATTGTTCCGTTTTCATCTTTTCCTGTGCCATTTTGTTATTTTCAGTTTTGTTTTTTCTTGTGTTTCTCACTCATTTTTTAAAATTTTCTTTCCCGTTTTCCTTCTTCGTTACTACTTTTCGTCTTTTTCTAATTCTCGTTTTTTCTTCATCGGTTGTGTTTTTCTCTTCTAGATGTTCCATTTTTTCTTCTTTTCTGTAAAGCATATTATGTTTTTGGCTCCCTTTTGCCTTTGTTCTCCGCTTTTCCTTTTTTAACTCTTGTTAGGCCATTACAAATATTTTATAAGTTTTTGTCCTTCAGGTGTTGGACCACTGAAGGGGAATGGGGGGGGGGCTTTTAAGCATTTTCACTTAAAGTTTAAACGTGAAAACCAAATCAATTCATTCTTTTCACATACACGTTATTATTTTCCATGCAAAAATGCAAAATCATACAGAAAGAAAGACAAAAATGATAGAAAATTCTGCCGATTTTCGGTAATTCCATTGTTCGAGTTTCTATTTCTGTTTCGTGTTAGAAGCGTTAACTCCACTCTTACACTCACTTTTCGAGTTTTCTAGGTTGCAGAACCCACCGGCAATTAAAAAAAAAATTTTGACGTATATCATACAAATCATACAATTTCTACGGAGGGGGGGGGGGGTGATAAAAACCTTAAAAATGATTTTTGCAATGGCCTTCTTTGTCCTTTTCTTTCTGGTTTTTCCTTCTTCTTTGCTTCGTTTTTTTTCTTCTTTTACTGTCCCATTTCCCCATCGCAAACCTCCACTCTCCGTTTCCTTTATCGGTGTTTTTCTCTCTCGCTATTCTTTTCTCTACTTTTCTTTTTAGGTTTCTCTTATTTTTTGTATCTTGTCTATTTCCTTCTTTTTCTTTCTTGTTTCCCACCTTTTTGTAATACTTTTCTTTCCCGTCTTACTTCTATTTGTAGCGCTGTCGCTCCTTTTGTCTTTCGTTTGTGTTTTTTTCTGCCCGCTGTTTCCTCTTTCTCTTCCTTGCTGGTCCCGTTTTTCGCCCTTTTCAGCTCTAATGTTCTTTTTTTCATTTTTTTCTCTTTTCTGTTCCGGTTTTCATATTCTATCTTCCGTTTTTTCTCATATTCGTTTTTCAGCTTTACCAGTCTCTTTTAATTTCTCTTGTTCGTCTTCCTTGTTCCGTTTTCCCACCTTCCCCAACCCCTTTTTTTTGTTTTCGTTCTACTCTTCATTTATCTTGTTTTCCTTTATTTCCACGTTTTCTTTCCTTTTACAATCCCGTTTTTGACCCTGAAATTCCTCTTATTTTTCTCTTTCCTTTTCTTGTTTTCTCCTTTTTCCGTTTTTCCTCTTTTTCAGTCTCATGTTTTATTTTCTGTCTCGTTCACTTCTTGTCAATTTTGTCGTTTACGTCAGTTCCCTTCTTTCACTTCTCTTCTTAATGTTCAACTTTTCTTCCATGCCTTCTGTTATCATCATCTTTTATTTGTTTCCCTTTGCTCGTTCTCGTTTCTCTCTTTCCCTGTTCTCGTATATTTTCTTTTTCTTTTTCTCTTCTTTCCCCGGTTTTTCCTTTTTTGTTCCAATTTTTCTTGTTTTCTTCCCAGTATTACTTGATTTTTTTTCTCGTTTCCCCCGTTTTATTTATCGTTTTTCCTTCGTTTTTTCTCATTTTTCTTGTCCAGGAGCAGCAAACACGGACTCTGGATCCATCAGTAGTCCACTTGCTTTCATTTTAGGCCATTACAAATATTTTATAAAGTTTTTAAAAAATCTTTTATTTATTTTCTTCCGGTGTTGGGCAACTGAGGGGGAGGGGGCGAACAAAAACAAAGAGATTTTTTTAATCGACCAAAGAAAATGTGCTTTAATGTCTTTTTAAAGCACGTTATGCAAAAATCTACGAAAAGAGACAAAATAGAAAGAAATTATCTTTGCCGATTTTCGGAAATTCCATCGTTCGAATTTCCATTTCTGTTTTGTTTTAGAGAGGCGTTCCGTATACTCCGTACACTCATTATTCGAGTTCTTTAGGCCCCCGATTTTTCAAGCCATTTTCAAGAGGGTGAGGGTTAACAGAAACTTTTAAAATAATTTGCAATGACCTAATAAGAAACTTCTTTCCAGGTCCTGGGGGTTATTGGTAAACCTTTGAACTCCAGCGGTCTGAACGTTTTTTTTTCTTCTTTTTTTGTACTGTCTTTTGTCTCTATTTGTCTCTGTATCCCTACTTTTCTCCCATGTTTATCTTTTATTCTGCTTGCTGTTTCCTTTTTATCTTCTTTTCCTGTCGTAAGTTTTTCGTTATCTGCTCCGTGTTTCGTCTGGTTTCTTCCACTTTCCTCATTTTCAAGAACATTTTTACTCCTTTCCAGTCTAGTTTTTTGTTTTCTATCCCGTTTACTCCTTTTCTATTTTTTTGCATTAATCTGTTCCGTTTTTCCTTTTATTATGTCCTGCTTTTTCTCGTTTTCTGCCACTTTCTGTTTTATGGTTTATCGTGTTTGGCTTCCGCATTAATTTTTTGTCATCATTCTTCTTTTTGTTTCCCCTCCTTTTCTATCTCAGGTATTACTGTTTTTGTTCCTGCTTTTTTGTGCAGTTTTTCTCTTCCGTTTTCCCTCTGTCTAACTCTTTTCTTTCTAACCGTCCATTTTTTTTGCCTCGTTTTTCCAGTTTCCTCTTTCCCGTTTCGTTCTTTTCGATTTTTTTTTCTCTTTTCACGTTTGTTTTCGCTTCTAAATTTTCCTGCTCCAGTGTTTCCTCTTCTTCTATCCTGGTTTTTTCTCCGTTTCTGACTAGTTTGTCCTCATTCTCTGTCACGCTTTACTCATTTTCTTAGCAGTATTTCCTTCTTTTGCCGTTCTGTTCTCCCTGTTTTTCTATTGAGTATCTTCTTTTTTGCCTCGTTTTCATTTTGACGTAGTACTACGTCTTACCGCAAGGTGTCAATCCAAAATTTGGATTCAAGCCAGCGTTACGAAAGAAAGGAAAATTTTGAACGCTAATAGCTCTTCCCATTTAAAAGAGATTTTGGTGGTTCACATCCCATTCGATTCATAATAAATGCAACAATTGTATGGCAAAGAACTACATTTAAGTCTTTTGTACACGGAGGATACGTGCCGTGGAAAATAAAACCGTTTAAAACAAACGTGTTAATTCAATTCAATCATCGAAAAAACCGCTCGAATTTAAAAATGGCTGAAAAAACCGCGTTAATTTGAAAAGTGATGTAAAAACCGCGTTAATTAAAACACATCGTCACAAAAAAAACCGTGTTAATTCCAAAATCGTCATAAAAAACTGCGTTAATTAAAAAATCGTAAAAATAAACCGTGTAAAAAAATATTTGAGTGTTTATTTATTTAGCACTATTCTTACTATTCTGTTTACTTAACGCTATTGTACGGCACATATAGGTCAATATGGTTTGAAAAGTTTTCTTTGGTGTTCAAGGTTTCTTCGCAAAAACCCGCCAAACCTAGTTCTACACCAGTTACGCGGTTGTGTCTGAAATACAACCTTTCTGATTTTTTCGTTCCATTTTCGTCTTTGCCACTTTTCTCTTTCTACGTCTCATTCCCCTCCTATTGCGTTTTTTGCTTTTTCTGCGTTATTTCTTTTTTTGCATACCGTTTGTCCTGTTTATGTCACGTTTTCCCCCGTGAACTTTGCCATTTTTTCTCCAGTAACAGCAAGAAACGGACTACCTCTATATCCAGCGGTAATCCATCTGTGAATATGCCAAGAAAATTTACTTACATTTTCATAAGACACTTCGAACCCAACTAGCCCCAGGCCCTGTGGATCGCCTCTGAACCTGGGCGGGCTGGGCGTTTTTTTCTTTTTCTGTCCCGTCTGCCCACTGTTGGTGTCGCTCTCTGTCCTTTTCTCTCTTGTTTACTTCTTTTCTGTTTTTTTTTTGTTGTCTTCTGCTCCATTTTTCCTTTTATTGTGTACTACTTTTCCTCGTTGCCACGATCTGTGTTTTGTTTTACCCTGTTTGTTTTCCGTTTTAATTTTTCTATTTTTCTATTCACGTTGCTCAATTTTCAAAGATCAAGATTGGTCAAGCTCAAAGATTGGTGTAATAAAAATTTGATTCACTAATAGTGAAATTCGACTTTTAAAGCGTAAATGTATAAGTTTTCTGCCAACAAATATAATGCAAAAACGACAATGGGGTCGAACTAAACGATGACATAACCGACGTACATATGTGTGTGTGTACCTTCAATTTGCATGCGAAAGGTAAATAAATCCTGTGAATAACAAGATTGAAAGGAAATTTCGGGTCATTTCGAGTGATAATAAAATAGTTTATCGCCCTTTAGGTCTAGCGAAGCGACCTTCTCCTGTTGTGGTGCTTTCAGTGGCTACGGCACAAGCCATAATTTCGGTGATCTGCAATAGCACATCCCTAATAACAGCCATTTTAAGAGCTGCATCGATGCCAACGTACCACTGGAAGAGCCCACAACTGCCGCTAATGTACTTTTTACGATCTGTCTAGTGAAGATTCGCTGCATTTTTTGTTTGTTTGGGATGCAGACGCGCTGTCGGGTTGTTTGTGCGATTTCGACGCTTTAGGACTGACATTTCATCCTAGATGGGAATAAACAGGACCTCGTGAACGTACCACTTGTACGTATGTTAAAATTTATATTTTAGTGTCACACTAAACCGATTCTTCTTGTTCAGAACCGTGTTTGACGGTGCACTTTCTGCACGTCATGGGGCATGAACGTTACGATTCCAAAACAACTGCCTATCAAATGTGACACTGCGCAATACTGATGTATGATTTCAAGTAATTAAATTTGCCCATAAACTCGTACTTCCTCCAGTCGTTTTCGACCTTCTCGAGCTCGACAGCACCCAATCTGAAGAGTGTTCATAAGGCGCCATGAAGTTTACACCTAGCTACCGAGAGTTGCTTTAAAACAGCAATAAAAATGTCCTATTTTACGGTGGAAATAGGAAACACATCTTAGAGTTCTTCTATCAGCGGTTTCGAACATACCGGTCGGTGTGTGGTGCCGGCAGGCAGCATCCATTAGGAAAAGATTCCACACTGCTTTGGTTCCGCTTGTTTGGATATGTCAGCGTTAAAAGCATTCGCCAATTTCCAGCGCATTTCACCTGTCACCATAATTGAGGCTGCCTCTTGAAGCGTGAGCAACGGGAAATTTCTCTGTTGATTTCATTTTCGTTGGACAAGTTATGTAAAGATTGATTTCCTCTCCGTATTCTGACGGAGTGATCCTCGGTTGAATGGTACCTATCCAAAACATGTTTGTTAAACAGACCCCGTTTTGTTTGTTTGTCGTACCTATACCTATGCCTATGAACCAGAAGTAAATTAATATTAAAAGCTACAGACATATTGGATATCAAATTAATAACGGCAAAAAACAAAACGTTACTGTATTAGTTTCTAATAAAACAATGCACGCTATTATCGTGTTCGATTGACACACCTTTATTCTATTTTATTATATTTATATACAATAATTGGAAAACAAAACTGACATCAATTGTTACAGGAACAATTGAATTTTAAATTTAAATAACCCATTCAAATAGCCACCATGAGTTCCCGCAACAATTTTCAAAACCGATGAAATGCCTCTAAAATATGCAAAACGATTACAAAGCGACATGGGTTAAGCTGCAAAGCAGGTGTGTGCAATAAATAACCATTTGCTAGTGTAACCGCAACGATAATTGACAACCACAGCACTGGTCAGTAATTAGAGTAACTATTTTAAATTGTAAGCCTCTAAATACCGTTTTGTGCACAACCCCCACGTAGCCCGGTATAAACAGGCTTCCGGATCGAAATACAATCAGCCTGTTTAGATAAATTTAATTAACATTTGATTGTTTAGAAAACATCATTGGTCGTTTCGAACAACCAGGCGTGTGCAGCTCGTTGTTGTCCAAATTAAGCGTTATGATCGTCATTGTCACTAGCCGGGAAGAATGCTTTTAAAACTTTCGATTAGACCAATTTAGCTGTCTGGTTGCGTCAGCAAACAGAGTTGATTTGGGCTTTCAAAGTGGTAATTTCGGTTTATGTAAATTATAATTTTTTGCGCTTTATTTTTTCATGTTGTCTATCCTGCAACTACGATACTTAAGCTAGGGAACGCGCAATTACTGTTTCAAATTGCAAATTGTAAATTGCAGATCATAAATAAGTGCACAAACTTTGCTATGCTTCGCCAGGTGCAGCAACTTTGCGAACTGATTGATTGGCACTAATAATGACAAAACGTGTTATACACGCGATTTCAATTGATTTGACGTTGGAAATTAATTCCGAACCTCTCGGTTTAGAATTCCGTCGGTAACGATTGCTGCTAATCCGCGGAACGCGGCTTTGCGTGCACCAATTGACGGGCTCAATTGTTTGGCTGCGCTTGACATTTGGCTTATTGATTTGCAATCTAATTAGTGGTTGCAAGTCATTCACGTTTCATGCAACATCATTCAACTTGAGCTGTAGTAATGTTTTGTTGATGTTAGCTCATCCCGATATGGATGAGAGCTGCTGTTAATGGTTACGTACTCAATTCCAACCCATCGGCGGGTCGTTCTTCAAACGAATCAAAACCATAAATAGGGTAATTTGCCAATTGTTGCACACCTAAGGCAGGAACGTTCAGTTTATCTTATCTCTCGGGGAAACTATTTCGTTACTAAAATAGAAATTTGTCCTATAAACAAAATGACCTTTCACTAAAACATTTGGTATGTTTTCATAGCCTGGAATATTGCACATATTATGCAATTTGAGTTTTTGTTCAACAGCATACAGATCCAATTGTTGCCCACTTGATTAATGTCCTTTGCCTAATATTGCACACCTTCAATCCAATTGTTGCACGGCAAAAAAAAAATGGAATTAGGAGAAATACCAAGTACAGAAAACTGACACATGAAGAAGAACTCCTTAAAAACAGATTTACCAATTATAAGTACCGTACCGTTGCCATGTTGTCACGTATTTGAACGTAATTCAATCTTCACCGAACAATGGTTTACAAGAACAGGTAAAAATTATTGCATTGAATTTATATATGTATTAATTAAAATTAATTAATATAATTTGGTTTTCCGGTATCTTTCCTTTTTCAAATTTAAATGCAGTATACGTTTTTGGCTGGGATTTGGTTTTTCAAATGCAAAGTTTTTCGATTTTTTACATTCGAGCGCATAAGAAAAACCTCGACTTTTAAGTTCTTTTAGCCACAACATAACTTTTTTCTCTTCTCAACATAACTTCTTCCATTAAACAGAAACTGAAGCATTGTTCTGCGTTATTATGTTCATTTCTCAAGAATTTCTCATAATAAACTTCCGCACACATTGTTCCGTTAATCGACTGTGGATTACGGATACGAACATTATTTTCTATTCACGAAAATTGTTACACGCTGGTAATATCATTAGGCTTTTGCTGTTGTAGTCTCCAGAGAAATCAAAAATTATTGGTATTGTTTTAATCCAACATCCAAATAGTGGTAAATTTTCAATAAGAGTTGTATCAAGTGAGAATGGTACAGTAGGGCCATGCTTAGCGGCATTTGCGGATGGTGTGCAAGAAATGGACAAAATCCTAATTTTTTCCCAATTATTAACCACTATGCATAAGAACACAAAAATAGTAACATTTAGTTATTTAATTAATCAAACATTATGAATGTGGGTATTTTGAAAAGCATACGATGTAATATGGGGTAAATTTGCTTTTTGTTGAGATCTATAAGCTTAAATTTGATGAGTGATTTCTTAATTCACACTGTAAGCATTCGACGTATTTTGGCTCTACTAAGAGTTGGATTTTTTGAGGGAATTTTACTATTCCAAATATTTGTTTACTAACAATCATGTTTACACATATTTAAAGGAAATGAAATATATTTGTGTTTTGATTGTTTGGAGTGCTGCGATAATATAGATATTCTCAGATATTATTCAAAAACCGAGAAGTGGGCAACAATTGGGTGGTGAGCAACAATTGGCAAACTACCCTAACACTCACATAACCTTAATCCGCGGTACAAGTCCATCTCAGGGAACAGTTCACTACGCACATTTGCGAGCTGTTGATCTGCAACCGAACCCGAAAGCTTCGGGTGGCTCCCATCCATCATGCTTCTGTCTTCCTAAGTCAAGGGTGTTGACAGAAACTCAATTCAATTTTAACCGTCTACGAACGTAGAACCACGTGGCAAAGGCAACCAAGTTCCGCTGATGCTGGTTTGTTGAAGTCCTACGTACCATCGTCAACATCGTCAACTGTCCGGAGCAGAAAGAGCGACAAACATTTCCCGCATACTAATGACTACACGTTTCTTTTTCTGCTGAAATGCGGTTGATGCAAACCGAAGTTTCCGACTGTCACGAGTGTGCAAACTAGTTTCGCAGTTTCCAGCACTAAAAAGGGAACCAATTTTTTTTGAGTAAAAATAGGGCAATCGAGATTCACTCTACGTTACACTATTGACTGACACGTGTTTTTTATAATTTGGGATATGGGATGTTTTATCGTTTTGCCTTTCTACTATATAAATATATAGTATAAAGGTATAGAAATCACTTGGAAAACCGGAAATGGAAAGAAGGTCCTGCGGGCCGAATGTTATATACCATTCGACTCAGTTTCGAAAACTGAGCATTTTCTGTGTGTGTGTATGTATGTGTGTGTGTGTGTGTGTGTGTGTGTGTGTGTGTGTGTGTGTGTGTGTGTGTGTGTGTGTGTGTGTGTGTGTGTGTGTGTGTGTGTGTGTGTGTGTGTGTGTGTGTGTGTGTGTGTGTGTGTGTGTGTGTGTGTGTGTATGTAACGCTTTAATCTCACTCACTTTTCTCGGAGATGGCTGGACCGATTTTAATGTTCTTAGTGTCAAATGAAAGGTCTAGGTGTCCCATTGGTCGCTATTGAATTTCATTTTGACCGATCTTTTAGTTCAAAAGTTATGTATAAAAATACAAAAAATATGGGACTTCATTATCTCATAGATTCCTTAACCGATTTGAACAAAATTGATTGCATATGAAAGAGGAGCCTTGCAAACCCTTAACTTCCAAATTTCATGATGATTGGACTTGTAGTTTGAAAGTTACATAAAGAAATTTGAAAAAATTGTATTTAAAACATATTTTTGTAACATATAAGCATTAATTCAATGTAAAGCATCACACGATTTATTATCATTTGAAAATTACTGTTGAGATCTATCAAACGAAACCGAGTTATTGAAAATCGGACGGTTCATTCAAAAGTTATTCAAACTTTAACACTTAAGCACCGTATATTAAACCGTTAAAACGTGTAAAATCAAAACATTTCAATCAAATGTTGATTGTATTCAATGTGTGTGATGTATGTGTGTATGTATGTATGTATGTATGTGTGTGCGTATGTATGTATGTATGTATGTATGTATGTATGTATGTATGTATGAATGTATGTATGTATGTATGTATGTATGTATGTATGTATGTATGTATGCATGTATGTATGTATGTATGTATGTATGTATGTATGTATGTATGTATGTATGTATGTATGTATGTATGTATGTATGTATGTATGTATGTATGTATGTATGTATGTATGTATGTATGTATGTATGTATGTATGTATGTATGTATGTATGTATGTATGTATGTATGTATGTATGTATGTATGTATGTATGTATGTATGTATGTATGTATGTATGTATGTATGTATGTATGTATGTATGTATGTATGTATGTATGTATGTATGTATGTATGTATGTATGTATGTATGTATGTATGTATGTATGTATGTATGTGTATGTGTATGTGATGATAATTTGCGATGAAATTCAATAAAAGTGAGAAACATGTCAAAAGTCAGAAGTTTTTGAAGCCTCTTAGTGGAATGTGGAATACGAACTCTGAAATAAAAGAAAAGAAAAAACTTTTACCGACTAAATTCCACTATTTAATATTTATTCGCGACAGATACGTATGTTGTAGGCGAACTACGTATCTGTTGCAAATAAATATTAAAAAGCGGGATTCAATTGCAAAGTTTTTTCTTTTCTTTGATTTTAGATTTCAATTGTCATTTTCTTCACTTGCTGTTACTCACAATTGCACGCAAAGCAAAAAGCGGAGAAAAGCAGTTAATTTAAGTATATAAGTATAGTGTTGTATAGGATCAAAATACTAGTGAGTTGATTTTTCCAAATAAATTTATACAAATTTTGCGCATCAATATATGCTCTTTTCAATCCATTGATACTAGAGCTTAGAAATGTTATATGAAAAATGGGAAGTAAACGTTGCACGGTAGTAACTTTGTACGATTTGTTTTCGTTAGTGACATTTTAAAGGACAGATGTCTTATCAATCAAAAATGACCAGCACTGGAAATCATATCGATCATATTTCTCATTCTCAAGCATGTTAATGGCGCAGTTTTTGCACTATTTTTCGACCTCATCTTGTTTTCCTAACCCTCTAACATTGTAAAAACGATGTGATCAAGTTAATGACTATCTTTTCATGAAAGTACATTCAAAAGAAGCTTAAGTTTTGTTTTTCATGCAAAAATAATTATCTGAAGGAGCGCCAGCTAAGAAAAAGTTCAATTTCTCTTTTTCATATCTAATGCTCTATTCAGTTATTTTTTCTAATTCAGATATATTGCAAAATTGAAGCCAAGCAAACTAATAGTAAAATTTTGAGATTAATCATTTTGTTGTAGATATCCTTTTTCTTCAAAAACGAAGTATAATAATAATTTTTCTGAACTCTTGTTTTTCAAAGATGCTAACTTTTGAACGCATGGTATTAATATCAAAATATCAAAAAAATCTACCCTTTGGGCTAAAACCACTCAAAAAAAAATATCAAAAAATATGCTATGAACGCATATTTCATATTGTCAGTTCAAAACAAGTTTCGTATGTGGCTCTGAAACCCAAAAGTTAAGGCCGACCGATTATAAAAGTAAACCCAAGGAAAGAAAATATAATTATTCTACGCAATACGTTGTGAATTTTACTGGCAAATAAGGATTTTGAGGAATACGGAACGGATATTTAAAAATATAATCAATATAATTATAGATGTTCCTGAGAAATTAAATAATGATTATTGTGGCAGTAGAAAGGCTAGGTCACGCCGCTAGGTGGATTAATTCGGGTTTTGAACAGTTCACATCACTCGCCTTCCTAAGTTTATTTGTGGTACGAAACAAGAATTTTGCAATGCAAATTTAAATGTCTAACAGTCTGGTTTTTCTACATTTGGAGATTGTATTCATTATATTCATTAACAGTGTCTCTATTCAGTCATGCAAGTTCTTTTTTGTCCAGTCATAACAATGCACCACAGAGCCGTTCGCAGATTTTTTGTACTGTAGGGTGAATAGTAATAACTGTTAGTAAAGTAAATGGTCACAGGAATAAGATTCTTGCATAAATTTTAAGTTTTAGTTTATTTCCTGTAAAGTATTTGTCGTAAATTACTCCAATTCAAAACTTTCTCCCTTTGCTTTAATTACCAGTCGCAATCGTTGCTGAAAAGCGTTACAGCTGGCACGTACGATATCCTGAGGCATTCAAAATCAATCCTTTGATGCTCCCTTTGGTTTGTTCCCACACTAAGCTCGTGTAGCTTTCGCCTGGTGAGACGCTGCAGAATCTTGTTGGAAGCAGTATGATGTCTTCTTGTTGTGGTTTTTGATGATGGGGAGCAAATTGTTCTCTATCGATGTAATATTGTGTGTTGATTTTAAAACCAAGTTCAATGAACAACAATGGAAACTTCACATTTTTGGAGAAACCTCCAAATTACATCACTCTGGAATCCTTATGGAACCTTGGAACAGCCAATTTGTCGCCGAGGTATATCTGTAAGATATGCTGCTTGTATCCGACCATTTGTTGGTTGTGGTTATCTTGTAGAAGGAATATGTTTTCGTCCAAAAACAGAGTTCCACAATCACCGTGTCGCTTGAGCAACTGTCGACAACTCTCGACTCTTGCAACGCAACCTTCTGCTTTTCAGTCAAAGCGTTCGCCCGTTGTTTTTTGTATGGAATCAGATCATCTTTTAAAGTATTTTTCATGGTTGACTGCGAAATTTCCAGTTCTGGTTGATCTGGTCTGATCTGGTTTTCGTTGAATATACTCTCTTACTCGTTTGATCGCTTCTGGTGTCCTTACAGTACATTTACGGCAAGGTTTTGGGTATATTTTCCATATTTTGAAATATCACACTGCTGCCAATTTTCCGTAAACAGATTTACCACAAGTTCCTTTTTTGCGCCCATGATTGCCGCGATACTAAAGCGAATGAAAATTCAATACAAATTTGCAAGCTGTGTTGACATTTGAATACACACTCTGAATGAAAAATATGTAAACACATTTGTGATTTAACCCATTTTCAATTAAACACATTCAAAAAACGCTGAAAGTAATTATGCTCACCCTGTAGAATCTAACGAGAAACTATTATTAGTCACGTAATAATTTTGTCACGTAGTATTTCTACGTCATTGAAACTTTGATGACTCTGAAAGACTGGCTACTTTCCAAGTGTAGTGCCAAATGTAAAAAAAATAAGAAAAAAACTCTACTTTACTGTTCGGAACTCAAAGATAATCAAATGGGGGGTGGAATTAAATTGTTCATAATTTCGGGATAATTTTTATTAGCAAACGATAAGAGCACCATTGGGAAACCATCTTTTGATGGCAATCAAAGAAAACGAACTAAAACGGAGTCAATGCAGAGAATCACTTACACTCAAGTCTTTTTTTACACGGTTTTCGCGAATAAATAAAGTGTTAATGGCACGTTGATTTTATTCACTTATTATATCAATATGCACGATAAAATTTAATACACATATGCTCCAAACCAACGGAGATCGCTCAAAATTTATTGAATATTTTAAAAGATATTCTATCACGGTGCAATAAACCAAATCGATCAAGACTGTGAGACAAGACATCAATAAACGTCCACTCTTTTTACGACTGATTGTTTTTACGTCCCATAATAGTGGACGTAAAACGAAACTTGAGTGTATATGAATCACGAGCAGCAGACTGCTACCATCGGAACATCGGACATCTGATGAAAGTCGGTAAGTTACGGTGGACCGAACAGTCATAACGGTTCTATTTAACAACCCCACGGGCACCAAAACCCAACGTGCGAGATGGCTCAACTTGGGTCTTGCGCCTTCTGAAACGCCTGGGAAATAGACAATGAGTAACCCAAGATAGAGTTGAATGCAACCGACTAGTTGAAACAGAATGAGCCACCCTAGGTCTATGCAACTGACGACGAAAACGAGGATCGTACAACTAGTTCCGTAAATTTTCCTGTGCTCTAAGCAGTTGGTAATAGAAATTTTAAGCTTCAAAGTGTAGAACAAATTTTCTTCTGGGGGGGTTTGAACATCCCCACCCCCCACCCCTCGTCGCAACGCCCATGGTTCAAGGTGATTTGACAGTAATACTTCAACTTTTCTGCTCACTAATTTAGGATTTTACCAAAGCGAAAAGGGAAAAGTCTTATTAAATTATGGCGGTGACAGTCAAACAGCGAAAGCTTGATCAGTTTTATTGCTGCTTGCGTGATACGACTACTTTAGTCTATAGTCTGATACCTAAATAGGTTATAAAAAACTTCTGAAGAGTGGGTCACTTGGTCGGAAGACAGGCTTTAACGGTCATCAGTAAGTTCAGGTGGAGCTCATAGTTTTATTGGCGGTTTTAAGAAATTGGTTAAAACTTAAAATTGTTACTTGGGTATGGAAAAGGGTAATATGATTGACGCCAAATGTTTTAGAATGGTTTGTAGTTCCACAAGGTGGCATTTTTGAACCATTGCTATTCTCGCTGTTTGTAAACGATGTCACTCCAGTGTTGTCTCCTGGAACAAGGCTGTGCTTCGCTGATGATATAAAAATTTACCTACCAGTTGAAACCAAACCAGCTTTAAAAATCTGTTTAAAATGAATCAACCATTTTATATACCAAAAATCCAAATAAATGAATTGCTTAAACCTGTAAAACTGTTTCATAATGAAGTACCATCATATTGGATAAAGCCATTTTTTCGACAATGATCGTACAAAACCTCTTTATTTACCAATGCATATCAAGCCATTTCATTGATATATGCTCTTACCGATCCATATCTTTTCAATTAACTATGGTCGTACCGAACCATATACTTCATTGAACATTGATCATACCTAACTATTTCATCCATTTATGCTCGTATTGAGCCATATACTTCATTGAACAATGGTCCCACCGAATCATTTTACTTATCAATGGTCGTACCGAACCGTAGCCATGCAACATTATTTTATTCACTAATGGTCATACCGAACCATTAATTCATCTATGGTCGTTCCGAACCACATACTTCACTGAAAATGATTGTACTGAATTATTTTAGTTTATGTGCATACACAAATGTTTGTGTTACCATGGATGAGTAAATGGGTGTTACGGAACCAAAAAGCAAAGCCTTGAACTTAAACGTCTTTTCAAGACTTGACCCTTTTTTATCGACAGACTTCGCAACCGGCTGTTAGAGTACAGAACATGGGCAGGGCTAGTGCAACAATCCTACTAACTCTATTTAGCAGCACCGCCTAGGCGAGATTCGAACATACGACGGCTAGCTAGTGACTAGTTCGACTTGCATCGTATCTCGAAGCTATGGACGGTTACGGAACCATGTCTTTAAATTTAGCTGAGGTCGCATAGGACCGTTCTATTTATATTCTGACTTCGAAGGATCTGTGTTTCCCTTTATCTATTATGTTGGCCACACGGAACAAGTCTTCTATCGGAAGGGTAGTAAAAATGAAAGAAATCAAAGTAATAAACAAGCATTATAAAAAAAACCCGAATTAATCCACCTAGCGGTGTGACCTAGCCTTTCTACTGTCGCAATAATTATTTTTTAATTTCTCAAGAACATCTATAATTAACTTGACTATATTTTTAAATATCCGTTCCTTATTTTTCAAAATCCTTATCCAAAAAAAACCTGAATTTGAAAAAATAACTGAGTAGAGCATTAGATATGAAAAACGAAAAAGAGAAATTGGACTTTTTCTTAGTTGGCGCTCTTTCAGTCAATTATTTTTGCATGAAAATCAAAACTTGAGCTTCTTTTGAATAAACTTTAATGAAAACATAGCTTGATCGTATCGTTTATACGATATTGCCCGTTAGATGTTTTAGGAAACGATGAGATCAAAGAAACAAAAGCAGCGCCATAAACATGCTTGAGGATGGGAAATATGAACGATATAATTTTCGGCGCTTGTTATTGTTGCTGGTATGAGTGGACCTATATTTATTTAAGTGTCTAAGTGTCACTCTCCCTAGCGAAAACAAATCGTACAGAATTATTAGTAATCTTTTCTTCCTCGTTTCTAAGCTCTAGCATCTATTGATGCGCAAAATTTGTTTGAAATTGGGATAAATTTATTTGGGAAAATAAACTCATTAGTATTTTCAATCCTATACACCACTATACCTATAGGATTAAATCAAATACTTTTCTTCGCTTTCTGCTTTGCTCGTCCGATTGCGAATAACGGCAAATAAAGCAAAAGGACAATTGAAATGTTTCTCACTCTTCTTGTATTTCTATGCAAATTTTAAAATTACAAATCGCATATACATACATACACGCAAACATACATACATACATACATACATACACGCATGCATGCATACATATACATACATAACACATTCACTGAATACAATCGACCCTTGATTAATTTATTTCGATTTTATACATTTTAACGGTTTAATATACGGCGCTTGAGTGTTAAAATTTGAATAACTTTTGAATAAATCGTCCGATTTTCAGTAACTTGGTTTCGTTTGATAAATCTCAACAGTAACTTTCAAATGATAATAAATTGTAGGATGTTTTCCTTTGAATTAATGCTTATATGCAACAAAAAACTGTTTTAAATACATTTTTCACATTTCTCTATGTAACTTTCAAACCACAAGCCCATTCGTCATGCAATCGGGAAGTTGAGGTTCTGAATGACTTCCCTTTCATATGCAATCAATTTTGTTCAAATCGGTTAAGGGACCTATGAAATAATGAAATCCCATATTTTTCGTGTTTTTATACATAACTTTTGAACTAAAAGTCCGATTAGTATGAAATTAAATAGCGAACAATGGGACACCTAGTCCTTTTATTTGACACTAAGATCACTTAAATCGGTCCAGCCATCTCCGAGAAATGTAATGTTGGCTCAATCAAAAGCACACACACACACACACACACACACACACACACACACACACACACACACACACACACACACACACACACACACACACACACACACACACACACACACACACACACACACACACACACACACACACACACACACACACACACACACACACACACACACACACACACACACACACACACACACACACACACACACACACACACACACACACACACACACACACACACACACACACACACACACACACACACACACACACACACACACACACACACACACACACACACACACACACACACACACACACACACACACACACACACACACACACACACACACACACACACACACACACACACACACACACACACACACACACACACACACACACACACACACACACACACACACACACACACACACACACACACACACACACACACACACACACACACACACACACACAGAGAAAATGCTCATTTTTTGAAACTGAGTCGAATGGTATATGACACTCGTCCCGCTAAACTTTCTTTCGGTTTTCGGTTTTTCGAGTGATTCCTATACCTTTATACTATATTTTCATATAGTAGAAAGGCAAAACCTACGAAAGGCAAAACCTACTCTACAACAAAACATGGGTAAAAGAATTTTCCCTCAATGTACCAGTCAAGTAACCTTTCGAAAACTCATCATGGATGATGATACTTACATCAAGATGGACTTCCGGTAGCTTCCGGGGCTACTGTTTTTCACCGCCCAGCACAAGTTTGATGTTCCGGAGGAAATAAAGAAGCAGAAACTTTCAAAGTTCGCCAAGATTTAGCAAGAGATCTGCTCATGTGGCAAACGGGGTGCGCCCTTCGGGACTAGCGAAGTTGTAAACGGGCATGTCTACTTCAAGGAGTGTGTACAGAAGCGTCTGCTCCCTCTGTTGAAGCAACTCTAGGCCCGTCGAAGAACTTGAAGAACTAAGACCCGTCGAAAAATATTAAGACTTGAAGAAAAAGTGGATATCCGTACAGAAGAAACTGCAGCCAGATGTTGTACTGAACCTTATGAGTGGAGTTAAGCGTAAGGTGCGAGCATACGATTATGGTATTGAAGTTGAATAAAATAAATATCAGAGGTCTGGTTTTCGTTACAGACAGAATAAGGCACTTTTAGTGTTTGATCTCACGCATCTTCGCAGAATTGTAAATCATCAGCTCATCATGGTTACTTCAAGCGTCAGCCCTTGAGTTAACAACTTCACTAAGTGTACACAGATATGTCGAAGGCATCCGATGTTGTTGGACTTGGAATTTAAAAGAAGTAGCACGCCGTAACTCTTACTGGCATTATTGATGCGTCGAAAAGATGGATTGATGGATCTTTGACCGGAAGAAAAACAATGTGTTACTGTAGAGTAGATGGTGGATGGTCAGAGCTTTACACTGTACCTTGGTACTTCAAGGTAATTGTTTGGGACCACCGAATAGGACCAATAGACCAATATGGCGTCGGGTTTTGTAAGTGTCCGTATTATTGTCGTTGACCTATGCTCATATTTATGCCCATCATTTTAGTACGTGATAGGGACACCAACTTTAGAAAGTGAATAACAGTTGTAAGCAGCTGTTGAGGAATCGTGCATATTGTGTGTGGTATCTGTTGTATGTACGAGTATGGGTCTACTGTGTTGTCCGTGTGTTATTGCAAGTATGTGCCCAGTAATTTATGTGCAAACTCTAAGTGAAGTTTTTTGTGTGATAAAATATTTTTTTAAGTCTTTGGTTTTACTTTTTCGTGGCACTAGTTTTTGGTTTTGCAGCATGCCTGTGAATATAATGTAAAAATTCAAGTTCAAGGGGCTTGTTCTAAAGAGACTCTCGAAGTTACAAATTTATTTGATTTTTCTGGACATGGAGTAGCATTATACCAGTCACCATGCAACTTATTCATTGATTCCAGTCATGGAAACTTCCAATTAACTGTGGTTATCGATAATTAATCCTGAATATAAAGGATGCTACAGGAATATAAATGATGTAGAAATGAATCTACGCTTATGTAAACATGTGTAAAGGAGATTCAGTAATTAATCGTCTCCAAAGCTCTTCCTCACAAAATGTTCTTCACCTTTCGTCTAACCTAACGTCTTCCTTACAACCATAAAAT
Organism: Sabethes cyaneus; assembly: GCF_943734655.1. NCBI lineage: Eukaryota > Metazoa > Arthropoda > Insecta > Diptera > Culicidae > Sabethes > Sabethes cyaneus. Next base: position 26,815,556 of record NC_071355.1, on the reverse strand, counting down.
CGGAACGGTCAACATCAATTGATGAACTGGAATTTTTGATTACATTTCCATTTAATTACATTTCCATTTACACTTCCAACCACACCATCAACACCAGCTAAAACCGATGATATCTTCCAAAATCATTCCTGCTGTCTCGAATAAGAGTTTACCTGAATCAACATCAATTACGGGATGAGATTTCCACGAAGGATGTGCGAGAATTGATCTCGAATTTGTTAACGATCGAAAACATTTACCATACCCTAGCCGCTCGTAAATCATCCGTCAATGTTTACCCTCTGCTACCTTTGTTATAGTACAACGCAGCATCTTTCCCGGGAATGGCACTGAACTAAAAAAAAAGAACAACAACAACAACAAGAAACTTCCTCCCAGACAGAGTGATTCATCATAATTTCATTCAGTTTTTCTGCTTTCTCTTTCGCAGCTTTCCACCGGATCAGCCACAAGCCTACTGCCGGGCCGTACAGCCTGCTAGGCTGACAAACCTTCCCGGTCCCGGCGTAACCCGAGGGAAATCTACGGACCCGCCATTTATCGGTTCAGTCGCCGCATTCATCAAAATAGCGGAAAAATAGACCCGGTAAGTGACGCGTCGCATCACCGGGGACAACTCGCACACCCGGTCGGGTCGGGGAAGTTCCGGGAAAATCGAAATAATATCATACATCAAGCTGTTTTCCCACGATTCCCACGAGCCAGTGGGGGAGTATATAAAAAAGAATAAGAATAAACCAATAGGAAGCCTTCCACGGATTAACGTTGCTGCTGCTGCTGCAGTCTTCTGTTGGGGATGGATTAAAGTCGTGCCTGGTAGAGGGATATTTATTACACCCGTGTGTCTTTTACGGTCGCAAAGGTGGGGTGAGATGTTTTTAACTGGTTAATTTCGCGAGCAAAAATAAACTGTACTATATTATTAATTCAACGTTAATCTGGTTATACGAGCATTAAATGCAGCTTTTAAAGTTTGCCAGCTTTTGAAAATTGGAGACAACGCAATCTGGTTTGCTTTCACGTTGGCACGCGGAATTGTTGGATTTACAACAATTTAACCAACAGCATTCAACAGAACATCCACGCCCAGCCTATCGTGGATTGCTCAAAAAGGGAAAAGCGCACATCGAGCTAGTACTAACTGTCATAAACTGGTGATGTTAACTTTCTCCGATTATTTTTTTTGCTCTTTCGGTTTGTTTCCATGGTCTCGCAACCCGGTTACCACCGAAATGAGCAGTCACTAATAGAAGACCTGCCGAGCTAACGTGGGCGGAAGCGCCTTTTTTCTGCACTGCAAGCCAAAAAGTAGCAAAGCACTAACCAAACCGCTTGCGTTGGCGGATGCCAGCGGTGTCACGTGACAAGGTATGCTCGCCCCCTTGCTTCTCAGCTGAAATTTATGTTCACTGAAATGAGCTTGCATAGCGGGGAAATTATGTGGAATGATATTTCTGGCGATAAATTCTGTTTTAGGAGGTGATTAGTACGCGAGCCGCGTCGTTGAAGTTGACGGCGGTAATGTGGTGCTAGGAAACGGGAAAACTCTCGCCGGTGGTTACCTGCAGAACAACCGGTAATTTATGATAGAATTAGTCAAAAATGTGATTCACGATATGGATTCAATGGCAATTGCCGAAGCTGGAGCTCAATTGATATCCATCACAATTGTCGTAACTTGAGCGATAAGCGCTGAGATACGCGATAGGAGTGGACGCGCTCTTGCTTTGGACGTGGCGGTCTAATAAAGTCTCAAACCACTCGGATTATTATCATAAGCTTATCCATAATTTAGGGATTGTATGTTTTAGGAAAACTTTAATCTATGGGTGGTAAGAGTTGTTTGGGTGACCAATACATAATTCTAGCGGGAGAGATCGTATATTATAAGTGATATAGTTCTGATAGTAATAGTATAAATAACAAGCTATTTTCACAGCTCGGTCAAATATGCAATCAATTCATTTCACTTTTCAATCGTCAAAAATGACATATTTAAAAGTACTGATTATGGTCCATTTGATTTTTCAAGTTAGCGAACCGAAAATGAATTCGCTCTAAGTTTGCAAAAAGTCTTACAATTTTTACACCTTTCTAGAAAATTTCAGCAGTAGAATATTTTACCAAGATTTTTAAATTAGGATTCATTAAAGAAGTTTCTGCGAATGCATTGTTGTTTCATAGAATTCATTAGGTGACAACGAAAAGATTAGAGTTCACTAGTTTGTTGTTTAGTATATTTGCCGTGGAAGTTATTTTATTGCCACCCAAAGTAGGAAGTCTTGTGATTAATTGCATGCAAATAGGTGGCCTTAATTTCAATGGCATTTATTCATTTTCCTTGCGGGTTGTTGTATCATCGAAACGGTTGATTCCAAAGTCTAACATGTCCCTAACAGCGGCACTAGAAAGAAAGACAAAAATGATTGAAAGAATTATCTGCCGATTTTTGGAAATTCTATTGTTTGCATTTCCGCTTCTGTTTCGTGTTAGAAACGTTAACTCCACTCGTACACTCATTTTTCGAGTATTGTAGGCTGCAGAGTCCATAGGCAAGTGATTTTATAAAAACAGTTTGACGTATATTATACATATTATTTTTTTGCACCCCGATTTTTCAAGCCTATTTGCAAGGGGGGGGGGAGGGTAGTGACAAAAACTTTAAAAATAATTTGTAATGGGCTTACTTTTAGTTACTTCACTGGGCCAACACCGGAAGGACAAGAACTTAATAAAATATTTGTAATGGCCTAATTTCTATATTATAATGTTTCCGCGCCTATTCACTCTAGGCTTTTTTTAAATTTTGCTTCTACATCATTGTTTGCTGAATATTTCTTTTCCCAATTAGCTGTTTTAGTTAGCTGCTGAATACGTTTTCCCCAATTTCCTTTTTTCCTGAACAGTGTTCGTCGCTTTATTGCCTTTTATTTTATTTTTGATATATCTTTTCGCGTTTAATATTTTCACATATCTTGTTTCCTTATATTTCTCTCTTTCTCTATTTATTTTTTCGTACGTAGAAGTTTGCATTTCTTTCCCATTATCGGTTCTTAAGGTAAATTGAAAAGATTTAAAAAATGTGGTTAATAAGAGATTTTCTTAGAGTAAGACCCATACATGCAAACAGACAGACATGACGGATAGACAGACAGACAGACAGACAGACAGACAGACAGACAGACAGACAGACAGACAGACAGACAGACAGACAGACAGACAGACAGACAGACAGACAGACAGACAGACAGACAGACAGACAGACAGACAGACAGACAGACAGACAGACAGACAGACAGACAGACAGACAGACAGACAGACAGACAGACAGACAGACAGACAGACAGACAGACAGACAGACAGACAGACAGACAGACAGACAGACAGACAGACAGACAGACAGACAGACAGACAGACAGACAGACAGACAGACAGACAGACAGACAGACAGACAGACAGACAGACAGACAGACAGACAGACAGACAGACAGACAGACAGACAGACAGACAGACAGACAGACAGACAGACAGACAGACAGACAGACAGACAGACAGACAGACAGACAGACAGACAGACAGACAGACAGACAGACAGACAGACAGACAGACAGACAGACAGACAGACAGACAGACAGACAGACAGACAGACAGACAGACAGACAGACAGACAGACAGACAGACAGACAGACAGACAGACAGACAGACAGACAGACAGACAGACAGACAGACAGACAGACAGACAGACAGACAGACAGACAGACAGACAGACAGACAGACAGACAGACAGACAGACAGACAGACAGACAGACAGACAGACAGACAGACAGACAGACAGACAGACAGACAGACAGACAGACAGACAGACAGACAGACAGACAGACAGACAGACAGACAGACAGACAGACAGACAGACAGACAGACAGACAGACAGACAGACAGACAGACAGACAGACAGACAGACAGACAGACAGACAGACAGACAGACAGACAGACAGACAGACAGACAGACAGACAGACAGACAGACAGACAGACAGACAGACAGACAGACAGACAGACAGACAGACAGACAGACAGACAGACAGACAGACAGACAGACAGACAGACAGACAGACAGACAGACAGACAGACAGACAGACAGACAGACAGACAGACAGACAGACAGACAGACAGACAGACAGACAGACAGACAGACAGACAGACAGACAGACAGACAGACAGACAGACAGACAGACAGACAGACAGACAGACAGACAGACAGACAGACAGACAGACAGACAGACAGACAGACAGACAGACAGACAGACAGACAGACAGACAGACAGACAGACAGACAGACAGACAGACAGACAGACAGACAGACAGACAGACAGACAGACAGACAGACAGACAGACAGACAGACAGACAGACAGACAGACAGACAGACAGACAGACAGACAGACAGACAGACAGACAGACAGACAGACAGACAGACAGACAGACAGACAGACAGACAGACAGACAGACAGACAGACAGACAGAAAGATAAGACACACAGACAGACGAGACATACGGGACAGACAGACAGACAGACAGACAGACAGACAGACAGACAGATAAGACACACAGACAGACGAGACATACGGGACAGACAGACAGATGGAACAGATAGACCAATGGGACAGACAGACAGATGGAACAGACAGACAGACAAACGGGACAGACAGACCAATGGGACAGACAGACAGATGGAACAGACAGACAGACAAACGAAACAGACAGACAGAAAGGACAGATAGACAGACTGGACAGACGGGACAGACAGACAGACGGGACAGACAGACCGACGGGACGGACAGACAGACGGGAGAGCAGATAGACGGGACAGCAGACAGACGGCACAGACAGATAAACAGACAGACAGGTGGGACAGACAGGCAGACAGACGGGACAGACAGACAGACAGACGGGACAGACAGGCAGACGGGACAAAGAGACAGACGGAACAGCATACAGACGGGACAGACGGAATAGACAGACAGACGGGACACACAGACAGACAGACAGACAGACAGACGGTGCAGACAGACAGATGAGACAGACAGACAGACGGGACAAACAAACAGACGGGACAGACAGAAAGACGGGACAGACAGACAAACGGGACAGACAGCCAGACAGACAGGTGGGACAGACCGACGGGACAGACAGACAGACAGACGGAACAAACAAACAGACGGGACAGACACACCAACGGGACAGACAGACAGACGGGACACACAGACAGACAGACGGGACATACAAAAAGACGGGACAGACAGACATTTATTTTTATAGGTATTATAGATAATCATTTCTCTTAATCAATGATTCATTGATCGAAAATCAATTTTGTAATCACTGAACTATGTAAAAAATGCTTAAGAAATAGTCTTTTGTTTTTGATAAGTAAAGGACCTCAAAATTATCAGTATTTTCTCACTCATCATCTTTAATCATAACTTTCGATCGTCGGAATATTTGCTACGATCTTATATGTTTCCCCGACACAAGCCATGGAATCTGTCATACCGGCAACTGTAGACAACTACAACCGACCGCAGGCCAACAAAGTAAAAAAAGCCCAGCGAACGGAAAAGCAATTCGAACGGAAGTTGCCGACATCCCGCTTCCGCCAAACAGAACCGTTTCAGACCGGGAACTCTCTTCTCGGCTTAGTCGGTTGACGGACAAGCCTTTCTTTGACTTTGTTTCTCGCCCCTACCGGTTCTGCTAGGCCGGCCCGGTGTCGGTTGGCAAGGCCTAGAGGCCGTTTTGTCTGTCTGACTGTCTGTGTGTATTTGCTTGCTTTCAGTTGCGTTTTTTTTTTGCTACTGCTCACTGCAACTGCACCGGGCAATGTGTAGAATCAGTTGTGTCTGCATGGCTATTATACGCACCCCCGTATCCGATGAAATGAAGAAAGATTTTTCTGTTTCCGTTGCTTGGCGGCAGTTACATCCGGAAACCGGTAGGTATGCGACTGAATGTGGTTCCGCTGCGAACCACAGTGCTGCTTCTGCTTCTGGATGATCGCAACATTCGCAAGCGAACAGCGTGATTCTGCGGCGTAAGTTGTTTTAGGTGATTTATAAAATCTATTCCGATGATTAACGATGAGTTTTTACTCCATTTGATTTTTTTGAGGAGCTTTTCCAGAAATGGTGTTTGAAAATTTGAAATCGTTATTTAAGATAAATTAAACTACCAAGCGTTTCCATCGCACGGGAATAAATGGAGACGGAAGGTTATCTGTGAATACCACCCATACATTCGTTAGAATCAGTTTTTTCTATTTTCCATTAATTAAAGTGGGTGAGATTTTATCTCAATTTTTCATCCAATAAGCGTCCCAATTCAAATGAAATATGTTTCACTTTTTCAAGCGTTGGGAAAATCGAATAATGAAGCTCTTTTCAAGCACATCTGCATAACAAATGGCACGTCAGCGTCAACTGAACGGAATGTGAATAGATTTAAATGAAAAACAGAAAAAAGATTACTTTTTGTTGTTACATGCTGTAATGACTGGGATAATTTTCCATTAATTACGCAGTTTAAAAAACTCCGATTTTTTATTGATTGCTCAACGCATTTATTTGACGCGTATTTTTTTCTCGCAACCGAAACCAAAACACAAAGACCCGCTCGAAACTCGAGCCTTTTGGGGTAATCCCTTTTGGTTCACTCAGCTGCTTTAACTGATATGACAATGGATCTGGATGACCAACCCTCGCGCTTAGCGCCAGTTCTGTTGCCGTGGTGCGGCAGAGATTGAATTATCAATTTGAAAACAGTGCCATTTTCGTCAGCCGGAAATGCTCCGCCTTCGGCTGGTTCACAGCAGCGTAGTTCTGTCTTTTGGTTCACCCACAAAGACCTTCTTCCGAGCGAGCAATCGTTGAGAAGACAAAGCAAAACGGGAGTTTCTCCACCCGGCAGCGGAGGCTGGTTTTGGGATTTCCAGTCCCATCAAGCTAAAGAGGTCGGCTGGGGTTGCCAGTTTTTCCGGTTTATGTGTTTTCCGTACCGTCTACTTTCGTCGTGTGCTACCAGTATCAAACAGGCAGCACTGAAGCAAAAGAATTCATCTTTGTCTTCTGTATCATGAGAACCCCAAAGCTTTTGTGTTTCGGCACGATATACCAACGTCAACCGTCGGAAGTAGTCGTATTCAAGAAGACTGCATGGGCTTCCCAAGACGACGGGGCCGGCTCGTGTGTCTACCGTTTCCTCTCGGGGGCCAAAGAGAGAACCATCGTACCGCTGCTGCTGTTCAGTCGAGTGAAATTAACATAGTTTTGCTTTATGTTTATGATTAATATTTATTCAGTTGGCCCCTCATTCTTGGCGGTTGGCTGCCTGGCAGCCCCTTATTGTCGGTGTTGTTAGCAGTCCTGCAAAACGAGGATTATCAGTGTTTCGGCGCACTGAAAAGGGTTCAATGTTGTGAGACGGCTGCGGGTGGGAATTTCAACACCGAGAAAAAAAAAATCTTGTGAGGTTGAAGGTGAGTCGATTTGTAAATTTAATTGGGAAAGTAACAGTAGAATTCTTGCAGGGTAATTCAACTATTTGAGATTAATCAATGTCGAATAAGGTAGTACTCGATAATTTTGCACAAAGCTGTTCAATTGATAGAATTGTTCTAGGACTAACTCAGATAGTTTTAACTCAGGTATTAAACTTAATTAAAGCGTTTGCACGATGTTTAATGACTTCATGATCATATTTAATTAAAAGAGTTTTTAATTAGCATAAACTTATTTCGGCGTAGAGGAAGTTGTAAAATTCAGTAGTCGAAATACAGTGACTATGCACTTTAAAGGTAATAAAAATACAGCAATTGTAATTCACCCATTTGATTATGATGTTAACAGCAATGATGAGTGTGTATTTTATTGTTTTTGTAATAAAAATACGACTATTTAATGTAACTGAAGCTTAATGAATTCAATCAACTCAGCTCTACAGTTTCGAAATTTAAATTGATTATCAGTTATCTGTACTCTAGCAAATTCATTTTGCTGTTTATGTATTTCAATACAACAATGTATTTGCGATAATCAATTTCCCCTAAATACAAACCGGCTGTCTCGACAGAAGACTTCAGTAGATTGTGTCCCTAGATGGGGCCACAGTCTGAGTCAAGAAGAAAAATGGCATCCCTTTTATTAATCGCTTTCCATCGGCCTGCCGTGCTTCACCCTTCCCATTGTACTGCAGCGATTAAGCGCCCAAACCCCCAAACTCCCAAAACCAACCGCTCAACCGCTCTCACTCGGTACGCCATAGAACCATATCGGTGACAGAGTCCATTCGCTGCTGCTAGGTATATGAAATAGTGACTGGCTGGTACGAAGGAGACTGATTTCGTCCTATTCATCAGCAATTATCGTACATCTTTCGGCGAATTTCCACAACAGCGACCGATGGTAGAGTGAACACAGCTGCCGACAACAACGACTACGACCATGCCGTCGACGCTGCCGGCTTAGCAAACAACAATGCTGATGGTACAATTGATGGGCGGGGTTGGGCGTTGAATTTCCGCTTAAAAATAACGATAGAATTAACCCTAATTTTTTGCGCAAAGTTCTACTCGTTGTTGATACCAATTCGGGCTGAAAAATTCGATTTTCATCGAAACCATCAGCGAACAAAGTGTTTTGAATTCCAACGCCTATCGGTTTGAATAATAGTAGTTCCACGAAACCCCACCGGGTTTACCCTTATCCATTATTCTGTTATTAATCTTCATTATTCTTCTGTGCCAAACAGTGCTTTTAATGCATGTTCAGTTAGCGCCATATCGACATTTCGCGTGAGGTCCCTTCCCGCAGTTCGCAGGGTCAACCACCCCTAGGTTGCTTACCAATTCCTACCCCTCCCCACCAAGCGTGTGTAAATACTAATACAACTACACACAATGAAAAGGGTACCAACGACATCCGCAATCGTGTTCCACAATAAAGCTCATTCTCTCTCGCTCCCTGTCTCGTTCCGGCTGTCTCATTAGCATACCGAAGGAAAATATAACATGCAAAAATAAACATCTCAGCACAAGGGCAACCAGCGCCACCAGCGGACGGCGGCGGCGGCGGCGGTGCTCAATAAAAATCGTACGCCAGCCACACAGGCTAACGGCAAGAGGCTAATGGCTTCGAATAAATTATACGATCAACAAAAGTTTGACGTTAATCATGGGATCCATCAGTGCGTGCGATTAGTCTTCTATAGTGACGAACGAGAGTTGGGTCTCTCTGGAAAGCGCGAATGCCATGAATTCTGTGTGCCACGCCAGCCGTTCCCGGGCCCCGGAAAGGGGAGGAAAACCATATTTCAATGGCAGCAGCAGCAGCAGCAGCAGCAGCAGTAGCAGCAGATTTCGTCTTTTATTAGCCTGCCGAATGATGGCGAATTTCTACTAATGAAATTAGGACCTTCGACGGCATATGTTTTCAATTATTCATGAGAGAACCGTTTATGATATGTCGGAGTCGATATTTTTTATAATACTTTAGTTAAATCACAATTTCTTTGGTCTAGTCTTTAGTGAATCGGAAAAACAGTTATTAACATTACAATGGGAATCTGTGGTCATAGAATTAGATTTTTATTACAAAATAGTGGTGAAACTGGGTTTACCCTGGTTTTATCATAGTATTGCGCAATACCAAGATGATGCAAGTCAAAAACTGCTTAGGCGTGGTTTACAAATTACGTAACGCAAAAATTGTAGTTTTTTGACCCCCTCCCTCCCCTATGTAACAATAAGTAACGCTTGGCATAACCCCCCCTTAAAATTACGTAACGTTAACTAAACCTCCCCCCCCCCCCCCTTCCCCTACCATTGAAAAAAAAAACGCACAATTCGTTTAATTTATTTTATTTTTACAAACTCAAGAAACGCATCAATTCTGTATTCCTAACAAAAACCACTCTGATCGGAATGTCAATTCTGACTTCTGATCAAACTGTATGATATAACCACCCCATCGGCAGACAACCATGTTTTCGCCGCCAACATCTCGTGTATGGAAATGAGATAGCATGTCAGCACTGCGTTTCACTCATCTGCGAGCAGTCTGATTTGGGCTCGCTGTCAAATTTTGAGCCCCGGACATGCTGTCGCTGACGTTTACTGCAGCTCGATATAGAGATTTCGATGGGGTGGATATAACACAAGTTCTGAGTTTAGAACAGAATTTTGATCGAGAGTAGAATTGAGGCCAAAATTATAAAGAGTTTGTTGGGCTCAAATGGTCTTTACCTGCTCAGATTTGTTCAGCATTTTTTTTTTAATTTCATAAATTTGTTACGTAACTCCCCTCCCCCCTGCGTAACAAAAAGTAACGCAAGCTCAACCTCCCCCCCTCCTCTCTGTGCGTTGCGTAATTTGTGCACGAGGCCTTATAGCTAGCTTTAAGATACAATAAAACTGTTAATAAAACAAATTTACGATAAAACTAGTTGGCTGCGCCACATCTTTTATAAACTAACCATACTTAAGTCGCAGCAATAAAATGTGGCGCACCTGTCAAAATTGATCTTTACGGTTGCTTGTCAAACCGCCATTAATCTGTTCATTTTATAAAGCGATTAAAACGTCAACACTTTGATACCATATTTAGGCCATTGCAAATTATTTTTAAAGTTTTCGTCACCCCCCTTGGAAATATACGTTAATTTTATTTTATAAAATGAATTGCTTGTGGACTCTGCAGCCTAAAAAACTTGAAAAATGAGTGTACGAGTGGAGTAAAGTTTCTAACACAAAACAGAAATGGAAATTCAAACAATGGAATTTCTGAAAATCGGCAAAAATTTTTTTATTTCTTCGTAGGTTTTTGCAAGGAAAATACTAACTTTTAGTAAAAAGTACAAGGGTCCATTCCTAGTGGCACGGGCTCAGGCTTGGCGTAGGACTACTAATGTAGAGCAATTCGTCTCCCAATGCTAAAGCCGGTGATTTTTGTACGAATTTCATATATAGATGTCCAAGTTGCGCATTAAAGTATTGTGTTCCTACATGTGAGAAATTCATAATTCATAATAATAACTCTTCAGCTAATTTAAATGGTGGACCTGAAAAGGTTCGTTTGTTAATCTCGAATTCTCGAATTTTTGACTCGTGGTGTCCATTGTTTACTTTCGTCCATCAGATAGGTTACTTATTGGTGCTTGGATTAACGCTACTGGTAGGATCTGTAATCAAGATAGACTTTTATGTTTATGATGTTATGTTATGATGGTGTTATGTTATGATGATGTTATGCGTCGCAAGCTAGCTGCTTGCCGATGTGTCACCAACGAAAGCCGCTGACCGAATGATGATGCGCACCGCAAGGCAAGCAATGTTTCAAATAAAACCTTTAAAATGATGCCACGGATGCGACTCGAAAGCTGCCTGCCCGAGGTGTCGCGAACCAAAGCCACTGACCGAATGACGATGCGCAGCAAAAGGCAAGCAGAAGCAATGTTTCAAATACAACCTTTCCTGACGATGTGTTGCGACTGAATGCCGATGAGCAGCAAAAGGCAGGCAAGCGGAAGCAATGTTTCAAATAGAGGAGAGTAGTCAACAGTGAGACAACGGGAATAACTTCGCCATAAAGAATTCAAGATCCACGGTATTTTCCTGCAAAGTGAAGTTTGTGAACCTATATTACATAATGCAATTTGAGAAAAATTTGATACTTTTTCAATATATTTTTCAACAAAAGTAATTTTTGGGAGGGTCAAAGTAAATTTTAATGCAATCATTTTCAGGTGATTTTCAACAACAAACCGCATATTAAATCCAAATTGAATTTACTACTTGACATCACATAGTAAGGCCATTGCAAATCACTTTAAAAGTTTTTGTCACCCCCCCCCCCCCCCCTTGGAAATTGGCTTGAAAAATCGGGCGGCAAAAAAATAATTTGTAGGATATGAGTTAATTTTTTTATAAAATCATTTGTCTGGGGGCTCTACAGCCTGAAAAGCTTGAAAAATGAGTGTACGAGTAGAGTTAACGCTTCTAGTATGAAATAGAAACGGAAATTCAAACAGCGGAAATTCCGAAAATCGGCCGAAATTTTTTTTTTCGTTTTTGTCTTTTTTCGTAGATTTATATATTAAAAGCAAGAATAGATTTGGTTTTCACGTTTAAACTTAAAATAAAAATGCCTAAAATCCATATTTTTTTTGCTTGATTAAAAAATTCTTTTTGTTTTTTTTTCGTCCCCCTGTTCAGTTGCCCAACACCGGTGGGACAAAAACTTTTTAAAATATTTGTAACGGCCTAATGAGAGATAAAAATACAAAAAATATGACAATCGAATTGTTTGCTAACACCACTATTGGAAACAGTGAGACACACAGGCAATGCTCACACCATGCGAATTTTTTTCAAAATTTTTTCTATTAAATTGTTAATCAATCCATATGAATTGATTTTAAATTAATTTTGAAGTGTTAGTTAAAAGTCCAATTGACTAGTCCCTTATATGAATATATATGTAGATGTGAAAATAGTCGGAATTTTCAATCATACCCAACAATAATGTATCCTTTATACACACAATAAATGGCACGGCCTCTAAACTACTGTTTTTATCCAAAAAATATATTGTTTGAACTGAATTCAAACATTTATCTCAGCCTTCAATACTCTTTGTCTCACTCTTCCCACCTAGTAAGGAACAGTGAGACAAAAAGACACCTTCACATTTGTGGCTGTATCTAATTTAGCTTATGACCAAAACGACTAAAACATTTTTTTCACACAACAAGCAGGATATACCTTACAAATGTATTAAAGCGCTCGTTGATAGGTACCATCAAGAGTTTTTTAAAATTTTTGGAAAAAAGTGTCTCCCTGTCGACGTCTGTCTCCTACAACCTTTCCTGCTGATGTGTCGCGTCGCGACCGAATGACGATGCGCAGCAAAAGGCAGAGTAGCCATGTCGTTCGCTGACGGATGAGTCGATGAATTCTTCGGTTTGTTGGCGTCTCGCTTGGTGAATGTGAATGTCTTCGTTGCCTTATCCGTGGAACCAGCAACAGCTAGGGCGTAAATTAAATACATTCATAAGGGAGCTTAACCCATAGCTCATCTCCTACATATTTCTGTCATCCGTGCTAGAGAAGCATTGACGTGAGAAGACGAAAAAATGAAAATAATGAAATGATGTATTGTCGTCGTCTAATATTTTCTCAATTATTAAACATCTGTTAGGATAACATGTAATCTACTGTGTTGTAATAGATGTTTTGAAAAATTTCCAATCGATTGATACCAATAAGCTATTGACGGATGACTGAGTTGTAAGCGTGCAAACTATAAACACTTTTCGTAACAAGTTCGCTTTTCGTTTTTCTAAAGTGCTCCCCCATATAGATAGAATAGAAATCCAAAGACGTAGTCCTACGTCAGAAATGCTTGAAATGCATATTTTTTGGTCGAATAAAAATATCTCTTTGTTTTTTTTTCACCCCCCCCCCCCCTCCAGTTGCTCAACACCGGAAGTACAAAAACTTTATAAAATATTTATAATAGCTTTATTGCTGCTGTTATGAAGAATATTGGAGAAATCAATTTTTTATGTGAGACCATATTGCCGTATTCTTGTATTTTTTTACTATTTTTAAGCTCGCAAACAACGGTTCATTAGAGCAAATTCTGTCACAGAAAGAAAGCTATTAATGATTTAAGCAAATAAAATAATTTTACTACAAATTGCGGTTGACTAAGTAAATATATTTATTTCGTTAAAACAACTAGTTTTCAAAGATTGCAATATTTCGTTGGCGCGTTGATATTATGACCAATTTTTCACCATCCGATAGATGTTGTAGAAATGTTGGAAGTACAACTTGCCCACGCATCACATCTTTATCGAATTCAAAGCAGCATACGATACAGTCAGTCGAGACCAGGTTTGATGTCATAGCGCGAAACTTTGCGACGGCGGAGGCAATTTACGCCAGGCTGAAGGATTGCCCTAAAAATAAATGCGTCGAAGACCAAACACATGAAAGGAAGAGGCTTAAAGTAAACAAATACGTACCTCCCACGGAAGGTAACTGTTGACGGCGACGAACTAGAAATGTCAGATGAATTCGTGTATTTGGAATCGCTGGTGACCGCGGGTAACAACACTAGTAAGGAGATCCAGCGGTGCATTGAAACGGGAAATCTGGTCTACTTAGCCCTACGCAAAACTCTACGATCAAGAAGCATACATTGCCATACGAAGATGACGATGTACAAAACCGTTATTAGGCCAGTAGTTAGTTCTTTATGTACATGAGGCCGTGACGCAGCTCACGTAGGACATACGCGCCTTACCGTGCTCGAGCGGAAAGTGCTGCGGAAGGTATTTGATAGAGTACAAACTGAACATGCTACATGCACTGCTTGGAGAGATTCCCATAGTACATGTAACGAAAGTCGGTAGCCTACGTTAGAACGGACACGTCGTAAGGATGCCGGACGACAGTGCGATGAAGACAGTTCTCTTCAACAACCCCACCGGCACCAAAAACAAGAGGGCTCAACGTGCAAGATGGCTTGACCAGGTCGAAAGTGATTTGCGACTTCTGAGATGACTGGGAAATTGGCGACGAGTGGCCTAAGGTCGAAATGAATGGAAACGACTGCTTGAAACAGCACGAGGCACCCCGGCTCTAGGCTGCTGACGAAGATCCCATTGACTCTCTCTCGATCTAAAATCTCCTAGTTGATATTTGAATAGGCCGCGACTGATTTGTTAGACCAGTAGCGTACTTTTATGCCAGTTTTGAATTAGTAATTGGTTTCAGGTATTTCTATTTCTATTCTAATTTCTATTCTATGTCTATTCTATCACATTATACAGTTAATGGCCTTAAAACGCAGACCATAAGTGGCCATCGTTTTGATAATAAACAGATTGATCATGTTTTCACGAAAATTTGCGAGGTCGGGGTGTTAGATTCCCCCCCCCTCCCCTCTTTATAGAGATGCGAGTCATTAAGTAGTTGTTGGGTGCTTTTTGTGCGGCTTGGAAGCATGGCTTGATCGTAGGATTATAATATTCCACTTTTAACACGAAAAAGCAAAAGCGAAAAATTACCTCCATCTCGTATTCTAATTATCAATCATTACATTTATATTTAATTAAGTACCATTGTGATTAGTTATCACGGTGTAATAAAACACAAGAAGATAATTCAAAGAAAATTCAGTCGAATTACAAACCAGTTTTTGCCAACAGGTAGATAGAATCTTCCTCTCCAGCTATAATTGCAGAAAAATATCTGAGAGAAACTATAGAGCATCCGAGCTATAAATTCTTTACCATAGTAGTTCGTTCGCTCTACTGCGCTAAATGCTCAGTTCTAAAGTTCTGCTCAATATTCTGGTATTTTGATTGCACTAAACTCGATTGCGAGAATCAAAGCAATGCAGTTCATAAACTATACTTCATAGCTATAGTTCATTCGGAAGCTATTGGAGCAACCCATCGAAATTGCTTAAAATTTAAGCATTTTTTTAATAAGGTTCAAGTTGTAATTTGCTAGGAATCGAAATGTTCCAATAGAGACTCAAAGAGTTCAAGTTTCGTTCGTTGCTAAATAAGGTTTTAATAAGATCGGATAAATTGATAGTTCAATTAAATTAAATTCAATTAAATTATTTTTAAAGTTTTTGTCACCCCCTCTTTGAAGTTGGCTTGAAAAATCGGGGGGCAAAAAAATAAATTGTGGAATATAAGTCAAACTTTGTTTATGAAATCAATTGTCTGTGGGCTCGACACCCTAAAAAACTCGCAAAATGAGTATTGACGCTTCTAACGCAAAACAGAAATGGAAATTTCGAACAACGAAATTTCCGAAAATCGGTAAAAAAATTTCTTTCGATTTTGTTTTCCTTTTCGTAGGTTTTTGCGTTGAAAATAATAACGTATATCCAAGCTGGTTAAAGTGACTATAATCAAAAAACAAAAAAAAAAAAAAAAAAAAAAATAACGTATATATAAAAAGCAAGAATAGATTCAGTTTTCACGTTTAAACTTTAAGTAAAAATACTTGAAACGCAGTTTTTTGCTCGATTAAAAAAATTCTCTATGTTTTTCTTTCACCGCCCTTCAGTTGTCCAACACCGGAAGGACAAAAACTTTTTAAAATATTTGTAATGGCTTTATTCCATTATTCCACTGATTTTCTACGTTCCACAATGAACTCTACGCACGAAAAACTTCCTTCATCTCCATGCACGTAAAAGTTAACTGCAGGTGGTTTGATCAAATAAATTACGTGGCAGATCAGTTTCACATTATCCACCAATTGTTCGATTTTGGAATCTCTATCGACGTTCTTAAACGACTCTCGACTACTCTCGAGACGACAGCCGGGTGTGGTTATTTTAAAAAGATTTGCATCTTTGTGATTGTAGTACAGGCAGAAGTAAGTGAAAAAGTAAGTAAGTAGTACATTTTATTTACTTTAGACACTTTGCTAACAAACTGCTGCTAACTACGAAAACCATCCAAATGTTTTGTCTATATAGCGATTCCAATTACATACGTAGTTCTAACATTACTAACAAAGTTTTTCAGAAAAAAGACTAGTTTGCATTGCCGTGTGTCCTCCGAAGCTAGAATGCAAATAAAACCAAAAAGCTAAAGCTAATTGGAATAAGCCGCAGAATATTCAAGCGATTTTCACATCGCTACCAACTGAGACCATTATTTGCAATTTTCTCATTATGATTCGCTGAGCAGCTTGCGGTAGTGAAAATTCAATTTAAAGGTTCGAAACCGATTTCGAGTGTACCGTTTTGCCTTACCCGGCAGCAGCCGGCCGCCGTGCTTCCCTGGTCCGAAACTTGAGAAAAATGTCCTCTCACCGCTCGGCAGTGGAGTACCTTCTTTGCTGCAGGCGTCCTTTTTTTTATCGTCGATTACCAGCCAAACCGCCATGCTCTCGAATCCGACCATCCGAAAACGGATTTCGCTAACTTTATTTAAATTAAATTCCACTCCAGTCAAACCACCGAAAGTGGTGTTTTACATTGCCGGCCGGAGTCGACTGTACTTGCAGTTATTCCCTTCACGTGGAAAGGCACAGAACGTGACGAAGGTGTCGCCATGGCTGCTGGTGAGAATAGCCCCGGGGACGTGGTTTGGCTTTTCTGGAAACAACCGAATCAGCATCGTACAATGGTTTTGTGCTGTAACCCACGGCGTTACTGGCTTCTTCTTGTTGTCCTCAGCAGCAGAAGAAAGCACAAAAAAAAGCATAAAACCGTCCAAGTAAAATGCAATCAGATGTCAAATATTACAACAATTTTATTGAAGTAATCAAGATTATCGCAACGGATTAGGTTCACGAACCTTTTTTTCATTGCGTTCGTTACTTCGGGAAATAGCATTTTACAGCCTCACATGAAGCATTAAATTTTAAATGACATTTACACAATTCCCAGCAACATATTTTATTACATTTAAAATGTTTTTAATGTTTCCAGCAACATTTTGCCTATCATTGCGAAAACTTTGTTTTTCTCATTTTTCGCACAAGTCGTGTCAGTAGACTTGTTTTTAAAATCATTGCCGAAAATGGTTCCTTTCAGTATGCGCAATGGGATTATTAATTCGTTTTGACACCACTCAGCGGAGCTTATCAGAATTCTGTGTTACTTACATTAATACCCCGCTCAGTGCAAAGCACGAACGTAATGTTAAGCAATTATTCCGTTTCACTGCTTGCGAGATTTATTTACGACAAGTCGGTTATTCCCGGTAAAAATTCCTCCAATCGCAGAAACGCAACTTTCCACGGCACAATTCAATACGGAACCGTACAACGCCTCCGTTTATCCTTTCCCCGGTGCTGGTGTATGGTAACCCTGTGCACGCGAGAATCATGAATAAAACTGCGTGCAGATGGAAACAAATTTACAATTCGTTCATCTTGTCCCCACTCCCTGGTAACGTTTGGTACCTAGTACCAAGCTTCGAGTTCGAGACGTAGGCTCGAAGGGAAAACAAAGCACGTGAAAGGAAATCTTTTCGGCATCGTTTCCCACAATGCGATGAAACGATTCACATAAAAACAGACAATAATCCCCTGAGCGTTTGAAATAATAATACTTTTGCAAATGCCATTCGGAAGAAAATTGGCGGGATTATGCAGATTTGTGGGTGGTAATTCGTTCGGAGCTAGGTTTGACAACCGAACGTCTCCACCGAAATGTACAATCCCGGGGTGTTCTTCGGATCGCAATGGTTTTGATGGAAATTTCTATGTTTTCATTTTAGTATTATTTTTAAACTTGGTCATAGATATCTTTTACCTACTACCTTTTACTAGTGATGATAGAACCATCGAATATATTACAATAATAAAATAAATTATCACCAAAACTAAACTGCTGGAGGGAGTGAGGCAAAACTGAACAAACCAAGCGAATATAAAAACAACCACACAAAATGATATTAGCTTCTTCGACAACACAAAGGGCAAAAGGGCGTCATTGCTGCTGCTACAACCACCAGAACACTTGGGCACTTTTTCGCGTCATCATCGTAACAATTAGCAGAACAGTTCCGAAACACTCGTTAACCAACGACGCAAACAGACATCAGCGGAATGGCGGTAACGTTTAGCACCCAGGACCAGCCAGCCAGCCAGTCAGCCAGTCGGCGTGACTTCACGCAGCTGTCGTTTTAAGCTTCGCTTCAACGGCACCGTCGAGTGCAGGCTGCGAGCTTGGCAGGATATGTGGGCGTGTGCGTATGTATGCGAAATGCCATTGCCCTGAGCTGAGCTGAGCTGAGTTCGTTGTTTTTCTCCAAACAATTTTACATGCCAAACTTTGCGAGACAAACCCGTGTAATGTGTGGCATAGAATTATCCCGTACTCACAGGATAGGATTATGGGAATGACGATATCGTGGTGTCGTGCAAAAACCGAGCGAAAACAAACGTGCCTACCAATATGTTTACCACAACTTGTGTCGTTATTTATATACACACAATCAAACCGGAAGTAAAAACGAAAGAAAGTAGCTCAGCATTACATACCAAATGGCAATAAACTGAATGACGTGGGATATTTTTCCTTTCACTGTCAATTCTTAGCACTTTATCATTGCTTTTGCATGTAACCTAACATTTGGTCAGTTAGGTTTTTGATGTTTTTTCCGAAAATATTTAATAGTCATTATTATATCACACTCTGTTTATTTAAAAATAGCAACGGGAAAGGCCATCTTGAATGCCGAAAGTAAATATTTTCGGATGAGTTCACTACAAGCGGCGTGATTACAAGGGCAAGTAATTTAACCGACTTTCTTGTGCCTTCTTCGTAGTTAATGACTTCATTCTACTGTTACCACTGTTGCTTCTGTCTTGTACCATTTTTAGACATCTTCATTTTCTATTGCGCCCAAAGGTGTCTTTTATGTTTTAACTTCGATTACCGTTCTGCTTACTTACTTTGATAAAGATGTCACCAAGAAAGGGGAGAAAATTAAAACTTTCCGTAGCAACGGTATTTACTCTATTTTTTCGCTTTTTCCGCAATAAATGATAAAGTTTTATGGAAGTGTCAAACAATCTTGGACGTTTTACATCTTTAATTATTATCTGTGAACGAGAGCTTTTCATAATTTATCACGTTTTACGACTGGCGTTACTTTCTTTGTTAATGTCATAGTCTTTCAAAGTAAGGCCACAAATCAACCCAACCTGTTCACCACGGCCAACAGTGGCTTTTCACATGTTAGATTCGTCCACTATTATTCAATTATCTAGACGACAGCTAGACCGTTGAAACTGAAGCATTCAGCTTAATTAATTGCTTTACTGAATATAGAAGGGTCTTTTTCTAATTATCGTCGTAATAAGTAAAGCCATTCTAATTCTCATCATTTGCTGGATGGATGTAATGAATACTCCAAAATTTCTTGTGCTGATTTCATTAAAACACACTTACCTTCTGATCCGTGAATTCTGAAATCACTGGAAAGCGAGTATTAAAGCATATTATTGAAATTACGCAACTGACTTCATTGCTAAAATTCGTCGTACCGTTTTAAAATCCGTCCATCAAAATTTTTCATCGTCGAAACTAAAAATCACAACAATGTTTACGAAGCTAACGCGCATGTATTTGTGTAGGACGGCATGACAAATGTTATTCTACAAAATTACTGCAGGTCAGGCAAGTTTTCCTGGCTGTAGAATAACGACAATGCCTTGCGTGAGTTATTTTCATTTATGAATGACGGAAATTAAAACGATTAGTAGGGGAAGGGCGGTAAAGACGGACACTGCAGGAAAGACGGACACT
The DNA here is from genome assembly GCF_943734655.1 of Sabethes cyaneus. Classification (NCBI taxonomy): domain Eukaryota; kingdom Metazoa; phylum Arthropoda; class Insecta; order Diptera; family Culicidae; genus Sabethes; species Sabethes cyaneus. The sequence goes on along the minus strand of NC_071355.1, from coordinate 26,795,209 downwards.
TGTCATATTTCATAAACAATAATTTTTTGAAGCAAATCAATGATGGGAAATGTTTCTATAGACTGAATTAACACTTTTGAATTAAACTGCTGATTTTTAGCAGCGCAGCTGTCAAATTTATAAGCAAAACAAAGAAAAAATACGTATATACGCTTACCGATGTAATTTTGTGTGTGAAGAAAATAGCTAGTAAATCGTTAAAAAATAACATAATCATGCTAAACAGACGACATTCCGTTAGTTTGATCCTTCACTGAATATGCATTGGAAACCTGGTAAACTTTTGAATATTCAGTAAAAAGTTATTGAAGTTTGAACAAATGATATCCAAGTCGGGAAAGACGGACACCCAAAGGTAGGGAAAGGCGGACACACAGATTTTGAACCCATTTTGCCCAACAACTATTTAACATTGCAAATACTTAAATATTTTATATGTAAAAGTAACCAGAAGTCATATAGCAGTTGGAATAGGCCAACTTTTAGAAACGATTAATTCGTCACCAATTAAAATATTGAAGGGAACCATTTTATTTTCTCGCTCAAAGGGGGGATCGGGAAGGGGGTTTTCACAAACCAATTCTTTCCTAAATACATGATGAAATATGTTAATCTTTCTTAATACTGATAATTCGACGACGCGTGACACCTTTTTGCGAGTGTCCGTCTTTCCCGCCCTTGCGCAGAAACTCTGATTTATACATGATGTTTATAATATTTAAAAAAGCATAAATTTTGGAAGAAATTTTCCAGCGCACGTTGTAACTTTATTAGACAGAGACTTAAAGGTTCAGTTTGTGCGAAAATTGCGATCAATACAGTTATATTTGAGTAGATATTGAGTCTTTACCTTAAGGTGTCCGTCTTTACCGCCCTTCCCCTAGACATTGTCTTCTTCGTCGCACGAAAAAACGTAGGAAATTTGGCTGGTAGGACTTCTTTAATGATAAAAAGCATTTAAATAGATCTTAGCTCACTTTGATTGATCGCGTATGATAGACAACTAACTAAAATATTAGGGAATAACTAGTTTTTCATTGTGTGTCATAAAAATGCTGATATTTTTAATAATTCGAGTTGGATAGGACGGGAATAGGCAATTACGACGATGTAGTAGCATACCCTATTTTACTGATAATACGACTTTCATCTCTACGTCCAATTTCTCTCAAAATTTTCTTGATCCCCAATCCTACCTTCCTGAAGTATATAGATTGCTCTCGCTCTTAGTCACTCAGCTTTTTTTGTTTGCCCCTATTGGCAAAATACTGTTAAGTGAATGATAATTGTATTCATAATCATCAAATTGTACAAAAACGTAACAAATTACCAAGGAGTCGTATATTTTTGAAAAGTAAAAAAAATTACCTGCTTTTGCTCCATTCACGGCATGTTTGAACAAAAGCACTTAATTTGAGTCTTCTGCAAATATATTTTTATCGTAGTTCATCAAATACAACCAACAATGCCAACAACAGTGTAGGGTTGCTCGATTTAAATCTTATAAGAGCAGAAACATGACGGGTGGTCTAATCATTATGAAAAGTACTGTACGATTTAGCATGAAGGAAGGGTTATGGGAAGTACAAGAATAAAAGCACAACCTGGTGCGCAACCTTAGGTACACTGGAGTATACTCCAAGTAACACAATTGGTTTTAAATAAGAATTGATTACAGATTTGAAACAAAGCTAATTGCGGAGCTTTCGTTTTTCCATACTCATTTAGAACCAATTTACGACTGAAAAAGCGCAAGAAAAAAGCTAAAATGTAACAAGTTTGTAAAATAAGGAAATAAGGAAATTTGTATTTCATTTGTATGGGAGCCTCCCCTCTTAAAAGGGGAAGAGGTCGTAATTCACCATAGAAAAAATTTCTGCCATCTAAAACTCCCACATGCCAAATTTAGTTCCATTTGCTTGATTAGTTCTCGAGATAAGAGGAAATTTGCATTTCATTTGTATGGAAGCTCACCTTCTTAAAGGGGAGATGGGTTATAACTCGCTTTCTAAAGAGGAGAGGGGTCTCAATTCACCATAGAAAAAAATTTTGCCTCCAAAACCACTTGCATGTCAAATTTGGTTCCATTTGATTGATTAATACTCGAGTTATGAAGAAATTTGTATTTCATTTGTGTAGAATCCCCCCCTTTTAAAATAGGGAGGGGTCCTAATTCATCATAGAAAATATTTTTGCCTCCAAAAACCTCCACATGCCAAATTTGGTTATATATGCTTGATTAGTTCTTGAGTTATGAGGAAATTTGTATTTCATTTGTATAGGAGCCCCCCTCCTAAAGTGGGGAGGGGTCCTAATTCATCATAGAAAAAATTCTTGCCTTCAAAAACACCTACATGCCAAATTTGGTTCCATTTGCTTGATTAGTTCTCGAGTTATGAGGAAATTTGTATTTCGTTTGTATGGAAGCCCCCCTCTTAAAGGGGAGAGGAGTTATAATTCCCCTTCTAAAGAGGGGAGGGGTTTCGATTCACCATAGAATAAATTCTTGTCGTCAAAAACACCCACATGCCAAATTTTGTTCTATTGGCTTGATTAGTTCTCGAGTTATGCAGAAATTTGTGTTTCAATTGTATGGGAGCCCTCCCTCTTAGTGGGGGGAGGGGTCTCTAACCATCACTAAAACCTTTCCTGGCCCCAAAAACCTCTACATGCAAATTTGATTCTACAAGGAACAGCCCGACAGACAAACATCCAAATCCATTTTTATAGGAATGGATAACATGATATAGATATAGATTTGCTCAAAATTCAACTTTTTTTGAACCTGTTAGACCCCTTGGCGCATGAGGGGTCCACTATTTCGAGGGATCAAAAGTGTAATTATTATTTTTTTAACTATTTTCAACCAATTAAGCGTAAAAGTTCCAATATTTGAAGACCGCATGTCAGTAGTAGCCCCGTTTCAGCGAGAATTACTTATAAGTAATTATAGTAGGGCGAGGCATAAGTGCGATGTTTGAAGTTGACATCAATTTTCGTGATATATAAAGAAGGACAGCAACATAATATATTTTATAGTGATGCAGTAACTCAATGTCTTTACATTCAACTATAGATCATCTGCGGTAATAGTGTTTTGCAAAATAAATTCTTCTTTCTTATGATCAAGTGCCGATTCGCACTTTTACCCCACTAGCGGGGCAAAAGTGCGAATACCGCGGGGCAAAAGTGCGAAGCTCGAATCTATGAAATTAACACAACAATAGCTAACAAAACCATATTATCTTCAATCTGCGTTATGTTTCGGTAAGGAATATTCTCAATTTACACCTTTCCTATTTAGCGTTGGTGTATTGCAGCTTCCGTTAGATCGAAACTTTACCAAACGTTTGTTTTTCGTTTCATCAGCGGAAAAACATTGTTTTCCTTCGACCAACATTTGTATAGCACACAGTTTTCTATCTGTATTCTATCACACAGTCTAGTATCTGTAACATAGTGCCTAAAGCTTTATATAATTAGCTATACATTTTTACCTCGTCCATGAATCGCACTTTTGCCCCGTCCGTGAATCGCACTTTTACCCCGCTAGGCGCTTGACGGGGTTAGATTAAATTACGGAAAAGCGAAATATATTTTGTAAATTATTTTCACCGTATTTTCAAAACAGATATGTGAGTGATGTAAAACGCTGCTACAAATTTTCAACAAGTAATATTCTCCGGTTGATATCGTATTTGCCGTATAACAAAGAATTACATCAAAACCGCCCTAAAATAACATTTGCACATAACTCAGCAACTATGCTTCGTAAGCAACCAAAGTTTACGTTAGATTCAAGCTGTCAAAGTAGTCACCCATCCATGCCAATGTAGAAATCTGCACCGATAAATCACTGAATCGCATTTTTACCCGCCTCGCACTTTTACCCCTCCTTACTCTATATATTAATAGATTTTTTTTGAAACTATGGATAACAAAGGTTCCTTTCACCACTAGGTGGATTAAATCAGGTTTTTTTTGAAACGTTGGTTCTACTATCGATGAAGGGACGGTAGGGGAAAAAAATGAAATTTTTTTGGTGAAGGAGGGGGAAGAACGGAAAGGTGAGGAGAGGGGGGCGGTATTGGTAGCTATGCATATGCCCTGACGGGTGTTGTGGGTTCGAGTCCGGTTATAATCTCAGATTATAGCTTGGTTCGACTCATGCACCTTCCAGCATTGAACAAAAGGTAGGAGTCAAAACGACTACTTGTTAAGCTCCAGGCTTATGAAATATAGGTGATCTTATGTAAAATTTTTCGGAGAATCACAAGGTGCCCACCCCTTTCCTGTTTGTCATCGGGAAGTGCCCCATTTTGCACATCTTCCCCTATTTTGAACATTTTTCACCCTTATTGGATTATTCCAAGCAAGGTTTTAAGAAAACAAACCGAAAAAATCTACTAATTTTGTGTAAAAAAGTCCGCAGAATCGAATAGGGTTTAACTCATTTATTTTAGAACACATTAATTCTTTTGTTTGAATTCCCGTTTGGTATGATCGGTTTGACAACAGGAGCTCAACCAAAAAAAAAAAAAAATGTGCTCTCATTGAGAGCCTCTCAACCAAATGAGATAAGCCCTATTCGATTCTGAGAATTTTTTTACTCAAAATTATTAGGTTTTTAACTTTTGTTTTCTCAAAGCTTTGCTTGAAGCAGTCCAATAAGGGTGAAAAATATTAAAAATAGGGGAAAATGAGCAAAATGGGGCACTTCCCGGTGATAAACAGGAAAGGGATCGGCACCACGCAATTCTTCGGAAAATTTTACTTAGGAACACGTATATTTTATCAGACTGCAGGTCGTATTTTAATTGCATCCGTTTTTTCTCTCATTTTTGCCCATAGTGCATTGTTTCAAAAAAATATTAACATATTTATTCGATAAAAGATTTTTATACCAGTTGATAGAATAATATTTACTGAATATCGGCGTGTATTTTGGTCTTAATAAAACGCTACTGAATTTGAGTTATAGTCGCGAGAAATGATGAAGTCGCTGCGGCTATATTGAGCCCATTTCTATAGTGGTGTCTGTATTTTTAAATCCGACGGGCCGAAATAGCCAGCACAGGGATTAAATGCTTTTCAAAAACAGATCAAACGAGTGACCGATGGATAACGTATTGCTATTTCCTACATTCCGGGCTCATTGAAGATAATTAGTTTTGCAGTGACAACAGCTTGCAGCTAGCGCTAGTGTATCATTGAATCGTTCATATACATTAGCACCGGTTGTCACTCAAATACTAGCTATGTCAACACGATAGAAGCATTTCAGGCGTTTCAGGTCTCATATGTTGGTAGTAGTGTAAATAACGCACCACATGCTGGAATTAAAAACAAAATGCTGCTAATGGCTAGTGAATGAAAATTGATTTATATTTTTGTTTCAGAGGGGAATTTTTGTGTTCTTCCGTGATAAAAGAAGTAGAATTATTCTGTGATAGCATATTCACAGCTGTTTAATTTCTAGAATAAGTAAACGTGAACACACAATTATGTGTTTTCCAAACCATCATCTAGAGCGGATACGCGTAAGCGATTGCTGCTGGTTTTTTCAGCCTGGTTACGTGCTAGTGGAAAAACAGTGGTTTTGATGTTTATTGAATAATATTTAGCAAATTACTTACATTTTTTTAAAAATAGTTATAACACATTAAAGCCTGTGAGTGCTACATTCGTTTCAGTATTGCTATATAGTGGCAAAGTTTTTATTTGGGTAAGTGTCGCCAAAAAAGGTAATGTATGCCGAAATTAGTAGCGTGATGGAAATACCCTCCCGTACCCTACTTCAAACAATTACAATATTAAACGGTGTCCATTGGATACGCATGTTTGCCGTTTCATTGGTTGACCGCATGGACCGCGTGGTTGACGTAGGACTATTTTGATAATTTTACTAACTCTTTAGAGATAATTTGGTGGCCCTGAAAAGGACCGTTGATTGATGGCGATGTGAATTGACTGGCTCAGAAGGAAAGGGGTGTAAGTGACAAAAAGTTAATTTCGAGAAAATCGGATCCAAAGTTAACATCATCTAGAAAATTCGTCAGGGTATATAATACAAAACTAATGACGCACTATGGTTGTGTTAACTTCACTTTATAAATTTCTATTGAAACCTTGGAAAAGCATTTTGATTTTCGGCATTTATAAAACATTTTTGAAAATGTGATTTACACTTGCACCCCTTTCTTTCTAAGTTATGCACTTGTACCCCTTTCATTTCAAGCGATTATAAGGAATTACTACTTGGAGTAAAAAGGGTGCAAGTGCAAATCTTGGAATCATATTACCATCATCTTCATTGAAAGGTAGGTTAGCGTGCAGGCGGTAGTAGTTCAGGATTTTCTCGCTACGTGGTGCTAGTCCATATGTAGTATTTTTGTATAGATTGTATCTTACGCTACTGACTATTTAGAAAGTTTCAGTCTTCGGGAAGCATGTTCAAATGATTGTTATCTCGAAGATGGCTCCCTCGTTTTATTTGCTATAGCTCATAATCCGTGCAACAGAAAATATTATTTCTTAGGGAAAGTTGTTTGAGTAATAGTAGCCCTGCAGACGGTATAAAAAATAGTGCAGAATTGTCTCACTACGTGGCGTTACCGTTAAGGTACTATTACTGTATGGGCTGTTACTTACGCTACTGATTACTTAGAAAGTAGTGGTCTTCGAGAAGCTTACCCAAGTGAAAGTCAAGATGGTGTAGAAAATAGTTCAGAATTTTCTCATCGGTCGGTGCTAGCGTATATGCGTATACGTTATATATTATGATACAATTAACCAGAATAGCAGCTTTGTAGATAGTATGGAAAATAGTATAGGATTGCCTCACTATGTGGCGCCCAAGTAACAATTCGGGTATTATTACAATCTTATGATGGCATTTTCGCCCAGTTGGCTTCGAGGTACAATGGTGGTCTAACAAGCCAGTCGTCGTATGTTCGAATCTCGGCTAGGCGGTGCTTGCTAGAGTCAGTAGGATCGTTGCACTGGCCCCGTAATTTTCCTGTACTCTAACAACTGGCTACGAAGTCTGTCGATAAAGAATGGTAATATCTAAAGACGGTATAAACCCATGGCTTTGCTTTTTTATGATGGCATTTAAGACCAAAATTGGTCATTAAAACCACCATAAGAGTAAAATAAAACTCACATTGTTGCCTGGGTTATAGCTCATGATCTTAGTAATCTAAGAAATTGCTTTTTTCGGAAACGGAAACGTTGTTAGACGTCCATTTATCTAGAATTTAAACTGTATGTAATCCCTAAAACGGTGTTTTGCTTGATTAAAGAAACTTCTTTGTTAATTTTTCTCCCCTCCCACTTCAGTGACCCCACACCGGAAGGAGGAAAACTTCATAAAATATTTGTAATGGCCTAACTTGAGAATGGCTGGGCCTAAAAAAAAGTTTATATGGCATTCAGTTCAACATTATGCGCAGAATTTGATTTTGTTTAAGGTTTACCAAAAAAGGAAAATTTGGATATTTTTGAAAAATTTGTCAAAATGAAAAAACGAAAGAGTGTCCGTCAATAGTAACAAAGTTCTTCGCCAGATTTTAGAAGCAAATCTGAGGAGACATGTGTTGCGATAATTCACGTTTTATGATTTTTGTCTTGATTTTGCAAAGTTTTTTTTTTCAATGTATTATTTTCCAAAAATACACTTAATTTCCTACAACTTTTCCATTAACGTGACTTTTAACAAATAAGTAGTTTTCGAGATACGATATTTGAAAAAACAAAATCTGATTTAATAAATACACCCTTTTGAAAAGTTACTCTCAACGAAAATAATTATGTTTCATGGAAAATGAATCCTTGCATGGCATCCAACATATCAGCAAAATTTCATTCCAATAAAAAATATTCGAGACAAACCGTTTTGTTAGTTGAGTTGGAATTGCTCATATAGTCCTACCCCTTTCCTTCCAAGTGATTTTGCTATTTTTTTTCATACTTCTAAAAAAGTCATTAAACGGTCAAATTTTGACATAAATTTTCTAGCATGCATAAAACCATGCTCAAATATCGTTTCCTACCATTATCTCGATTTTTTCAATTTTGTCACTTACACCCCTTTCCTTCTAACCCCTCAATTATTCTATTGTTGTACGGACTCATCACTGCGACCAGTATCGTTGATCGATTGTGATATCGCCCGGGTGTTTGCCGTATAATCTGCACTACAGTTTTGTGCAATAATCACTAATGAATGAGCGGTATGCTATTGAATTTTATGCGGGCTTGTGTGTAGTGGGGTTTACCCTTCCTACCCAAGCAACAATGTGAGTTTTATTGTACTCTTATGGCAATTTTCATGACCAATTTTGGTCTTAAATGCCATCATAAGAATGCAATAAAACTCAAATTGTTACTTGGGTACTTTAACCACCTTGCTCTTCAATGTCAGTACTGCCTCCAATTACAGCCATCCCTTGACGAGAGCATGTAACCATAAGAGCTAGCAAACAGCTTTTGTAGTGAGCACTGGTTACCAAAGGACCAAAGTATACACCTTCTTGGACTAATTTTGGGTTACTTGTCGGATCTGAACACGACCGTTGGGTTCAAATCCGGTATTAAACAGTTCGAATAATTAATTAGCTTGGCAAAATATCAACGAACTACGAGCGACCTGCTATCCTGCTAAATTGCCACACTTTCTCACTCACAACTTGTAAAACCTTAACACTTTTAATTTCATTATTTTCTTCTAGTTTTTTGTCTGTAGTCTAGTGACTACAGTTATAAAAAGGAAAACTAGTTATAATGTGCTTCTTAAATGTTAAATGTTAAATGCTTCTCGCAACTAGAGAAAACTTTAAAAATTTAATATTCGCTATTTGCATCGCCTTTCGTGAATTAAGTGTATAAGTGTTGTGTTAAAAAAATTTAATCACCAAGAAACACAAAAACTCACTTTCTACACAGCAGTAAACATTCTTATAAAAGGTGGTCTAAATCGATTGATAACTGTAGCAATATGTAGGTATAGTAAGGCGGAAGTATTTTTGATAGCCACAACGGCATTCCCCGAAGACAACACGACCAGCGGTGGGTGCCTTCTTCGCAGTTAACTCCATTTACTATTACCATTGTTATTCAGCTGTTTTATTCAAATTTCAGACATCTTCGTTTTGCCTTACGGCAGTGCCCACTTTAATAAAGATCTTTCCAAGAGATGGGCGAAAATTAAAACTTTTGACAGCGCGAAAGTTTTTACTTCGCTTACTTCGCATTGTTAACTTTTCGCGGGGCAGAAATGTCAAAGTTTTACGCAAGTGTCAAACAATCGTGAAAGGCATTTCCAATTATCTACGGAAACCAGCTGTTAGCATGCACCCGGCATTCGTAATATATCACGTTTCCTGACCTGCGTTACTTCCATTGTTACTGTCATTATCATTCACAGTAAGGGTCACGATTCGACTCGCAACCAGTTCCGAGTTGGTGAAAAATTTAATTAATTATTGCCGTTGGCAACCAACAACCAATGTTACCAGTTTGAGCATTGAATGTTGAAAACCTAGCGATACCTCGAATTTGGACAATGCTATCTTCAATGAAAGCAAATAAAATATAATTATTAGGTAGGTACGTAAAAACGAATTTTTATTCTTTTCGACAGCTTACGATGCAGTTTAAAAAAAAAACACCCATGTTTTCGTTCACAGTGAGATTCTCTGCAAGGGAAGCAGAAACGATGTATCCAGATCGTTTTAGATTTATTGAGTTTTCGGAATTATTCGGAAGCTTCGAAATTGTGTTGAATTTCGATATTATTAAAATGAAGAATGAGTTATTTATTTGACAATATAATTGTAAAAGGATGTTGAAAAAAAATCGATAAGCTTATTTTGCATTGGTTCCTTCTCATACCAGAGCACTAGAAGATAAATTGCCAGTACCATATGAGTTATTCTAGCCGATCTGCGGAGACCTGTACGTTCTTTATGAGTTGGCCTGTAAGAAAGATGATTGTCCATCATCTTAGTGCCTTGGATAAATACCAAGAATATGACTTAAATGTCCAAGCATAAACTCTAATAAAAGTTAAACTTTGAAAAGGCAGAAAAGTTCAAATTCGCTTAATGTATCCAAAGATTCAATACTTTTTTGTGAACACATCTTTTTCAAGATTGGAAAATCGTACAATGCAGGAATTTTTAAAATGAGGATGACTTGTATAAGTCAAGGCTCGATACCCTAAGCTCATTTCATATCCAAGATTGTGAACGGCGGGCTAAATTAAATTGTAAATATTCTGTTATTTTTGACGCAAAGAAAATATTTTATTCGACTTGCTCAAATTGGGGATTTATGCAAATAAATTCCTTCATAAATCCAAAAAACGAGATACTCCAATAAAAACAGCTTGATAAAAAGCGTTAACCGGGTCATCGCAAATTTATTGAACACGGACCGCTTGACTCCAAAAAGCTTCTTCGTTCTACGAATTGATTGAATTTTCCCAGTAAAACACACTTCAAAGGTAAATTTGTTTTCTTGTCATTTCGATTCGTTATATAGCCCCTCGGAAGTGTGTCGTTTAGCGTCTATTTTCCCCCCGAATTGACACCGCTGCCTGCTGTTTTCCCCTGCACTCGGTTCAGCTCGTGTCAACGAATCAAGCAAATCATGTTCTCTTTTATGTCAATTTGAATTTCACCCATCGGCCCGCTTTGGATCGTCAAAAGCGACTCAACAAGGGCACGGGTGTCCCGTCAAGTGGCGTCAGTTTACTTTATCCTGCCGGAGAAAAAAAAGCGAGCGGAGAGCTTAAGCGATTCCCAAACAAAGCCATCCAATTTGACGGGGGCTGATTAGATGATTGGGTGAATGTTTATGGGTAGGCGAGGCAAACTTTACGAACGCGTCGATGATGGCTCGCTGCTGCTTTGAAGTCGGATAGCAGGAATCGGCCGCCCCGTGGCGGCGATGGGTGTTGGGCGCACTCATGCAGTGTGGCGCTAACTTTCCCAAAAGCCCGATGAGAAATAGAAATGAATTTTCGATTTGTTTGCTAACTTCACGACACCGACCGGTTTCCGCTAGTGTGGGCTTGGGCTTCGGTTGTAACATCCTACGGCGGGATACAACTGAGAGAAACAGCGGGCTGACGGTAAAAGGCAAATTTCTGTCAAAGTTAGTTTGGGGTCGCTCCCCGGAGATTTTCCTACGTTTCGAAGCGTGCTGATAGTGGAGGGTGAGTTTTGTCAACAAATGTTTGCTTACTCGGTACTGAAAAGGTATCAGCAGGGATTTGATCTATCAACGTATTCAATTAGAGTTGAAGATGAGGTACAAGCCAGTACGAATGTTCAATCGAAAGTTTTCTGTATAAGGTAAATTAATAATTAGCTGAGTAAAACGCTTTCATAATAAAACCTAATGAAGTGTAAGCCATTAACACACTGTTTATTATCAGTTTTTGTTCAATGTCTTTCATTAAAATGTTGAATGTGGTTTGAGGGATGAAGAGCGTAACAAATAAAAACATAATGATCGAAACCTAATGCAAAAAATTGATCAACAACACATTTATCATCTTCCCAGGTTGTTATTAATAATTTATTACATTTTACTTAGTTACAATTTGATTTTTGATTCCAAATTAAAGAACTGTTTGTTAATTTAAATTAGTTTAAATTGATCTCATTCTATTCAAATTCAGTTAAACATGATTTATTGAAATCAATTTCGACTGTAAACTGCTTGACAAGTCAACTGCTTAATTTTGTTTGTTGTTGATTACTACTACTACCGCTCGTTACTAAAAGTTTGACATGTCAAGTTACAATATATCAGACAGATAAAACCTCCGGCCATTTAACCTATCATTGGATTGTAATGTCTGGTAATCTCTGCGGTTCCAAAAGGCTGTCCATCCTCCTCGGACATTTTGAACTGTACCAAAACGATGAGATAGGTGGCAATCGATGAAGCCATCTAGAAGGGAAAACAAAATTGTTACTATGTGACAGTTTCCACTCCAAGAAACCGAACTATTTACTCCAGTAAGAACCGACAAATCGATGGGAAAAAGGCCGAACGCGCGGAATTCCGGACTATTGCAGCTCATAAACCCAATCAATTCATCCATCTTATGAAATTAAAAACAAAAAAACAGTTCTTAAATAAAAAAAACTTGTGCAAACTGAAGCCACCAACCAACCTTAGCCCGAAAGTTTTCATCGCTGGATTTGGCCTTGACCACGAACAGATAGTTCATCAGCTGACGCCAGTGGTTCCGGGCCAGATCGCCGTTGGTGAACAGTGCGTAGAACTCGATCCCGTGCAGCAACAGCAAGCTGCTGGCGGCCAGACAGAAAACAGCCGCTCCGGGAATGACAAACCCGGCCCGAATTTGATTCAGCAGATAGTACAGCTGCACCGTAATGCAGATGAACGCTGAGAGGAGCGAAAATACGGCCTGCTTGCCGAAAGAATCGTTAATCTTGACCGCCAGCTGCTGCAGGTGCTCCACCATTTGGTAAATATTGTCCACGGTATCCGATATGGTATAGAAAGGCTTAACCTTGATGCTGACGGTGTGGATGTGCTTCCCGTAGCTGGGAGGTTCTTGGCTGCACAGTGAGTGGCTTAGGCTGGATTTCCTCAGCTGCTGCTGATTAGTTTCGTTGAGATAATTACTAAAAAAATAAAACCCGTTGGATTAAAATTTGAAGCTCAAGAACAATTTGGACTAATGGAGTCACATACTCTATTCCGATTTGCAGCAGAACAGTTCGATTTGACAGCAGCATTATGGATCCAGCAAACTGGAAGGTGTATAATAGTAAACCGAACTGGAAATAAACCATAAGAATCAGTTGGTAAAATAAACTGTTACTATTAATATAGTAGGTATGTTGCATTTATTTATTATCCCTGATTACTACACACTTATACGCCTTACTAAAAACCTCTTGCACACACAAGATTTATCGTTGCTGTTAGTGGGTTTTCCACTGTGTTGTTGTAAAGTTTTTTACACTGGGGGAAAATAAACCGTTAACACAACTACAAATTTGCAATTTCTAGCAGTAGAACGCACATTCCCTTTCGCTGGTAGAAGCTTTCGTAAACTTATAGAGTGCGCTTAAGTTAAACATCAGGTAGCATTGCGATTTGAAATTGTATTGAAAAATAGCTTGCAGTTATACTTACAGGTCTCGCAAATAAACTTTACATACAAAATAGTCAATAGAGAGCGCTTACGTAAAAACATAGCCTGGCCTGGCCCGGATGACAGAGTGTTGATGAAGTGCTTGCACCAGCTGTAGATTAGGTGGCACATGTATTAGTTTCAGCTTTGTACGAAGCGTGTAGGAAGCCAGCTGCAATTTTTATCACGAAAACATGGCGTCCTGTCAGGGGCCTGCTTTTCGTTACCGACGAAATGAGGTGTTTGAAAACGCGACTGTTGATTCCAATATTACGTTTAAAAGTCATAAGCAAAACAGTGGAACTAAATGACTAGCTTCATTAAAACGGAACAACCAATCAAAAAGTTTCGCAAAAAAAGTATTTTGACCAGGTAACAATTTATCGAAATTTTCTCAGAGATTACTAAACTGATTTAGGTACTAATAGTCTTTGTTGAAATTAAATATTGCCACATAGACCAGTATTGAGTTGTTTTTTGATTGGACTTTGGAAAGTTATGAGCCATCGTTTATAACACATTGACTCTTGTAATAATTTATAGCGATTTCAACCAACACAATTAATCTGATTTTAAATATTTTAGTATCGGATTGGAGCAAGGATGGACAAATTCATTTACTGAAGTAAACATGGCAAATTTACGATCATAAGTTGTCGAATGCAAAAACCCCTAATAACGCTCAACGTTGATGCAGAACAGTTCCGACTCGTTCACGCTCCAAATATATTGGCGAAATTGAATAATAATAGGTTTTATCAGTCAAAAAGTGAGTGAAAAATATTGGTAACGTTTGAGTTCCAGAAAAAAAAGAAAAGAGAGTCAGGAGAGTGATTTTTATCTTTAATATTAAAGTTTTTATTAAAATATTAAAAATGACTTATTTGTATTGAGTAATTCTCGCTGAAACGGGGCCACTACTGACACGAGGTCTTCAAATATTGGAACTTTTGCGCTGAATTGGTTCAAATGGTTAAAAAAAAATAAGAATCACACTTTTGATACCTCGAAATAGTGGACCCCACGTGCGCCAAGGGGCCTAACAGGTTCAAAAAAAGTCAAATTTTGAGCAAACCTTGAGATCTAAATCATGTGATATTTCATAAATTTGCCATGAAACAACTAACAAATGGCCCGGTTCTGTAAAGAAGAACAACAGGGCTTTCAAATAGAGTACAATTTTTTAGCGGCCATCTTGGATTTGGTCGCCATATTGGATTTTATCAAAAAATTGCCGTTTTTATCATGAGCCCCCCAAACGATTTTCATTTTAAGACCACTATTGGAAAGCTGAGAAAAAATGCTACAAGAAACATTCATAAAATTAGGCATGCAATGGCATTAACTGAATAAAACAACCAGTTATTTGCAACAAGGTTCACAATTTTCATATAATTATTGTGATATTTCAAAATTTGCTATGAAACAAACTACAAATGACACGGTTTTGTAAAGAGGAGAGATAGGGTTCATAAATGAAATGAAAAAAAATCGACGGCCATCTTGTATTTTGCCGCCATGTTGAATTTTAGCAATGTTAAATGTTCGTCATAGCATTTTTTCTCAACTTTCCGATGGTGGTCTTAAAATGAAAATCGGTCGAGGGGATCATGGCGAAAACGGCGATTTTTAGATGAAATCCAACATGGCGGCAAAATCCATGATGGCCGCCAATTTTTTTTCACTTTCTTAATAAGCCCTGTCTGCAAATAACCGGTTGTTTCATTCAGTTAATGCCATTGCACACCTAATTTTATGAATGTTTCTTGTAGCATTTTTTCTCAGCTTTCCAATGGTGGTTTTAAACTGAAAATCGGTTGGGGGCTCATGGTGAAAACGGCGATTGTTTGATAAAATCCAAGATGGCCGCCAAAAAAATTTTTTACTCCATTTGAAAGCCCTGTACTTCTTCTTTACAGAATCTGGCTATTTGTTAGTTGTTTCATGGCAAATTTTTGAAATATCACATGATATAGATCGCAAGGTTTGCTCAAAATTCAACTTTTCTTGAACCTTTTAGACCCCTTGGCGCACGTGGGGTCCACTATTTCGAAGTTAATTAAACGCAAAAGTTCCAATATTTGAAGACCTCGTGTCAGAAGTGGCCCCGTTTCAGCGAGAATTACTCATTACAGCTTTACTGTGTCCTGTTTTGGCTGTTCCTGCCCTCGGAAATATATTTTATGGAAATTAAAGCTTTATACAGGCAAGCCTCGATATAAGACAACCTCGTTATAAAACATCCTCGATATAAGAAAATTCGATATAAGACAATTTTTACCTCGATATAAGACAAATCCCTTTGACATAGTTGGTAACGACACCAGAGCACATTTTCCATTCCAAAAGCGGCGCCATAAATTCAACCATTATTAAATAGTTCAAAAAACATAAACACACAACACAGAGCAAAATTGGTGACTGATAATGCCAAATTTTTGTGAAAAAATCATGTTTCGATATAAGACAATTTCGATATAAGACAACTTTTTGAAATTATAAATTGCCTTATATCGAGGTATCCCTGTAGTTATTTTCGAGGGTTAAAATTCAACAGAGGACTCAGTAAAGTTGTACTGTTTTTTTGGATTTCTGCCTAAGTGACTTTGTGTTTCATTAGTCTTTATGTCTTTTAGCCTTCTGCCATCTAAGCTTTCTGTCTTTCGGTATTCCGTTTTAAGGGGTTTCTATCTTTCTAACTTTCTCCCTTTTGTGCTGTTTGTCGCTTGAAGTTTCACTATTTTGGGCATTCTGCCTTTTCTGCCACTCTCTCCTTAGGGTTTTCTGTCTTTTGAGTTTGCTATATCTGTACTTTCTGTCCTATCAGGTGTCTGCTTTTTGGGCTTTTTCTGTTTTGAGATTTCTGTCTTAAAGTTTTTTTGTCTTTTGGGCTTTCTGTTTTTCGATCTTTTTTCTGTTTTTTGGCTGTCCGTCGTTCAAGCTTTGTCTTTTGGGGTTTTCTGGGTGCCTTTGAAGTTTTCTGTCTTTTAAACTTTCTGTCTTTTGAGCTTTCTGCCTTTTGGACTTTCTACCTTTTGGACGTACTGTCTTGTGGACCTTCTGTCTTTCGGGCTTTCTGACTTTTGGGTTTCCTGTCTTTTGAGCCTTTTTTCACTTGGGCTTTCTGTCGTTCGGGTTTTCTGTCTTTATGGCTTTCTGTCTTCTGGGGTTTCTGTCATGCGGGCTTTCTGTCTTTCGAGCTTTCCATCTTCTGGGCTTTCTTACTTTTAGGTTTTCTGTCTTTCGGGTTTTTCGTCTTTCGGGTTTTTTGTCTTTCGGGTTATCTATCTTTTGGAGTTTCTGTAGTTTTTCTGGTCCTTCTATCTTTTGGGTTTTCTATCTTTCGGGCTTTCTGTCGTTAGGGTTTTCCGTCTTTGGGATTTCGGTCTTTCAGGCTTACTATCGTTGGGGCTTTCTGTTTTTTGGCTTTCTGCCTTTTTAGCTTTCTATCTTATGGGTTTACTGTCTCTTAAGATTTGTGTCTTTTGAATTTTTTACCTTTAGGGCTTTCAGTCGTTTGCGTTTTCCGTCTTCGGGGCTTTCGGTCTTTTGGGCTTTTTCTTTTTTGGGTTTTCTCTGGTTTGGGCTTTCAGTCTTTTGAGTTTTTTGTCTTTAGGACTCTCTGTCTTTTGAGCTTTCTTTGTTTTCTGGACCTTCTGTCTTTCGGGCTCTCTGTCTTTTGGATTTTTTTGTCTTTTGGGCTTTCTACTTTCTAACTTAGATAAGGGTTTCTAACTTCTGGGCTTTTGCTATTTTCGATGTTCTGTGCTTTGGGCTTGCAGTATTTTGAGTTTTCTGTCTTTTGGGATTTCTGCCTTTTGAAGTTTCTGTTTTTTTTGACTTTGGTTTTTTCTGGACCTTCTGTTTTTTGGGGTTTCTGTCTTTCGAGCTTTTTTATGTCTTTTGGGCTGTATGTCTTTTGAAATTTTTGTATTGTTGTTTTTGTGTATTTTGAACTTCCTGTCTTTTGGGCTTTCTGTCTTTCGGGTTATTTGTTTTTTGAGCTTTCGTTCTTGTGTACTTGCCTGAGTATACTGTCAGACTTTTTTCTTTTGAGAATGTTAACTTTTGGTCTCTCTCTCTCTCTCTCTCTCTCTCTCTCTCTCTCTCTCTATGCTTACGTGTTTTGTCTTCTTGCCATTCTGTATTTCATGTCTTTCTGTCATTTAGCCTATTTCTCCATATGTATACGTTTATGTTCTAGTGTTTCCGGCCATTTGTATTTCTGTTATTCTGTCTTTTCGTATATCTGTGTTTTCTACACTCAAAACTTCTGGTTTTATACTATCCGGGCTTCTACCTTTCTTGCTTCATTGGTGTATTTCCAATTTTCTATTTTCCTGATATTTTTGTTTTCTCTGATTATATATTTATAGCTTCCTAGTTATGTTTGTTTTCTGTTCTTCGGCTTCGAGTTTTTTTTTGGCTTTCTATTTCAACAGCTTTCTGCTAGTCTTTTTGTTAGTCCGGTCCAATTTTTGAATGATTGCTTTGTTTCAGTTTGTTGTTTTTCTAATTTTCTACCCTTCCAAACTGTTTGGCCTGCAAAAACACCCACAAAAAAAATTTGCCTGCAAAAACACCCACATGTTAAATTTGGTTCCATTTGCTTGATTAGTTCTGGAGTTATGAGGAAATTTGGACTTCATTTGTATGGGAGCCCCTCTTCCTAAAAAGGTAAGGGGTCCTAACTCATCATAGTGTGGTATGAACAATAATTAAATTTAATAATCACCCATAACTTATCTCAAAAGGGCTACAAAGTTTCAGGCCATATCATAAAACCCTAAAATCATAAAACCTCCAAGTGAACAAACAACTTTGTCACACAAGTATTCCATTATTCGATAGACGCTGATCGTGCTGATCGCGTCTCGAATTTCGAGTTGACATTCCAATTAAAATATACCCAAATTCCTTTCCCACACTTCAAACTCATAAACTTTCCCATACCCGAAATTGCATTAACAGCAATAAGTATTTTCAATGTGAACGATTGTTCGATGCATGATCGGCGCCCGTTCAATGCACTCAATGTGCGTCGATAGCATTTCCACATGCGGGCATGAATGCGCTGCGAGCAAGTGACGACGTCATTAAATTATTATGTCACCCAAGTCGATGCGTTCGGTGCATTGGTGTTGGGGTCAATATTCCTTTGTTTGTTTTGATTGGCTGTTCGCCGATCGTACTAAAGCGATATGATTGGATAATGGATTTTAGAACATTCAGGCTTCCCCCACTTACGATGTAATAGTTAAAAAGTAGAGCCTTCTCCATTAGGGATCTGGTTTTTGAATAAACATTCCTAATTTGGTCGCAGAAGCGACGAGTATCAAAAATTTATTCTATATATGTATATATCCCTAAAAATACCACAATCCATTAACGATACCTCAATAGAAAAAATTCTTGCCTCTAAAAACACCCACATGCCAAATATGGTTCCAATTGATTGATTAGTTCTCGAATTATGAAGAAATTTGAATTTCATTTGTATAGGAGCCCCCCCTCCTTAAGTGGGAAGGGGTCCTAATTCACCATAGAAAAAAATCTTGCCCCCGAAAACCTTCACGTGCCAAATTTGGTTCCATTTGCTTGATTAGTTCTCAAGTTACGCAGAAATTTGTGTTTCATTTGTATGGGATCCCCCCCTCTTAGTGGAGGAAGGGGTCTCTAATCATCATAAGAACCTTCCCTGGCCCCAAAAACCTCTACATGCAAATTTTCACGCCGATTGGTTTAGTAGTTTTCGATTCTATAAGGAACATTCCGACAGACAGAAATCCATTTTTATAGGTATAGACAGATTAAGTTAGTATGGAACAAGTGACGCAATCGTAAAAATTTTTTTTCAATCGCATCGTTTCAATTGCCCCAGCGCACGGTGTACAATCCATCCGCGCAGAAAGTGGCTCTTGGTGTGGTAAAGTACTCTTCTTAGTGCGCGTAAAACACGAAAGTGCGTGGCGCAACGCATGGCAAGTTTTGTGTAGTGTGAGAATTTGTGTCTCTCGGTTTGCACTGCGGTGTTTGCCACTCCTGGTCGGATCTTTTTGTCCTTTCCAATTTCTTATTCATACAGCTTTCTATGCTCTTAACATTCTGTCTTTCCGTTGTTCATGTATTTCTGTCGTTCTAATTTTCTGCTTTTCTGGCATTAGTTTCTTTCTATGTTTCGGTGTTCTATCTTTTCGGTTTTTTGCATGTTGAAAATTCGTCTCCTCCCGGTTGACTTTAAAGTACGCCATTGGTCTAACAAATCATTGATCGCATATTCTGTGTTCAAAGTTTTCTATTTTTCCAGTTTTCTATCTTTTCATCTGTCTACTTTATCAGGTTTATGTTTTTCAACTATCTGTCATCTGACTTTAGTCTGTTCGGGTTTCTGTCTTTTTAACAATAAATTCAAACAATAAATTTGTCTTTTTGCCTTTTAAACAGTTCGGATTCTTTCCTCTCTTTGAGTTCAGTTCGGACTATTTTCTCTCTTTCAGACTTTCTGATTTACCAGCTCTTTATCTTTTCGGATTTACGTTCTTTAGAATTTTCTTAACTAGGACTTTTTGTAGATACGGTTGTCCGTTTATATGACTAAAAGACTTCAAGTCGTAATCAGTCTGTTCAACTTTCTGTCCTTTTGGCTTTTTATCTGTTAAGAGTTTTGTTTCCCCGGCCTTCTGTCTCTTCAACAGAAGAATAATTTTTCGGCTCTCTGATTTTATTTTCAAATTTTCCTTGTATCAGTCAGGAAACGCTAAATAGTGCAACTTTTTTATGTGCCAAGTTGAATTAGTTACAGAATTGAGGATCCAATGAAATGAAATTTACTAACCAGTCTAGAAAAGCAGGTGTAATGTGTTCAATAATCTGATCCTAATGTCCTCAGTACATGAAGTCAAATCTGCTACGCCTATCTAGACCATAAGTAGCTGTACTGACTTTTACCATAACCTTGCAGACCTGATATACAAGCAAGCATTTAAAATTTTCTCTCATCGCAGACTATAAAATTGATAACATATTTTCATATCTGCTTCGCAATAAATTATCAGCAGATGCATACCGAGTTACGATTTTGCTTGGATAGGCATAACATAACGTTCCTGTTTCCATAATAGTTTCCAGATACAACCGCTATGGATGAAAATATACATTCCAGGTATATGAGTAGTTTCATGGCCTTTAAAACTCTGGGTTTATTCCGTGGAGTGAACATTATTAAAAATAGAAAAGAATAGTAAAGGCAGAGAAGATTTATCTCAAGTGCACCTTTGCATGATAACGATCTGCTGGTGAAATTGTTTTTGCAATAGTAAGACCTGCACAAAAGAACGTTTTTAAATCGTATTTACTATTTCTGGATTTATGTTCCATGTGCTTCATTTCCATAATGTATCTTTTTATAATTTTCTGGGTTTCACTTACTTTAGTTAATTTATTACAAAGTTAAAGCTTTCTCACTGTTTAGGTAGGTTCAAAGCAGCTTTAAATAGTTCGATATCACATGAAATTAGTGAAAGACTGTTGATAATTGAAAGAAGTTGATAATTATTTCTCTATAGTAACAATATACACCATTCGCCTCCGTTTGAAAGTAAAATAGAAATTGTACAAATTTTTAAATCTGATCAAGAAATAGTAATAGTTGTTGCGAACTAACATTTCACAACTTGTGGTCATATTAAAGAATACGAAGCATTTTGGAGACATCGTTGATTGCGAAGTTAATTGCTTGGTACTAAATTTTAAATATTATCACACCACTGACTGCAACCACCATCACTAGATAACACTGCAATCGTGCATCAATTTCATTAACTCTCAGTTCAACATTCTACAAGCAAACTGAAATCACCAATTACCGACACCAGTATGGAGTTGTAGATAGCTCGAACTGCTCACCATCGCCTAAATGCAATCTGAATTTCAAATTTCAAAACACCTTCCACACGGGTTCCACGTGAAAATGTCGGGAATTCAAAATTAGATTCATCCCGGTGGCCACTGATTGGAACGGTCCCTGGAGTAAGCCCACATATCGCAGCACGGACTGCCGAGTAGGTACCTCTATACCGTCGGACGTGGTTTTCCTATTTGCCCAATTTTCACCTACTAAATGGGGCTATTTTCTGCGAGTCAGCCTCCCTCGCCGCGGTCCCCATGCGACCGACTCATCGATGAGTCACGCGCCCGAAATGGTCGATCGACACTTACCTTCGGAATGCAGAACGCCATCCAGTAGAATAGCGTCCAAATGCGGTCCCAATTAACGCCAATCATAAAATTCAAGCCGCTCACAGCACCGCCGCTGGTGAGTGTCACTGGACGCGCGGATGTGGTTGGCACGTGTGTGGGTTTGCACAAAGTGCACCGATCCAAAATTGGTTCCGCCATTAGGCCCGGGCAGTCACCAGTTTAGGTTGTGGTTTTCCGGGTTCCGGGAGGCGAAGGGTGATGGAAGGGAAAGAAATAGGCACGTTTAGAACTTGCACATTGGCGAACAGTTTAACACGCGATAAGGCGCGAATAGCGAAAAGCAGTCTAAATATATTTTCGCATTATTTTTAGCATTATTTCAAGTTGAGTTTTTGTGTGGACTTACCAAGGCATGCCATAAGTGATACCCATTTCACTTTCCTCTTAATATCGGTATGACTAATTCCAAACTGTGAATGCAATCGTTCATCATACAAATCGAACGTGTACAGGATATCGCTAATCACCGCACGCTTACGGATGGCAAAAACTATTGCAAAAAGGTACGCGTACGAATTCGGAATAAACTGTAATGAAACAAATGAAATTTCTCCTAGTTACTGAACCAATAAACTAACCGTTATTTTAGTAGGTACTCGGTCAAAAACAATAATTCAATCACACAACTCACCTGTATCCAGTTGGCGGTATTGGAGATGGTGGAATCAATACCGCTATTCCACAGGATGCTCACCAGAGTAGAAGTGTACAGCAGCATTGCGATACATGCCGGCAGCAGCTCTCGGTGTGCGCTGAAACGTGCTCCATCCGATGCGATATTTCCATCCAGAGGAAATGGAGCCAGTCCGAAGAGTTTCGACAAATAATAAAATTGGTTTATTGGCAGCATGGCGTCTGACCAGCGGCGCTGTAAAACATCGGTTTCGTTCAGTCTCGAAATAATAGAAGTTCACTATAGCAGTTGATTGAGAAAATTTTATCAAAGCCACTACGCAGCTGCTACGTCCGGATACGAGCGACTTCGTTTTCACCAACCGGTTCGTTTGAAAGTTGACGACGATATTGGTTATCCAAGCCAGGACGACGGATGTTTGGTCCGGGTTAGTGTCCTCCAGAGCAAAGCGCTTTTTGATTGCTATTTCAATTACGTCCAACTGGTGTATTGGTTGCGTTGCATAACTCCGACCGAACGTTCCGATTTATCGGATCGCAAATGATATCTGTGGCATTGGAAGGTTATTTCGCAAGCAGTAAAAGGTTCTGATGATGGATTTCTGTACTGCAAGCTAATGCCACGCGTAATTGTCCTCTACTGTTATTTATTGTTGCGAAACGTAGTCCATCATTAAACAGTTTCTTCAAGGAAAATAGACTTCGCATAGTGTTCGAAGGAGCGAACAATAAATCCAATTATTTTCGAGTGTCTTAATAGAATGTCAAATAAGCAATACAAGAAATACCATAAATCTAATATCTAATGATTCATAAATCCATTGTTTATTTTCATCGGAAAAGCACGATTTTGGTACTTCTCAGGAATTTTCAGACATTTTTTAATTACATCAGCGGCCATGAAGTTTAATATTTCTTCTAAGACGATAAACAAAACGTAGTAAATTATCGTGGAATCATGCCCCTCAGCATAGGTTCCAAGCTGTTTGGTGAGTGGTGGCGTCATATTACGGGAGGCCAAAACATGTGTTTTAACGGATTAACAAGGTGTTTTCCAGGCAGGAAAACAACAATAAACTTAGCACGATTCACTTCGTATTGCGTTAGAGGTATGGAAAGAGGAGCTTAAATCGATACCGTGTATACAGATTTAAAGGCGGTATATAGTAGATATATAATAGAATGGTTTTAATCATACGTTGCGGGTCGCATTCTATCCCCCGAAACCCCGCGCTGAGAATCGCGGCTAACACGCTGACAGACGAACAGCGTCCACACGCAGTACCTTGTAAGTGGCAAGGGCCTACATAGTGTCGTCGTACCGCCAGTAAACACAAGGTTAGATTAAACTTCTCGCTCGGTGGTTTCTACAGTAGGTGGAGGAAGAGGCACAATTTGTGTCTAAAAATAGCCCAACCCATGTCGCTACATTAATAAGGGGGGTTGTGCAGTCTCCTTTTGTCCAGCGCCTCTGTGGTTCATAGGTACACGGGTAACAGCGAGCCACATGCCCTGGCGGGTGTTGTGGGTTCGAATCCGGTTATAATCTCAGTATAGCTTGGTTCGACCCAGGCACCTTTTCTCCATTCCTAAAAAATCCTTCATTACTTTCCCTTACCGTCCCTTCATAAATTGTAGAACCATCGTTTCAAAAAATATGAATTCTATCTGTAAAGATAGGAAGTCATGAATTGCAATGTTTCACAAACTACTTGGGCGTACCTCAAGGGAGTAACTTAGGGCCATTACTATTTTTATTCTTTTGAGCGACGTCTGCCATGTTATTACCATCAGGTCGATTTCTTATCTATTCCGACGATCTCAAGCTCTACTTTCTTATACGTTCGACAGCAGACTGCATCGAACTGGAGCAGCGTTTAAATTACTTTGAATTACTCATGATTGGTGCTCCCGAAACATGCTGATGTTGAGTTTGCCTAAGTGCTCTTTGATCTCATTTTCGCGTGGAAAGTGGAATTATACTCTATTCGAGCAACTCAACAGAGTAACAGTGGTAAAAGAGCTTGGGGTACTTTTGGACACATAAATATCCTTTAGAAATCATTACTTGCATATCATTCACAAGCGAATAGAAAGTTCGGATGTATCGTAAGAGTTGCCTAAGATTACATTGATTCATATTAGGGATGCTATACCGGTTTTACCGAAACCGGTTTTACCGGTATTACCGGGCTATTTTCCCATACCGAATTACCGGTTTTTCAAAGACCAAAAACCGGTATTTTCGGTATTTTTTTGCATGATCAAATAACAACTCAAGAAGCCTGAATCGCTGGTAAAAAGTTTAAAGCAAGGGGAAACTTAAATTCATGATTGAAGGTTCTACAAATAATAACTCAATTATGTAGTTCTTCCAAAGGGAAACCCCTGAAATACCTCACCGCTGTCAGCATAGAGCCGGAGTGCCTCATGCTTTTTAAGCAGTCGTCTCCATTCAACTTGTTCCAATCCCTGGGCTACTCGTCACCAATTTCTCAGTCGTCTCAGAAGTCGCAAATCACTATCGATCTGATCATGCCATCTTGCATGTTGAGCTCCTCTGTTAGTGGTGTCGAGGCGGTCGTTAAAGAGAACTGTTTTCGTTGCTGAGAAACAAGGATACGCTTTATTTAAGCGATGAGGAATTCATGAAGAAATAAGAAATTGTCGCAGTGCTAAAACCAGCCTTGGCTGCTGTCGAATTACTGTACCCGAAAAATTGCAAACTCTACGAACTACGCACTCTAAAACTAAATAAACTCAGAAACCGAGCAGGCAGAGGAACCAAAATCAACTGAACCTTCAGTTATAATTTATCATAAATGTCAGTATCTAAGCAGCTTATTAAAAGCTCTTGAACAAGGGTTTTCCTACGCTATATTTCTAATTTATCACTAGGAATTATTCTTTCTTTCTCTGTGGAGACCGAATGAAGATTCTCTGCCTCCGGAAGTTTTTCATTGAAATTTGTTCTCGTTTAAAAGATGACATGGTAAATTCTCTTCGCATTGTTAAATATTATTTTTTTAATGAATTAACTACGCGACAGAAATTGAGAATCGTTGATTATGGAAGGAACTTCTTCAAATCATATGATTTTTGAATATAGTTTTCAAGAGTTAACTTTTACCGGTTTTTTACCGGTTTTACCGGTATTGCATTTATCAATACCGAAAAACCGGTTTTCAAAATACCTCCCGGTATTGGCATCTCTAATTCATATTGTTTACGAGCACTATACTTTTGCCTTGTACCTTCTGTACCGGAAAACTTAGATGTCATATGGAACTAGGGCTGTCTAACCGGTAGTACCGGTAGTACCGAAACCGGCCAATTTTTGGATACCGAAATACCGGTTTTGAAAAGGCAAAAACCGGTATTTTCGGTATTTTACAATATCCTACTTTTTTTAAACTTTGCTTTGAAAATATGTCTGCTCCAGTATCGAAGAAGAACTAAGTTTGATAAAAGATTGTAAAACTCATAGAAAAACAACTTGGTGTTGAGGAAATTCTTCAACTACTAGCGATGAAGAGAGTGAAACTGCCGGTCAAATAATTGAAGCTCTTGAACCCTTTTGGGGCACAGTAGAGCCAAACGTCGCGTCTTAATTTATTTTTGAACAACTTGACCGCCGAAGCTCTCAAATAACGAATTTAGAAAATAATACGGGGATCTTTGTGGCTTTTGAGCATTTTTACCATTAAAGCATTTTTACAAGTCTATTAAGTGACACATTTATTAAACAAGCAGGTAAAATCTTCATACCACTATTTGCAAACAGTGGTATTGATAAAAGAGAAGAGAAGGTATCTGTGAACGATGATGAAGAGGATGACGCTATGCAAGGATGTTCATGTTTGGGGATGGAGGAAAAATTTGACTATAGGAGGCTGGGGCATCCATTATGCTGGAAGCTACAATACCGGGATTTTTCAAAATAGTTAAAACGAGTTTCCCTATAAATTTGATAAAATGAAAGGAAAATTCCTAATGTGCTTAGAGACGTTCGTGAGCATTTCGGGCGCGTTATCAAGTTCGTTTGAAACATCAGGGGACTCTACAAGGCGATGATATTTCCTGTCTCCTGTTCAACATCTCGCTAAAAGGCGTTATGAAACGTGTGGGTTTTACCATGCGAGGGACGAGCTTCAACAAATCTAGCCAATCTGTTTCGCTGACGACGTGGACATTATCGGAAGGACGTTCCAGGCGATTGTCGAGCAATATACCAAATTCAAACGTGAAGCTTGGATTAGTGGTGAATTCGTTCAAAACCAAGTATTTGTTAGCAGGAGGAATCGAGCGCGATTGAACTCGCATTGGCAATAGCGGGGTTGTCAATGGGGACGAGTTCGAGGTGGTGTACAAAGTTGTATACCTCGTGTCGTTGATGACGTCGGATATCAACTGCAGCAGAGAGATTTGCAGATGTATTCTTACCGGAAGTCGTCCTTACTACGGATTCTACAAGACCCTAAGGTCTGGTAAGCTTCACCCCGGTACCAAATGTACCATACACAAAATGCTAACAAGACCGGTAGTCCTCTACGAGTACGACATTGTCCACAGCTCGACGGGGAATTGTGAGCACTGGCCGTTTTTGAACGTCGTTTGCTTAAGATGAACCATGAGCTGGCGCAGCTCTTCGGTGAACCCAGTATCCAGAAAGTAGTTAAAGCTGGAAGGTTACAATGGGCGGGACATGTAAGAATGCCGGACAACAACTCCACAAAAATGGTTTTCGCCTCGAATCCGGTTGGTACCAAACGTAGAGGTGCGCAGCGTGGTCAATGGTTAGATCAAGTGGAGCATGACCTGGAAAGTGTGGGACAGTCGAGAAATTGGAGACGCACGGCCATGGACCGACTTAGCTGGCGGAACATTATATTGTAGGTCAAATACTGAGGGAAATCGAGCCAAGATAAGTAAGTTAGTGCCATTCGTAAGACTTTGATGGAAGCGGAAGTTTTTTCAATTGTTGGAAGCGTTGGCAACAAAATCCGTTCTAGCAAAGGAGATAAATCGCTAAGCGTATTATACCTGCTTAAATTCTACTTGGCTAAGCAATAATACTTTGAAAACTAAGACATTTAGTGAAAAACATCAACATTTCTATTGATTCCGAATAATTTGCCAATACCGGTATTTTACCGATATTACCGGTATTTTCTATGCCAATACCGGAATACCGGTTTTCACAAAAAATGTCCAATACCGACAGCCCTATATGGAACCCATACATGGAGGTGTGGTCAAACAGAACCGTTGCAATTCAACCAAGATTCCTGCGCTATGCCCTGAGATCTTGGAGTCTTGGTGAAACCCAGTGGAGTTATTACCATATATTGAACGCTGCCGTTTGATTGATATGAACGCTTTAGCCATAAGAAGGGACATTTCCAGAGCAGTTTTTGCGAGAAAGCTGCTGAGCTTCGCCTTTTATTCTTTCAAAAATTAATGTGGAAGTTAACCATCTAGAAGCCTAAGAACATAGGTCTTCATGCGACTGCAATACCAGCGCATCCCATAAGAGCGATGTGTGATATTAATAAAAAAAAATTGTGTATAATTTACATGAACTTCGGAATTTACGCATATATGCTCTACGTGTCTATTTTTACGCGTTGTTTTGGATTTCATGTAGCTTTTTACGTAAATTTCAGAAACTGCGCGATTTGTTTTTACACGATTTTGATTACGCGGAACGTATCCTTCACGTACAAGCGATTTGAATGTATATTTATCTTTCAGAATTACAAAAACATGAACTTGCTAACTTGAATGCTATAGAGAACTGTGGGTTACCACTTTTATTAGAAAATTTTTGTTACTCAAAATTAGCTGAAGATGACTGACGAAAAATAATAGGCCGAAACGTAATGCAAAAAATTAATTACTAACTGAATATGATTAATAAATCGAGGCATATCATTATCGAAATGATCTGAATGAAATAAAAATTAAAACTTTTATCATTGCAATTGTTCTGTCACTTCAGTTCACCGATCACCGAAAAAGTGATCTGCTTTTTGATAAAATAATGAGGAGAGTAGCGGTTATTAACGCAACTACGACCAGTATTTTAACCCTCTAACGGGCAACATCGTAAAAACGATGCTATCAAGCTAATGACTATTTTTTTCATGAAAATACACTCAAAAGAAGTTTAATTTTTCCAGGCAAAAATGATTATTTGCAGGAGCGCCAGGTTAGAAATAGTCCAATTTTCCTTTTTCGTTATTCACGTCTAACGTGAAAAAATTTAGGGTCAGCAATTTTATTCTTCACGTCATTTTCCTTCAAAAGTTTAAAAGGAAATATACGCACAAGAGTTTTTTTTTTTTGAATTTTGAAAGATGATAACTTTTGAGCGTATGGTCAGAATGTTGTGACAATAATATTAAAATGCCAGAAAGTGTTTAGTGTTACTAATAATTTACCCTTAGACAGGAAGTTTCATTTGCTAGCGAGCGAGTACCACTATGCAAGTTATCGCTAAATCGCTAAAATCGCTAAACATGTCAGTTGATATTTCAACTCTGCTAAAATCATAATGTTGTCCAGTGTTGCACAGTTTTATTCCTACATACAGAGGTGGACTTACCTCTGAGCAAACTGTTGACAGAAGCAGTGATAGCTCTTCAAGTCTTCGGACGGATATATCACTCACAGTGGAATGTTTTCTCAAATGTAGCTGTCTATTTAAAGCATCCTTCTCATGGTGAACTGTCAACGGTGTGGGTGATAGCCCTCCAAGTCTGCAGGCGGAGGGGTCGCTCATGCGGCATGGCTTTACCGAAATGTAGCTATAGGGCACCAGTCATAAATACAAAATATATAGCAATGCTTACTTCAGCAATATTGCAGATAATAACTAATTATACAAATGTCCGAGCAACTCTTTTTCAAATTCTGCGAGATTGAAGGTGCTGTAATCACAAGTATCAAATCGAAGCGAAAAGAGCGTGCCAAGCTTGTCTGCCAGCTTTAGTTCCGGCGAACAATACATTAGTCAGTGCCTCTTTTGAGGACAGCCTTTGTCCCGGTAATCAATACGCGTGTCATTGCGACCTGTGGATCGGCATTTGCTAAGATTCAACGCTTCACGGTTTTGAAACGGATTCTACAAAAATAACCCTCCGTGACCACAGCGAGATAAGTAGTCTAGACCTAAGAACACTAGTAAGTAAGATGAAAAAACACAACTAAAATATTAAAAGGGATCCCTCCCTAAGAGGATAAAGCCAAACAATTGTAATTAAAATTGTATTCAGCTGCATTTTGCACCACTTCGTAATTTCGCTTAGTTAAACTCGAAAGGTGTTAGTTATCTGACGGTTTGCAAATCGTGGTTTAAAATTCTCCTCCTTCTCGCTTTCGAGCCAACAACGTGGACTGGCTTGTAATAATTCTTTCTCAGATGTTTCAAAGATTTTATTTGAGCAAGGATTCCTTTACTTTTGGTCCATATCAGCGTTCCGGGTGAGTTTCAGCATAGCAGGGGCTACCAACCTCCCTCATCCTTCCCACCACTGAGCAACAGTGAACTGCAGTAACAACAGGGCCTCCCAAAAAAATCTTTAGGCGTCTGCAAACTTCTTTCTGCAGTTGATATTGTGTGGCCATGACACAACGGCAGTCACTGGTTTTGTTTCACCATACATTACCCATCAACTACGTTTAGAAGCTGAAACAGTTCTGGTGCAGTGACTAGGTTGTGAATTATACTTCATGAAGGAAATTTAACATAAGAAAGAGCAGTTAGCTTGATGCAGAGACACTCACATTTACATTTTATCGAACATTAGCAGACGACCTTCCAACATCGATTGAAGTTTACAAAAATTATAAGACACTGCATTCGGCATTGTGCTACTATGAAAACGGTTGGGCACAGTCTGACTGATTTCTCAACCTTTTCTCTCTGGGATTTTTTTCTCACTATATTGATTTTTGGTAAATGGTGTCAAGCGCTGAGCTTTAATGACATTAAAAATTACTGTCAAACTGTCAGACAAAATAACTGCGATTCCATGGAATTTCTTGTGCAATAAAAAACTATAGTTCGCAGAGATCACCGCGATGGTCGAAAATTCACTTCCGTTGTTCTAAATTTTTGCTTCTAGCGTTGCTTGCTGATCTTTTCAACTCCATTCCAGTATATCCAAACCAAGCAGAAGACAACGTTAACAATAAGAAAAAAGTCTCTCCAAGGCAATTCTCTGAGAGCAATACGGATAACTCGTCTTTGGATGCGTTCAATTCCTAGAATCCAGGCGAGCTGAAGGGGTTGCCAAATCACACAGGCGTTTTCAAACAAAGGACGCACTAATGCTCAGTATAAAGATTTGAAACAGTGAGGGCTTCTAAAATCTCTTCCAATTTTAGCGATAAATCCTAGCTGTCGGGATGCTTTGAAAATAATAGCAGAACGGTGAGCGTTAAACATAAGTTTAGAATGGAGTAAGATGCCGAGGTCACTAATTTGCTCAACCCCCCGGAGAGTATTTCCCTTTATATTATAGTCAAAGATGAAAGGGCTCTGGGTTCGATGGAACATAATTGCGTCACATTTTGCTGTGCTCACTATCAAGCAGATGAACTTGCTCCAGTTCACAAAGGCATCGAATCTAAGGCAATCTAATGCTTGGAGCTGGCGACAATCGTCGATGGAACGCTCGGTGAGAATACATTTAAGATTGTCAACATATGAACAGCAAGGGGCCTTTATTGCTTCCTTGAGAAACACAAGACTAATTTGACTAATTTGACCTTGCGTAAATATGAATCAAACCAAACCAATAGTCGGTGCGAGGCTTTCGAATGATGCAGTTACCGTAGAATGATGCGATGATCGATCCGGTCAAATGCAGGTATGAATCCGTGATGGTAAGCTGAAATTTAGCTCTTGGAACGGTTGAGAATTGCGGTGCCATCAATAATTTCAACGAGCTGGGAAACTG
Organism: Sabethes cyaneus; assembly: GCF_943734655.1. Taxonomy (NCBI): domain Eukaryota; kingdom Metazoa; phylum Arthropoda; class Insecta; order Diptera; family Culicidae; genus Sabethes; species Sabethes cyaneus. The sequence goes on along the minus strand of NC_071355.1, from coordinate 26,764,168 downwards.
CAGACAAGCTGGTAGTACCTCTGTAGCTCCTAACATTTCGACCATCATCACTTTTATGAACAGGAAACTTGGAAGTTCATTTCCAAATACTAGGAAATTAACCTTGTACGAAAGATTTGTTGAAAATACTGTAACAGCGGCTGAAATTCTATCAGGTTCGATGGTAAATGATCGCTTTAATCATTATAGAATAATAATATTTATAACTAGCTGATTACCCGATTTTAATCGGGCCCCTTTGTCTCTCAGCCACTTGTACATCTGTTACTGTAACGAAAATTCTCATAACGCAATAGTCAAACTACAGACGGTAGATAATCTACAGACGCGCAAAGAGAAAAATTACCAATTCGGCAACACGTTTTTTTGTTTATTTTATTTAAACAGTTTTGGCAACCAGTCAGAATTGGATCAATCTTCCTATAATCAGCAGTAAGTTGCGTGAATCGCGGGGTATGTTCCGTGGAACTTCGCGAATTACGACGCATATTTTGCAAATTGAACAAGCCAATTGAATTTTTTAAAGCATTATATGATATATCGAGGGTAACTAATCCATATGTTGTTAGTAAACCAATAGTTTAAGTTTTAACATTTCAGGTAGATTTCAAAACTTAGTCTTCCCTGCCTATACGAAACACAAGTTTGTTTACTTTGCTCATTTGGTGTCTCGATTTGACGGTTCGATTGGTGTTTTATGCCACGCTCTTTGCGCGTCTGTAGATTATCTACCGTCTGTAAGTCAAACCCCTTTTTCTGCATTTGAATGTGTGTACAAAGGACAGGTCCCCTCCTGTTATCCCGCAGCCACTTGTGAATCTGTTTTCTATTCATTAATCTCTATAAAGCCTTTTTTACGTTCTTGGACCTCCCGCTGGTGACCGCGGACAACAACACTTGTAAGGAGATCTAGCGGCGCATCCAAGCGGGAATCGGGCCTACTTTGCCCTTCGTAAAACGCTACGATCAGGAAGCATACGCCGCCGCATACGCTACAGGCACTGCTTGGGGAGACTCCCATCGTAAATCTAGCGAAAGATAGCAGGCTACGGTGAGCCGGTCACGTTGTAAGGATGCCGGACGACAGTGCGACGAAAATAGTTCTCTTCAACAACCCCACCGGCACCAGGAACAGAGGGGCCTAACTTGCACGATGGCTCGATCAGGTCGGAAGCGAATTGCGACTTCTAAGACGACTAGAAAATTGGCGACGAGTGGCCCAAGACCGAGTTAAATGGAGACGAGTGCTTGAAATAGCACGAGCCACCCCGAGTCTATGCTGAAGAAGAAGAAGACCTCCCTTTGGTCAATGTCCACCCTAATCCTGCCTTTTAGAAATTCCCTCTTGTCGTCCAGCCACTTGCACAACTGCTATCGTTCCAAATTCAAGATAAACCTACCTCTTTAGCCACTTGAACCTTCCTCCCTCCTTGTAGGAGGCCGTCTCTTCATTTTGTCACCCCCGCTGCATTGATTCTTTTATGTCAAAAAACATGTGTGCCAAGTTTGATAAAGAACCGTCCAGCCGTTCCGAAGTTCTGGCGGAACATACTTTCATACTCACATCCCTCGTACCCCCTGTTGGCTCCGTCCGAGTCAGTTTCCTCTTCTGTCACGTAGCCAATTATGTATCTGTTTGCTCTCTGAAAATTCCTACCCTACTCCTCAGTGGAACCCCACTTCTTGTCACATAGTCACTAGCACAACTGCAATCGGGCTAAATACATGAGAAACACGACCCCTTTTGCTTATTTGGACCTTCCCTTGTTAGAGATCACCCCCTCTTTTGTCAACTTCCCTGTGCTGATTTATTTATGTCAAGTAACATGAGTACCAACTTAGAAGAAGAAGCGTCGAGGCGTTTCTGAGCTAAGGCGGAACATATACATTTTTCCTTGTTCTCTCCCCCTCTCCCTGTTGGTTCCCTCCCAGTGAGTTTCCTGTTCTGTCGCGTTGGCTATTATATATCTGTTTGCTCTCTGAAAATCTCTATAACGAAAGGAAAATGAAAGAGAGTCGATCCCCACACTTTAGAAGGAAGTGGACCGTGAATCAAACAAGCGGTCTTCCTCATTCGGTGATTTATCGTGGACTATTCGGCGTTGAACACAATGGTACAAAGAGGCTTGATAATTTCTCAATAGAATAGTAATGCATTATTTCCAAGTGTTTTATTAGAATTATCGATATCACTGGGAAGGATAACGTAGTAAAAGGTAAAAGGAAGTAAAACTAGTAAAAGGAACAAATGTGATGGTAAATAGTCATAAAATACTGTATAATATAATTGTAGCAGAAATGAGTACACACTTAAAAACTCGGCAAAATTTGCCGAGATTTGGACAGCCAAGTGCTCGGTGAAAATTTACGGATCTATACTAACGTTTGATAACATAAAAATTTTACCGGACGCTCGGCTGTCCAAATCTGGGCAACATTTTGCCGACGTCGATGCTTTTTTTAAAGTGTGTAGATCATTTTCTTTATTATCAGCTGGATTTTTTTCTTATTAGTGTTTTAAATATACAATTTCTGATCAGGATACAATAGCAGAAGAAATCAAGTTCGTAACATATATTGTTAGTTGTAAAGCATTAGGTTTTAAATTGAAAATTAATTTCAGGTTTCGTGTTCTACTAAGGCGCTCCAAAAACTTCAGTTAAAAATATATGTTTCATAACCAGATACGTTACGATATTTTGAACTATTTGATTATTCCTAATTGCTAGTATTTTATCAAGAAATTATCTCCGTCATATCACAGTTATTATACTCGCTAGTCTTTATGATATTTTATTTTTATTACATTTTAAGAGATTCTATAACGAAACTTATTGTACGATAAAGACACAACCATGGAAAAAGGCTGAAGTTTGAGAATGTCGCTCCCCAATGGATCGGATGATTTCCTGGCGTCAGTTACTAGACAAGTTCCGGGAGTACAACTTACAAAATCATCGTCTGTTTGTTGATTTCTAAGCGGAGATTCAGACGAATTCAGATGATTCAGACAGACGAAATGAGCTATGGCCGTTATTATTTGAATATAGATCTCCGACAAAATGAATTAAGCTGACACTGGAAAACTGAGTCGCTTTCATGACATTGGATAAACTAAAGTAATAGCATGCAGTTTTTAACCTGCTATTGAACATTTCTTTGTATTGTGCAAAACGCGAAAAAGAACTGGACTCTGATTCCTAGTTCTTAGCATTGGCGTAGCTAGAGGGGGTGCCTGGGGTACCAGGCCCCCTCCAGAAATTTCCCCCATTAGAATTTTAAAACCGGAAAAAAGTTCAGTGTACATGTTCCCGCTGCACAGATATTTTCTTTTTCACTAGCCTAGCCTAGTAACCACCCGGGTCATGCTGTTTCAAGCAGTCGTCTCCATTCAACTCCACCTTCGGCCACTCGTCGCCAATTTCCCAGTCTCAGAAGTCGCTAGTTTCGTCGGAAAACGACGTTCTAGCATTATCTGCCACAGCTCATTTCGTTGAACTGAATCGTACGCCGCTTTAAAGTCCACTAACAGATGGTGTATCTGCAAGTTGTCGTGTTCGTGCATTATCTGCAATAGCTGGTCTCGATAGACTGTATCGTATGTTACTTTGAAACCAATAAAGATGTGATGCGCGAACACGTTGTACTCCCAACATTTCTGCAAGATCTGTGGGATGGTAAACATCTGGTCCGTAATTGCGCATGCCCTCATGAAACCCGCCTGATATTTCCCTACAAACGTACTATCGGTGACAGCCGGAGTAACAAGATGAATGAAATTTTTTTTGGAAGGCATCCCCTAGGCCCCCTCCAGGAAATTTCCTAGCTACGTCAATGGTTCTTAGGATGTCATGGTCGCAAATTTAAATCCGATCCACTGACTTTGTTGAATTATATATCGGGAATTGCACACTTCACAGGTAATGATGTTTGTTTTTCACTATCTGTGCTGTTATTGCCTCCCTTTTTTCAAGTGTCATCCGACATTAATTTTACCCTCAAGTTGAAGGTTGATGTGTATTCAGTCCCCGTCCAAGTTTGTCTGACAATTTAAGCAAATCATGTCCTCTGTCATGTCTATTTGAATTTCACCCATCAATCGAATGGAGCACTGTCCGTCAGGGTCATTCGAAAGTACGGTCCTCCGTCAAGGACCGTCATTCTTTTTGCTTTGTCCTGCAAAATTGAAAGGTGGACTACGCAGTACAGCTCAAACAAATCCATTCAATTTGACCGACTGACCGGTGGGGGCTGATTGGATGACTGTTTATGGATGAGTGAATAGAACTTTAAAAATGCGTGGATTGCTTTCAGCGTCGTCGATGAAATGACATGTTAATTGATTTCATTTATTTTTTTCAGATTAATCAGTAAATTTTGAGAGTAATATATGTGCAAGTTTGCATGATGCTCCAAATTCTAGAACAACATGTGAAAAAGGTTTATGTAAAAATGAGAAATTCTCTTCGAGTCTTTTCTCTTCCGCTTATTTCGGCGATGCAAATGCACTTGAATGGATCAATTTGCTATGAAACGGTTGCTGGCGTTATAAGCTAGCTGTTGGGTAGGAAAAATTGCATTAGTAAGCATTTATGTCGCCACATTCAATGCAGTATTGTACTTAGAGATCATCATAAGCCTCCTTCAATTTCAAGAAATCAATGGAGGCGCATGGTGATTATCAATCGTTCGTATCGAAAGTTTTAAAATGTCAAAAATCATGCAAAATCGATGCTCCTAATTAACGCTTAAAATGTTGTGCTAAATTTGTTACAATTAGGCAAAAAGAAAATGTTTTTGTTACTTGTTATTTTATTGTCTAATTTCCAAAGATTAACTACTTTTTTTTTCATTCTTATAAACATGTTATTAAAAATCGTGGCGTGCAAACTGTGAAATAAGTTTTTCTTTGATTTGGTTTTAACTCTACATCTTTTTCTATGTGCAAGACGCTATATCAAGTACTCCTAATTATTGTCTTCAGCTTCTACATTGTCAACGAATATGATCGACACAACTGCTAGTATTTTCTAAAGCATGACTCAAGCATTTTTTATTAGTTTACGCTAATTTAGTATTGAAAATTTGTCTTAACGTAATGTAAAACGACTACAAAGTAATATCTAAACGACATTTTTCGGAAATGATGATACCAGGTGAAACTGTGCTGTGCTCAAATCACTTATTCCAGCGTCCTCCTCGGACATTTTGAACTGTACCAAAATTATTAGATAAGTAGCAATCGACGAAGCCATCTGTAAAGGGGGAACGAAATTGCTAGCATTTTGCAGCATTCAACGCAATCTAACAACTTACTCCAGTAAGAACCGACAAATCGATGGGAAAAAGTCCGAATGCATGAAATTCTGGATTGTTACAACACATAAATGTGACCAGTTCGTCCATCTTAAAGCGCAAATAAAACAACTTTAGTTTTCATTTATCAACAAAGGAAAAATGCAAATTTCACCGACCTTGATCCGGAACTTCTCATCATCCGAATTGGCCTTGACAACGAGCAGACAGTTTATCAGCTGCCGCCAGTGATACCGCGCCAGATCGCCGTTGGTAAAGACCGCATAGAACTCGATCCCATGCAACAGCAGCAAACTAATGGCGGCTAGACTGTAAATTATCGCATTTGGCATAGCGAACCCGAACCGGATTAGGTTCAGCAGATAGTACAGCTGCACCGTAATGCAGATGAAGGCCGAAAGGAGCGAAAATACCGCCTGTTTGCCGAAACAATCGTTAATCTTGGTCGCCAGCTGCTGCAGGTGGCCCACCATTCGGTGAATGTTTTCGACGGTATCCGGCATGGAATAGAGTGGCTCCACCGTGATGCAGACTGTTTCGAGGTGCTTCCGGTAGCCGGGCGGTTCTTGGCTGCAGAGCTCTGAGCTTGCCCTGGACCACTTAAACTGTTGATCGATTGCGTTAAAATAATTGCTGAAAAGTGAATTCCATTAGTATTTTCGCCTAAAGTTAGGGCTTAGTGACGTACTCTATTCCTTTTTGTAGCAGTACAGTTCGATCCGACAGTAGCATTATGAAACCAGCGAATTGGAAGGTGTACAGTAGCAAACCGAACTGAAAACAAGATAATACAATTAATTACTGAAACTTTCAGACTTTAGGCTTAAATCATGCTTACCTTCGGAACGCAGAACGCTACCCAGTAGAATAGCGTCCAAATGCGATTCCAATCGACGCCAATCAAAAAATTCAAGCCACTCACCGCACCACCACTGATGAGTGTCACTAAAAGTGCAGGTGGTTGACACGTGCGGTTTCGAACGGTACGAAGTTGACCCACCATCAATCAGGTAATGGAGCCATTGAGATTGAGATTGAGATTGAGAAGATATAGAAATTAGTATGTGCTTAGCCTATGAAAAATATTTAACAGCAAAATTGAAAACTGGTTCTCACCAAGGCACGCAATCAGTGACATTCGCGATGGTTTCCTTTTCAGATCACGATAGTCTACATCAAATTGCGAAAGTAATCGTTCATCGAATAAATCGAACGTAGCAAGGATGTTGCAGGCAACTTTACGATTTCGAAGGACAAAAACCATTGCAAAGATATACGCGTACGAGTTTGGAATAAACTGCAAAAAAATAAAGATTTTATAAAGATTCACTCAAACCCGGGCACAAACTGATTATTTTTAAAGTTAAAACACTACACACCTGAATCCAGTTGGCCGTATTGGAGATGGTTGAGCTGATTCCTTTGTTCCACAGGATGCTTACCAGGCTGGTAGCGTACAGCAGCACTGCAATACACGTCGGTAGTAGCTCTTTCAGAGCTACAAAAGACGTTTCACTCGTTGTGACAATCCCATCACGGGGAAACGGGGCCAGTCCAAAGAGTTTCGTCAAATAATAGAACAAAAATATTGGCAGCATGGCGATTGTTGGACCAGCGCAGCGACGACGTTTCGTCTCGGTTCGGCACCAAAATGATAATAGAAGAATACCGAATCAGTTGTTTGATCACAGCTCCGTGGTTCGATTGATTGAAAGAATTTTTTTTTGAATCTGCACGCCTAAAAAAGGAGCAATTCGTTTCCGCCGACAGGTTTCCACGAAAGTTGGCAACGAAATTGGCTCTTCAACTACGGTTTCGTCTTCCAAGTAAGCGTCTTCCCGGTGCAAAGTGTTTTTTGATTGCCGTTTCAATTATGCTCAGCCGACGTATCGATTGAGCGGACGATCGGAGCGTATAATTTATTAGAATATAAAAAGAACGAATTGGGGCGGCAATTGCCTTAAAAATAATATTGTGATCGGTAAAAGGTTCTTAATGGATTTTCATGTCACCTACTAGACCCGGACATAATTGCTTCCTAGTATGACGTACATTTCCTAGTTCAACGTGCTAAATAAAGCAACGCTTTGAGATAGTAAAAGTTATTAGCGGAAAATTGACATCTACGAATTTATCAGTCGAGCGACGGATTTAGAAATTTTCTTCGGACCTACGGACCAAACGCTCGTATCTAACGATTTTCATACACTTTGCGAAAAAGGATAAAAATTTCTATAGAATACAAAAATACAACGTACACGCAGTGAATATTATTTCGAAAAGCATAAATTATGCTTTAAGAGCCTATATGAATGTTTAATATAGAATTTTTCGCAAAGAAAAAATTAATAGAATAATGCAGGAGATTAGTTAAGAAGGAGACATTTCCGTTAATGCTGCCATGTCAGGCTGTTAATAACTTGTATTTTTCACTTTAACGGCAGATAAAACTCTTTACCATTTTATGCGTTTAAGAATCTGATGATGGCTGAGTAAAAACAGTAAGCCGAAACGTAGTTTAAAGAAATTATAAATTTGGATTTTCACCGAGAAACATCAACCCGAAAGCCACAACAAACAAACTTTTATGCGTTGATGGTGTGATCAAGGTGAGTCTATTCACCATGGGTATAATATTCTTTACTTTCAGCTATTCGCTCTCTGACCGTTAAACATTCACATTAATAGTTGATATAGTAGAAGAATGGTAAAAGGCGTAATATTTTCGTTTCCATTTTTTACATATTTTGCCAGTTCCCAATATATTTTCTATAGTGAAATAGAATTTCAAAACCCTTTACTGAATCAAGCGAATAAGGTTGTTTCTCTAGTAAGTAAGAATCCAACAAAACCACAAACGTATAAGGAAAACAACATGAAAATAAAATGAAGAGACGCACAATCTGCGACAAACCAAATTCACAAAAAACGCAAGCAAATAATAAAAAAAACTATAAATAGATGCAGAAAATATGGTAAAAATATGATAGACAGACGGAAAAATAACGGCGAGAAATGCCAAAAATCGCCGAATCGCTGTAAAATGTCAAAAATGACTACAAAATACAAAGTTTGATACCCACCATTCTAGCATCACAATTTGAAGCATATCGTTGGAACCTAAACTTACAACTGAGCATCTTGTACACGATGTAAGATTAGGCGGGTGATATATGGGAAGCAACCAATTCTACAACTCTTAAAAATGGTCTCAAATTTGCAAATGTTGACCGATTTGGCTGAAATTTTGACCAAAGTCTTAGGATTGAATATAAAATAAGTGATGATGAGCTTAGGAATGTGGGTCATTTTGAAGGTCACTTTAAGGACCCCTAAAGTGAGAAAATTTTTAATTTTTTAGTTGAATTTCATATTTAATTGAAAAAATCTCGTCTAAATTTTGTAGAACCATAGTGAATGTATATATATATCCTGAAAGCTTATCCTCTAAGCTTTCCAAAAATGTATAAAAAACTTAGAATTGCTTGGAAAAATTTTGAGTTATTCATGACAGTACGTGTACACCTAGCCAAAAAACGTTTTTTCGGAATAACTTGAAATTTTGGGGGTGTTAGGATGATGTCATATGTGTTTTTATGATGTACTAGGTGTGACTAACAACGTACACTAGGTCATTTGAGAAGTATTTTTTCCGTGTAACACCGTGTAATTAGCGTCACATTTTTACTCAAAGCAGTATAAAATCCATCTTTTGTCAAAAGCATTTTAGAGAATAAATAGCACACTAACAATACAGTGTGACACATATGTACTCGAACAAAAATCATTTTATGCTTGCAACGGCATATACAATTAATACAATCAAACTAATACCATGAGTGTGTGTCATCATGACTTAAGTCTTACTTCACGTAGTTTCATTTTCGTATTGTGTCTCGTTCGGTGTACATGTACCAATGTGAGTTACGGTCGTTGATAATAAATAAATTCTGAAACGTTGCTGCATGCAGCGCTATTTTTCATGACCTCAAACATTTAATTCGCTGAAATGGTAGATTATTTCTACGCCGAGTATATTTCATGTTATAAACGCTCGCACCTACCGCAGTGCGAATACAGATTCGGATCATTTCCTAGTTGCAGTCTGCATGCGCTCAAAACTCTCGACGGTACACACTACGACCGACGGTCGAAGCCGTACGCCGTGACCCAACATCGAGCAGCTACGAGACACCGGAGTTGCCCAGGAATACGCGCGGTAACTGGAAGCAGCGCTACCAACGGAAGAGCAACTTGGCGCGGCAACTCTTGAAGGTGGTTGGAAAGGCATTAAGACCGCCATCGGTAGTACTGCTCTAGCGGCACTAGGTACAATGAATTCGAACCAAAAAACGATTGGTTCGACGGCGAATGCGAGCAATTAGTGCAGGAGAAGAATGCAGCACGTGCGAGAATGCTGCAACACCGTGCGAGGGCGAATGTGGAGCGATATAAACAAGCACGGAACAGGCAAAACTCGGTCTACCGGAGGAAAAAGCGTCAACAGGAAGATCGAGATCGCGAGGCGATGGAAGAACTGTACCGTGCTAACGATAAACGGAAGTTCTACGAGAAGTTAAACCGTTCGTGCAAAGACTATGTGCCGCAGGCTTAGACTCAGACGGTAATCTTCTCACGAACGAACGTGAGGTGATCGAGAGGTGGAAACAGTATTAGCGACGAGACCGATGTAGCTGAACATGGAGGTGACGATATGGTAATAGATCTTGGAGCACGTGCAGAAGACGACAGAATACCAGCCCCTGACCTCTAGGAGGTAGCAGAAGAGATCGGTCGGCTGAAGAACAATAAAGTGGCTGGGGCTGAGCAGCTACCCGGCGAACTGCTGAAATACGGTGGTGACGCACTGGCTAGAGCGCTGCACTGGGTCATTGTTCAGATTTGGGAGGATGCGCTACTACCGGAGGAGTGGACGGAAGGCATCGTGTGTCCGATCTACAAAAAGGGCGACAAGTTGGATTGTTGCAATTACCGCGCAATCACACTGTTGAACGCCGCCTACAAGGTACTCTCCCAACTTTTATGTCGTCGACTATCACCATTTCCAAACGAGTTCGTGGGGCAATATCAAGCGGGATTCATGGGTGCCCGTGCCACCACGGACCAGATTTTCGCGCTTCGGCAAGTGTTGCAGAAATGTCGCGAATACAACGTGCCCACGCATCATTTATTCATCGACTTCAAATCGGCGTACGACACGATCGATCGAGATCAGCTATGGCAGATTATGCACTACTACGGATTTCCGGATAAACTAACGCGATTGGTCAAGGCGACGATGGATCGAGTAATGTGTGTTGTTCGAAGAGGGTTACGGCAAGGTGATGGGCTTTCATGTTTGTTGTTCAACATCGCTTTGGAGGATGTGATAAGAAGAGCGGGTATAGACACGAGTGGCACGATATTCACGAAGTCCGTTCAGCTTCTTGGTTTCGCTGACGACGTTGACATCATTACACGTACCTTTGAGAGGATGACGGAAACGTACATCGGACTGAAAGCTGAAGCCAAACGGATTGGACTTGTCATTCATGAAAGGAAGAGGTTCTAGAGAAGTGAATGCTGACCTCCCTCCCCGGATTCATTTAGACGGTGATGAAATCGAGGTGGTAGAAGAGTTCGTGTATCTGGGCTCACTGGTTACCACAGACAACGACACCAGCAGAGAAATACAAAGACGCATTATGGCAGGAAATCGTGCCTACTTTGGACTCCGTAGGACGCTGCGATCGAACAAAATTCGCCACCGCACGAAGTTAACAATCTACAAGACGCTGATTAGACCGGTAGTCCTTTACGGCCATGAGACATGGACTATGCTCGTGGAGGACTAAGGGAGCCTTAGTGTTTTCGAACGGAAGGTGTTGCGCACCATCTACGGCGGAGTACAGATGGAAGACGGAACGTGGAGGAGGCGCATGAACCATGATTTGCATCAGCTGCTTAGGGAACCACCCATCGCTCACACCGCAAGAGCTGATTTAGTAAGTAAGTACGTATATTTCAGGCCCATCTGGTGAATAGGTTCGTGTGGGCCGTAATTGGTGTGGCGCGAAATGACCCGCAGTTGTGGCGGTTGATTCCTCTGGGACCAAAGAGGACAGCGACAAATCAGAAACGAGCCAATCATACGATCCCGATGGAATTTTATTTGTAGTTTTAGCCATGACATCCTTACGTTGCTGCTCAAGAGCTGCTATACCAACTAGCGAATCTTTATAGGCTGGAAGGATATTCGGGTTTTTCCAAGGCAACATTCGGTATATTCTACGGATGAAATACCTATGCTCTATACGAAAAATTCGAAATTCTTAGTGCGGATTTCCAACAAAGTAGTTTGTCTCTAGAATGGACCTAACCTACTTACTTTTACTTTACTTCAATCCGCTTATCGAAGTCATGCCGAATTCAGGAGACGTCTTCACGTTTCTCGGTGTTGGACTGTTGCTCTTCAGTCGCCCCTAACACCCGCTACTCTAGCATCCTTGTTAACAGCGCAAGGTCATCCAACAGGTACAGGGCAGCCTCGAAGTCGTTGGCCTCTGTCGGATTCTCTGCTAAATGTTGTTTTCGCTGATCTCTCATCCGGCATCCTCGCTACGTGCCCAGCCCATTGTAGCCTGCCGTGTTTTAGTTGCTTCACAACCCGAGCAGGAGCGAAGAGCAAAATGATATCAAAATGGGCTATGGAAATCGAATAACTCGTATCAAAATTTGGTCTTGTTTTGGCTGACATAGTTGGTAAAATAACAAAAAATGATATCAAAATTTTGTTCCTTTAAGGCCAAAAGAATAACTACTTGTGTTATTTGAATAACAAAGCAATAACATGACTGTATTCAGAGTTTAGAATAACATATTTTAGTATTATTAAGGTATTGAATAACAAATGCAGTAGCATGTGAGATATTAAAAAATCATTTTAGAAAATATTTATAATTTAAAATCTCTTTAAGGGGAAATTAGCAGTCATTACTTTTAGTCAAAAAGCCCAATTTCGGAAGCAGTTTTCGGGCCTAAAAGTGGGGTTGTGTTTGTAAAAATGTAAATACTGCATTCTTCTTGCCAATCTGAACACAGCGAATATATTTTCATGAGCAGAATTTTTTTTTCAAACAAATAAATTGCTTGTCAAATTGGCAGAATCAATGACGACTAATTTCACCTTAACCAATAAAAAAAAATTTGATGAAATATACCGAATGTCATTTTAAGGACAACCACTGTTTAAAATATCTACTCAATAGCAAAATGTGTTATCAATGTAACTCCATATCTATTCAATAACTCAATATAGCATTATAACACAGTTTGATATTGCTTTTATATTATTTTGCACTTCGCTCCTGCTCGGGAATATCCGCATCTTTGTACACTGGGTATTTTTTATGATTCATGCGCCTGCGCCACATTCTTTCGTCTAATATGCCGCAGGGATTGAACGCAGGATCTTACGCTCAAAAACGCCAAGAGCTCGTCGGTCGTTCTCTTTCAACGTCCACGCTTCGTGGCCATAATAGCGGGAGAATAAGCGTTATCCGCCTTTTTAATTCACGGCTCACATCGTTGTGGTAGAATTTATGGTAAGCCCTATCCTCGCAGCTTCCTCCATAAGATGTGTATACAGTTCTACGATGATAACGATGTTGTCCACAAACCCTAGGAACATATGAGAATTCATGATGATGGTAAACGCTTCTCTGCACGCCTGGCTTTCGAAAAGCACCTTCCACTGCAACCAAGGGTAGCACGTATCAGCCTAATCAGTTTTGTTGGAAAACCATGTTCAAGCATAATCCTCCACAGCTCATTTCGTTTAATTCAATCGTACGCCGCCTTGAAGTCTATGAACAAATTGTGAGTCTGTAAGATGAATTCCTGGCATTTATTGAGGATTTTTCGCAAGACGAACGTTTGGTCCGTCGTGGAGCGTCCCTTTGAAAACCGCACTGGTATTCGCCAACAAATCTTTCCTGCAACGGCCTCTGACTGAGAAACTGGATGCTGGAGAGAATTTTGTATGGAGAATTGAGGAGAATGATGCCTCGGTAATTGCTGCATTCGAGTTGATGGCCCTTTTTGTAAATAGGGCATATGACTCCGCCGCACCTCCCTGATGTACCCTGATGGATTGCACAATACAGCTGTTCAAACGACAATTTATTGGCCGCAAGCGGTTGTACAAAAGATAGCAATTTTGCTAAGGAACACTATTTTGTTCTGGAGAGCTAATTTTAGTTTCGTGCGATATCTATCGCGATCAAATTCCAACTGCCACTGCCCTCGTATTGAACGCGTTATGATGGGTCAGTGGTGAATATAATTTTGCCGATATCGATCGTCGTGCGATCGTATTAATAACTCTCTTGCTCTTTCTCTACTAGCTGATAAGAGCAGATTGACTATAGGCATGTTACAGAGATTAACTCTCTTCTGTAGATCACATTTCAGTGATATTAGACTGGCCAACTTTATAAGCTTTAACAACAGCCGTTCGCTCCCGACTTTGCTTTGCCGTTTTTCAGTCCGCTCGCTGCTTTTTTAACCTCGTCCAAAGTTGGTGGATCCACAGCTTGTGCATCATCCTCAATCGTTATCCTATCGTTATCGTTAACCGCTCCATCTTGTTCACCATTCAACAATGCATCGAGATGTTGTTTATCACGCATAGCCGCCTCCGATCTTGACACGGTCCGATTTCTTATTTCATTGATCGTGTTGAAGAAGCTTCTCATATCGTGCCTCTCGAAGCAATTCTCCACCTCCGCGAAAACACGATCCCAGTGCTGGCGTTTCGTACGACGGTGAAGTCTCTTTTCGGTAGCTCTAGCATCTCGATATCCCTTTCTGCTCTAGCGTGTTACAGTTGCAGCCAATGTGACTTCTACCCAACACTTCTCGCGCTGTAGTACTGATCGCGTCGTGGATGTGCCTCCACTGTTCGTTCAGGTTCTCTCCAAGTTGTTCCCCAATCCGTTCATCAGTCTTCCGAGAGTACTGTGCAACAACTCCTTCCGCTGATATCCGCCGAATGTTCAGTCGTATCTTCCTCGTTGGTTTCGATTTGAATACGTTGGGCAACCGGGCGCGGATCTTGCTTACTACGAGATAGTGGTCCGACGTCCGAGTCGACGTTTGGTCTCTGGAAGGATCGCACGTCCGCGACGTTAGAAAAGTGCAGGCCATCAACCAGAACGTGGTCGATCTAGGAGCAGGCCTTTCCATTAGGGTGTTTCCAGGTCCGAGCCCGTAATAGCCCGATTAGTACGTTTTCGTTCCTTTCCTGAATTTCTTCTTGCGAAAGATTTTTAGGCATGCCGCCTCACTGCATAACGGCTATAACTGCAGGCATGCGAGGTACCGATGTTACGCATTACTGAGCCATTTACCAGCCAAATATGCTAGATAAAACTCCCAATTTGTCATTGTTTGATGAGATTCGACGGTCGAAGCAATCAAATGCTGCTTTCAAATAAATATAAATGGTCACTCATTTCCATAGTTCTCATACGCAACTAAGTAAATTCCAATAAGTTGATTGAAGCAGAACGTCCAGAATAGAATCTATGTTGTGAAGTGGTTATATAGAGTGGGGCTCCGTACCCGCATGGTAATCTAGTCATGGTCATGGGTTCGAATATTAGTCAGGCCACTTGATGTCAAGTGACTTTAACATGAGTTTAGTCTCAGGTTCTTCATTGTCCTTCCTTCATGCTGTATTGATGTATTGATCAGCATGCAGGGACCTGATAAGGTTGCACAATGAGGAATAGCGTGCTGTCCCAAGTAAGGGGAGACGGGGTAACAACGCCCACCGGGGTAAAACCGCCCACCGGGGTAAAACCGCCCACCGTGGTTTTGCAGCGCTTTTTTTAAATTGGTGTTAAATGTTGATGACATTCATATTACGTAATGCCTACGCAATATTTCACAGTACCTTGTATAGCAATAACGCATCAACTATCGAAGAAATAAATAAAAACAGATTTTTCGTGCTAATCGTTCCGTTTTTTATAACTTTGCTCCCGCAGAACTTAGGGTTTATTTGATTCAAAACGTTAAAAATTCTACTAAATCCAACCCATATCGCTTCTCTGATCCTCTCTTCACCCGACAGTACCCAAGTTAGGTAAGTGTTTATACAGTTTTGCTGAAAAAATTATTGAAATAAGCTAATTGGTAATTTGGGGGTAAAACCGCCCACAACGAACGGCGTAAAATCGTCGAGCATAATGTTAGTGCGATAAGGAGATTTTTTAAAATAATTGCAAAGGATCTCAGATTTACATAAAACTATGTAAACGTTAGCTTGTAGCTTGTAGACTGTTTGAAAAAATCTAAATCGTCAATTTTCCTTGGCGGACGCTATGGGAATTTTCTAATTTTCTGGGATAGGTATAAATTTTTTCAGTAATTCACCACTCTTGGACCAAGCATCATAGAATAAACTTTTTTTATAAAAATA
This sequence comes from Sabethes cyaneus, assembly GCF_943734655.1. Classification (NCBI taxonomy): domain Eukaryota; kingdom Metazoa; phylum Arthropoda; class Insecta; order Diptera; family Culicidae; genus Sabethes; species Sabethes cyaneus. The sequence continues at coordinate 26,748,366 of NC_071355.1, read as the reverse complement.
CAGCAAATTTTCTTAGCAATCCAAGAATGATATGTATCTTGATTATTAATCAGAACAATTTCAAATGTCAAAAAACGACCCGCCGGATCAATTACAGGAACTTTAATACCCAAATTGTTACATTTTATTTTAGAGGCTTGATTGGCCCTCTCTAATCCTATAAGATTGACTTTGGGATGACTAACCCGATCCATCTTGTTATATGAGGAAACTCCATGGTATCAATTTTAAGACTGTTGGTACCTAAATTACTGATATTCTTCAAATACGAGTGGTTCTCTACGTTATGACGGACACTCTTTCGAAACTACTGATTTTCGGAAACCTTATAGCATTTAGTGGCAAAATCATTCGTTAAAATTAGATAAATTGACGTATCAAATGCCACCAGTTCCATCCAAATCGGTTAAAAATTGTTAAAGTTATACGCTATGGCGGTCTTACCCCGTTAGTGGGCGTGTTTCACCCCGCATAGAAAAAATACTCTATTTTTTGGATGCATTTCCAAACCGCAATGAAAAATAGAAAATCGTTACAGATATTTATGTTTTTATTTTTTACATGTAGGAAATAGATCAATTATTCATTTAAAGCAAATAAATTAGAAATTGAGATACAACTTTTTTTTACACAGGTGTTTTTGCTTAAGGTGGCGGTCTTGCCCCGCCTACCCTTATGCTTTTTTCAGCCATCATTTTGCAATTTTCATCGGTCCTGGTCAATAACGGAGTAGCAGCACACGGGCGGTATCCTATGCTTATGCTTATGCTTTTGTTCAGAGACTTGTAATCCCGGCTAGCTGGCTAAATGATAATTTTCCTAACCAGCGACGGGGATAAGTCCGAGGAACCCACAGTAAAATAAGTTCCTGAATTTTAATGGTAAGGCTAGTAACTGAATCGTCAGCATTGGTATAGTTATTCAAAAAGTATCAATCAACGTTTAACGGTAGATAGGTACCGCAATAGGGGCTTCAATTTATTCACCTCGCCGAAAGTCAAACGCATATTCATGTATGTCCACAAATAATTCAACCAGTTGAAATGGTTTCAATAGCAACTAAAAGAAAATTCTGTCAAATCTTTAACTGTTTATCTAGCTGATTGAGTGACCTAAAACCCCGTAGATAGTTTTAAAATACAATTCACCACCATTGTCGATAACGCTGAAAATCATAAAAAGCAACAGAAATAAATATCTGTCAATCCCATGACGTTCCGCAATTTGAATTTAAACTGAGTTGTTTCGGTTCTGATTGTAAAAATTAACCTGGCTGAATTTAACTTTGCTACTCTTTCCGAAGCTTGTGTAAGTGTGCGGAGATGAAGTCTACCGATGTGGGAAGATAAATTTTGTCAACAAATCGGTAGTTGGGTTTCTGTCCCAAAAGGTAGCAACTGGTAATTGATCTATCATAACATAAAACCTGAATTAAAGATGACAGTCAAATGAAGTATTTTGTAGAGAATTAATTTCACGAAAGGCTATTATACTTATGACGAAAGAAATAGAAAGTGTGTATACTGATCGAAACACGCTACTTTTTTTTATTTAATAGTTTAGTTGTAAACTTCACCAGTTAGTGTTAGTTTTTTCAATGACTGTGTATTCATATATTAATATTTAATTCACAACGTGCATATATCCATTATTGATTATTATTATTTTGATTTAGTGTTTGTGTATACAATTTGTTTTAATTCCTAACAATTCAATTTTATCTAGTTGTATACAAGATAATTTAAGACTAGTTCTTAAAAAAAATTTGTTCAAATTTATTCCAACATAACTCAAGTAACATTTCAGTTTTAGAATCGAAAATGTGTCGACGGTAAAAGAGTATACAGTTGTAATATTACGTTTTCAACAAATTATTTATGCATTAACCTATTGAGCTCTTGAATTACGAAAATTGTCCGTTTCAAATAATCCCCCGTTGTCTTCTTCCGATGCTTTAAACTGTACCAAAACAATTAGATAAGTTGCAATTGACGATGCTATCTATAACAAATGAAAACGAAGCTATCAAACTTGTTGGGGTCAACCAGAATCAAGTTCCTTACTCCGGTAAGAACAGACAAATCGATGGGAAAAAGTCCGAATGCATGAAATTCTGGAATATTACATCCCATAAACGCTACCAGGTCGACCATCTTGTAAAAGAAATTTGAAATTATTATATTATTGTTTCAACATTAATACAGAGAAACCAAATTTCCACCATACTTTAGCTCGAAAGTTTTCATCATCCGACTTGGCTTTGGCCGCGTACAGACAGTTCATCAATTGTCGCCAGTGGACCCGTGCCAAATCGCCATTGGTTACGAGTGCATAGAACTCGATCCCGTGCAGCAACAGCAAACTGATGGAGGCTAGACAGTACAACGCCGCTCCTGGCGTGGCGAATCCGAACCGGATTAGATTCAGCAGATAGTACAGCTGCACCGTAATGCAGATGAAGGCCGACAGGAGCGAAAATACGGCCTGCTTGCCGAAACAATCGTTAATCTTGGTCGCCAACTGCTGCAGATATTCCACCATCTGGTGAATGTCCTCGACGGTGTCTGAGATAGTGTAGAACGGCTTCACTTTGCGGTAGTCGGCGGTAGATTCTGATGGACTTCCGCTGGAACCCTTCAATTCTTGGTGATTCATTTCTGTGAGACAATTACTGAAAGCGCGAAACCGATGTAAAAGGAATAACATTGTGTTAGTGTAAAGGATTTTCAGTTACATACTTGATTCCTTTTAGTAGTAATACAGTACGGTCCGATAGCAGCATTATGATACCTGCGAACTGGAAGGTGTACAGTAGCAAACCGAACTGAAAACAAATCGAAAAAGTTTGTTGGAAAAATAAAGGTTTGAGACTGTATGGATTTCACGGCTAGAAACCATGAGGTTAAGTCAGTTTTAACTGACTTCTTGGCTGACTTTTGGCTGACACTTTGAGTAACTGCTTGATTTTTTTTAACTGAGTTTGAGATCAACTTTTAGGCTGATGTTTTTTGCCTTTCTACTATATAAATATATAGTATAAAGGTATAGAAATCACTTGGAAAACCGGAAATGGAAAGAAGGTCCTGCGGGCCGAATGTTATATACCATTCGACTCAGTTTCGAAAACTGAGCATTTTCTCTGTGTGTGTATGTATGTGTGTGTGTGTGTGTGTGTGTGTGTGTGTGTGTGTGTGTGTGTGTGTGTGTGTGTGTGTGTGTGTGTGTGTGTGTGTGTGTGTATGTGTGTGTGTGTGTGTGTGTGTATGTGACGCTTTTAATCTCACTCACTTTTCTCGGAGATGGCTGGACCGATTTTAATGTTCTTAGTGTCAAATGAAAGGTCTAGGTGTCCCATTGGTCGCTATTGAATTTCATACTGATCGGACTTTTAGTTCAAAAGTTATGTATAAAAATACGAAAAATATGGGACTTCATTATCTCATAGGTCTCTTAACCGATTTGAACAAAATTGATTGCATATGAAAGAGGAGCCTTGCAAACCCTTAACTTCCAAATTTCATGACGATTGGACTTGTAGTTTGAAAGTTACATAAAGAAATGTGAAAAAATAGTATTTAAAACATATTTATGTAACATATAAGCATTAATTTAATGAAAAACATCACACATTTTATGATTATTTGAAAATTACTGCTGAGATCTATCAAACGAAACCGAGTTATTTAAAATCGGACGCTTCATTCAAAGTTATTCAAACTTTAACATTTAAGCCCCGTATATTAAACCGTTAAAACGTGTGAAATCAAAACATATCAATCAAATGTTGATTGTATTCAATGTATGAGATGTGTGTGATGTATGTGTGTATGTATGTATGTATGTATGTATGTATGTATGTATGTATGTATGTATGTATGTATGTATGTATGTATGTATGTATGTATGTATGTATGTATTTATGTGTGTATGTATGTATGTATGTATGTATGTGATGACAATTTGCAATTTTAAAATTTGCAATGAAATTCAAGAAAAGTGAGAAACATGTCAAAAGTCAGAAGTTTTTGAAGCCTCTTAGTGGAATACGAACTCTGAAATAAAAGAAAAGAAAAAAACTTTTACCGACTAAATTCCACTATTTAATATTTATTCGCGACAGATACGTATACGCTTTGAAATAAGACACTGATGAAGCCTGCACGTCGTAGGCGAACTACGTATCTGTCGCAAATAATTATTAAATAGTGGGATTTGATCGAAAAGTTTTTTCTTTTCTTTGATTCCAGATTTCAATTGTCATTTTCTTCACTTGCTGTTACTCACAATTGTACAAGAAAAGCAAAAAGCGGAGAAAAGCAGTTAATTAAACCCTCTAACGGGTAAGGCGGTCTGTTGACGGCCTTCGCTTTTGGAGCTCAAAAGCCGCATACGAAATTTGTTTTGAATTGACATCATGCAAAATGTGTTCAAAACAGAATTTTTGACATTTTGAAGGAGCGCTAGCTAAGAAATAGTTCCATTTCTCGTTTTCATATCTAATGCTCAATTCAGTAATTTTTTTCTAATTCAGATATATTGCAAAATTGAAGCCAAGCAAACCAATAGTAAAATTTTGAGATCAATCATTTTGTTGTACATATCCTTTTTCTTCAAAAGCGAAATATAATAATAATTTTTCTGAACTCTTGTTTTTCAAAGATGCTAACTTTTGAATGCATGGTATTAATATCAAAATATCAAAAAATCTGCTATGAACAAATACTTCATATTGTCAATTCAAAACAAGTTTCGTATGTGGCTCTGAAGCCCGAAAGTTAAGGCCGTCTGTAGACCCGTTAGAGGGTTAATTTCTAATTTTCTATACATATTCATTCAAATCTGTGAAATTATCTTTTGTGTTTACATTATTTTTCTATAAATATTATAAAACTAAATAAGGTGTTCATCAAGTAACATAAATGACGCTTACATGTATTTACGCACCCAAGGAAAGAAAATATAATTATTCTACACAATGCGTTGTGAATTTTACTGGCAAATAAGGATTTTGAGGAATACGGAACGGTTATTTAAAAATATAGTCTAACTAGCTGACCCGACAAACTTCGTATTGCCACAAATTAACCTGTGTTGTACATAAATCATGAATCTCGGATGATCTTTGTCACTATCTCGAGTTTTGCAAGCCCCCCAGTGGGCGGCGCTTCCGACGGCGGGTCACCGGCAACACTCGCGACCGGCTCGTCCTGAATGATCTAGTGTTACTATAGATAGTTTTTGTGGTCTTGTTATTGATTAATGTTTTATGGAAGAGTCTCGAATTTCTCGAGTTGGATTAGTTTTTGAGTTTCGCAAAAATTTCTGTTTTATTTGTATGAGAGTCCATATCCCCCTACCACAGGGGTGATAGGTCTCTAACTATCATAAAATAAATTCAAGACTCAAAAATCTCCTACATGCTAAATTTGGTTCCATTTGCTTGATTAGTACTCAAATTATAAGGAAATTTGTATTTCATTTGTATGGGAGCCTACCCTCTTAAAAGGGAAAGGGGTCGTAATACACCACAGAAAAAAAATTCTGCCATCTAAAACTCTCACATGCCAAATTTGGTTCCATTTGCTTGATTAGTTCTAAAGTTATGAGCAAATTTGTATTTCGTTTGAATGGGAGCCCCCCCCTCCTAAAAAGGTAAGAAGTCCTAATTCATAATGGGAAAAATGGTTGCCTCCAAAAACACCCACATGCCAAATATGGTTCCATTTGCTTGATTAGTTCTCGAATTATGAGGAAATTTGTATTTCATTTGTGTAGAAGCCCCCCCTCTTGAAGTGTGGAAGGATCCTAATTCACCGTAGAAAATATTTTTGCCTCCAAAAACCACCACATGCCGAATTTGGTTCTATTTGCTTGATTAGTTCTCGAGTTATGGGGAAATTTGTATTTCATTTGTATTGGAGCCCCCCCTCCTAATGTGGGAAGAGGTCCTAATTCATCATAGAAAAAATTCTTGCCTCCAAAAACACCTACACGCCAAATTTGGTTCCATTTGCTGGATTAGTTCTCGAGTTATGAGGAAATTTGTATTTCGTTTGTATAGGACCCCCCCTCCTAAAGTGGGGAGGGGTCCCAATTCATCATTGAAAAAAAAATTGTCTCCAAAAACACACATATGCCAAATTTGGTTCAATTCGCTTGATTAGTTCTCGAGTTATGAGGAAATTTGTATTTCATTTGTACAGGAGCCCCTCCTCTTAAAGTGGGGAGGGGTCCTAATTCACCATAGAAAATTTTCTTGCTCTCGAAAACCTTCACATGCCAAATTTGGTTGCATTTGCTTGATTAGTTCTCGAGTTATGAGGAAATTTGTATGGAAGCCCCCCCTCTTAAAGGGGAGAGGAGTTATAATTCCTCTTATAAAGAGGGGAGGGGTCTCAATTCACCATAGAATAAATTCTTGTCACCAAAAAAAACACCCACATGTCAAATGTTGTTCTATTTGCTTGATTAGTTCTCGAGTTATGAGGAAATTTGTATTTCATTTGTACAGGAGCCCCCCCTCTTAGAGTGGGGAGGGGTCCTAATTCACCGTAGAAAATTTTCCTGCCCTCGAAAACCTTCACATGCTAAATTTGGTTCCATTTGCTTGATTAGTTCTCGAGCTATGAGGAAATTTGTATGGAAGCCCCCCCTCTTAAAGGGGAGAGGAGTTACAATTCCCCTTATAAAGAAGGAGGGGTCTCAATTTACCATAGAATAAATTCTTGTCACCGAAAACACCCACATGCCAAATTTGGTTCTATTTGCTTGATTAGTTCTCGAGTTATGAGGAAATTTGTATTTCATTTGTATAGGAGCCCCCCCCTCCTAAAGTGGGGAGAGGTTCTTATTCATCATAGAAAAAATTCTTGCCTCCAAAAACACCTACATGCCAAATTTGGTTCCATTTGCTGGATTAGCTCTCGAGTTATAAGGAAATTTGTATTTCGTTTGTATAGGAGCCCCCCCCCCCCCACTTAAAGTGGGGAGGGGTCCCAATTCATCATAGAAAAAAATTTTGTCTCCAAAAACACACACATGCCAAATTTGGTTCCATTTGCTTGATTAGTTCTCGAGTTATGAGGAAATTAGTATTTCATTTGTACAGGAGCCCCCCCTCTAAAAGTGAGGAGGGGTCCTAATTCAACATAGCAAATTTTCTTGCCCTCGAAAACTTTCACATGCCAAATTTGGTTCCATTTGCTGGATTAGTTCTCGAGTTATGCAGAAATTTGTGTTTCATTTGTATGGGAGCCCCCCCTCTTAGTGGGGGGAGGGGTCTCTAACCATCACTAAAACCTTTCCTGGCCCCAAAAACATGCAAATTTTCACGCCGATTGGTTCAGTAGTTTTTGATTCTATAAGGAACACAGGACAGACAGACAGACAGACAGACAGACAGACAGACAGACAGACAGACAGAAATCCTTCTTTATAGGTATAGATATAACATCTATACATCTACAATTAAGTTCCTGAGAAATTAAATAATGATTATTGTGGCAGTAGAAAGGCTAGGTCACGCCGCTAGGTGGATTAATTCTGGTTTTTTACTAACTTGTTGGTTAACATTTTTACTAACTTTTTAACCGGCTCTTTGACTGCCTTGGATTAGGCTCGAATACGATTTTCTCACTCGTCTAATTTTCATCTCCAATCAAAAATCATCAGCTTCCTACCACCGTTAAACTTAATTCCTTACGTTTCGCCTACCTTTGGAATGCAAAACGCCAACCAGTAGAACAGTGTCCAAATGTGGGTCCACCTAACGGAAATCGTAAAGTTAAAACCGCACGCTGCCCCACCACTGATGAGTATTACTGAAAGTGCATGTGGTTAACACGTTGAGGTTAAAAGTGCACATCGGTTGAGATCGAATACATCATCCGTAGGAACAGTCGTCAGTTTCCAGTGTGTTTTCAGTCCGGATTTGTGGCGATGTGGAGAAAGAAAAAAGCTCTTATTTACTTCATAAATTGTTCATTAAAATATTTGGACAAATTTGCAAACACACAGCGATTAAATTAAACGATATTTATAATCTGGAAATCTTTTAGCTTACCAAAGCATGCCTTCAGTGACGTTTTTCTCAGCTTATTTTTCAAATCAATGGTACTTATTCGGAATTGCGAAAGTAGTCGCTCATCGCACAGCTCGAACATCCTCAAAATATCGCAGATGATTGCGCGCTTTCGGTAGGCAAAAACCATTGCAAAGATGTATGCGAAGGAGTTTGGAGCGAACTGCAGTGACCATAGAGAATGATTTTTGACTCAACTAAAGAGCGAAGCACTCAACGCCAACTCACCTGAATCCAGTTAGCCGTTCTGGAGATACTTGAACTAGCCCCACTGTTCCACAGGATGCTCACCAGGTTGGAAGCGTACAGCAGCATTACCAAACCTGTCAAAAGCAGATCCGCGGATACGGCGAAACGCACTTTCCCCTTTGCAGTAATTCCATCCAAAGGAAACGGAGCCAGTCCGAAAATTTTTGAGAAATAATAAAATTGTTTTATTGGCAACATGGTGACCAATTCCGTTCACTAGAAAGCAGTAGAAAAATACGGACGAAACCGTTTGATCACAGTCAGTTCAGTGGTTCAGTTGATTGGGAAATGTTTTTCTCAGAATCACATCCGGATCCTATGCCAGGACGTCCACACTTTGTTGTTAACGCTTTTATTGTTCGTTCTGGTCAGAATCCATCAAAGTAAAACGATTTTTGATTGCGCTTTTTCTATTAGGTACAATCAGTTAGCGTTTCAATAGTGTCGATGACCGAAGGTCATGATCCATTGGCCTATACAATACCAAAAAATTTGATTGCCTTAAAAGTCTTTTTGTTACCGGTAAAAGGTTCCTAATGGATTTTTATATTGCTCGCTATTAGAGGAGTACATCGTTACTTCAAATAAAAGATTGCCATTTTATATGCTTTAAAGCATTCAAAGACAGTTTAGCTTTTTTTTCGCACAGTGGTCTAATGGTCGAAACAGTAGTCGAGCTACCCGTAGATAAATAGAAATAGTTTTCTGAAAAACAGACGGTCTGGATTACCGGGTATATTAATTGCAAGTAGAATGGTTCTAATGCAATTCCCGAGTGCAGCGTACATTTGGCTAATCGAAAAATGCTTCTAATTCTTTCTTCGCAATTAATCTGGATTAATGGTCGTAGAACTGCACAAACAGCGGTGATTGATGAATGAAGCTTACTCTTTTTAAAGCAAACTTACAGATTCGTATTATTTTTGTCCAGCACAAACCGCAAACATAACGCACTAACGTGCTAAATTGCACTAGTTTGAGCTTTGCAAAATTTTGTGCAACGAAAATTAGATTTATTTTGACAATCGCTGATTTAGGCTGGACACTGCCACTGCACTGTACCGCGTTGTGCGTCATTTAGCATCTAAAACAGCCGTCGTCCGTCAGTGGTGGGTTCCATCGTTTCTCTACAAAACAACTGCCATTGAACGCGTGGGTAGCGTGGACACAAAAAAAATCGAAATATTCGCCCAGCAGCTACATAAGTGGGCCATTACCAATGCCGAATGCCCGGCCTGCCTGCCAGTCATTATCGACGCGCTTCGAATTGTCGACGAACCTGGCTCCGGTAATGGTCGCACACTTATTGTGTTGCGGGCCAACACAACAGCGCCAGTGTGACCCAGTAGAAAACCATTCGCAAATGGTTCCAATTAATGCCAATCATAAAATTTGTACCGCTTTTAGTGCATTTCCGCACTCTAGTGTTGCTCTATGTTGCTGTGTGTTTGGGCTGTGGGCGTGTGGGTTGCCACGGTGCCACATTCCGATCGAAATTTGGTTGGGTATTTGTCGGATGTCGTCCTGAAATCTGTATTGTGTAAACTCAAAATACTCGAAAACCGTTTGGGTATAAAATTTATCTCTTTTCTTAATTAGAAAATATTGTCATATTCTGTCATATTCTGCTGATTCCGGTTTGTCAACTGATACACAGCATGACCAACATTGCAACATGCACGTAAAAACGAGATTTGCTGCTTCCGTCGAGAGATCACGTACCCTGTTTGGAGAAGTTTGACAAATAATAAAATTGTTTTATTGATAACATGGCGGCGCCTGACTAGTGGGTATGAAATACCGAGTTTTTTGTCTACAAAACTTCTACCAAAGAATCATAGCAGTGATTTTATCACCATCATTTTGCTATCTGAACGACTAAAACCTGCGGAATAAGAGGTGATATTTCGCTTCACGGACAGACAGATGTTTTCGTCAACCGGCTTTGAGAAATGTTGGCGTTTAGAAATTGGCTTTTTGGCAGCTGTTCTTGGCTTACAGAAGGTGTCGGTTTGTTATGAAAAAAATATGCATTTGCAGAAATATTTTATTGGAATTGGAAATCGGGCAGATCCAAGTCAAGTATGAGACACATTCCAGCATTTCGGGACACATTTAGCAAACATTTTTACCCAGTGAATTAGTTTTTGTTTCACCAAATCATTGGCAAATGGATCATTTATTAGTCATGCTAGAGACATCTAGTTTTGAAAACTGGCTGTCAATTGCTGGCTGGGTCCAAGTCTACCGGTAGTACACAGAGTTTGCTGACTGCTCGTTTCTTAACTGCTCGGCTAGTCTTGACTGAAACCAGGCGGATAAGTCCTTTGGTATATGGATGGACGACCACTACGTATTCGACAGCTCATAGCAATGGGGGAAGGTTTTCATCTCGGAGTAGAACAATCGAATGGTGGGAGAATATTGCTGTTGTGTCTAACCAATGGTATCGACTGTTCAAGGTGCTCAAGAAATCTTCCTGCCAGCGCTTCTAATGGGCAATGGGACTGTTGCGTTACACACTGGACAAGCTTCCAGCGCGACTGCGAGTAAAAAATAAACAAGAGTTAGCGGTTGCTGATCCTAAGAATCCTCAGACCTTGCAGTAATAGGCCTTCAGTTTAGCGTTGCCTTATCGTAGATGAGAGTGGTTCTGAATTCGGTTTTTGTCAGCATCGCGTTGCCAACAATTCGTCGGAAATGAAACTTTATGGATTTCACTGCTGCTTCCCAGATGCCACCTAGCGACGGTGATCTGGCGGATCCGGAACAAGATCGAGGTGTACAGCCATGAAAGTTAGTCAAACGTAGACTGCTCTACATGTGTCTTCACAGGAACTGATCTTTTGTTGGGTGTGCGGAGTTACATAGGGCCGGAAAAGTTGACCTCAACATTCTCGAACGGAAAGACCCTGTTTAGGCGGCGATACACCGGGAGAGGCTCTGTGCAGACTAAGTTGTGTTAACGGTCGTCTTTCGGGATAAGCTTCGATTTCTCTACACAGTTCACGGACTGCTCATACCCACTGATGGAGTTCAGCTAGACAGTTCTAATCATGTGTCCCAATTCGGTACTACATGGTGAATAAAATCAAGCACTTTTTGAGATTTGGGCTCTATACTTAGTATGGAGTAGGAAAGAAACTCCCGAAGAAGTTAGGCCTAGATAAAGCAAGAGCCCTGCGATTAAAGAGCTGATGCATTGAACTTTCAAGTTCAGAGTTACTAAAGTGGCGGGTGTCGGTATTATCCGATATTCTTTAAATGATAAAGAGCGGGACAGTGTCCAGTTAAGAGTCCCATGATTGTGCTTAGTTAAGTTGAGTAGTTTTTAGCTATTGTAGGATTTGGATAGATAAACTGTATAACTGGTTAGTGTGTAGCCCTGTCTTTGATTCCAATGGTAATCCTGGCGGGCAGTCCAATTCAGCTTTTTATCCAGAATCATTCCAAGCCTTATTACTGAACTTACTTACTTAGGTGGCTTGTTATCCTAAGACAAAGCCTGTTGAACAAAGTTTCTCCATGTAACTCAGTTGAAGGCTACCGCTTTCCAATTCCTCGGACACCGAGTACTCTCCATCAGATCTCGCTCCACCTGCTCTAACCATCTTGCTCGCTGCGCGCCTGGTCATCTTGTTCCTACCGGATTTGAGGCGAACACAATTTTTCCAGGGTAGTAGTCCGGTATTCTTGCAATATCGTATCCGTCCAGCTTTAGCCACCTTTTGGATACTGGGTTCGCCATAGAGCTGTTCATGGTTCATCCTCCGCCTCCATACTCCATTCTCCTGACCGTCGCCGAAGATCGTTCTTAACCGTTATGTGTTCGACAGGGTACCCGGGTACCTTTTCAGCTTTCAAAGTACGAAATTCTAAAGTTTTCTTTGATCAAGGATACTGAAACTCTGTGACATCTAAGAACTAGTTGAATTGCAACTTTTCATAAAATAAGTTTTCATGTAGCACTTAAGGGGGTGGAATGGGGGGCTTCGATTTTTTTTACCCCTTAAGTGCTCGACAAGGGTACCCGGGTACCCACAAATTGAAACGCTTGTAACTTTGGCAATTTTTGACCGATTCGGACACTTTTGCCACCAAAAGATTCAGGAACTTATCCACTTCCGGTGTGGTTATAACAGAGCCGGAAGTGGTTCATCTGGTTCCCGGAAATCTGGCAGTCCGAGGATGTGTTCCGGAATTAAAGCACTTTTTATATTTTTGGATGTAATTATAGTAATATGGGTGTCCAAAGTTCTTCCAATTACTCCGACAGGTCATTCTTCATTATTTTAAGACAATACAATGATATATCCTCGGAATGGCCATTCTGCGACAAGTTCCCGTGGGACCTCCTGTGGCCATAAAACTGTTTGGTTTGCAACACTGGCAATATGGGTGTCTAAATTCATGAAATTACTCCAGAAGGTCATTTTTCATTATTTTGATTCTATCTGAAGATTTTGCCACGGCATGGCCATTCCGGAACATATTCCCGTGGGGCTTCACAGTTGTTCAAAACCAAAAATATGTGCTCATCAGAGTTTTGAGTGGGAAAACTTGATTTTAGGTTTATGGAACCTTTGGGAGAGTTTCTTGAAATTAAAAGTTCTATCGTATAGTGAAATTCAAATTTTGAATAATCCCCCTAAAAGTGAAATAAAAAATTTATTTTCCTGCAGCTTCAATATAACACATTGATGAGTTCTGCAAAGTTTTAGAGCATATTATTACAAGAAATTTTGCTGAAGACTGTAACCTTCTATCTCTTCAGCGAATATAGAAAAGTCCTATTTCTTATATGCGAATCTTCAAAATCAGTTTTTCTATTTTAGCTTTTTTTGTAGTTGTTGTATGATTTTTTCAAGTTCTATAAAGTTGTACCAATAGCAAAGATACACAACTTTGCCAAATGTAGTATACCTCTATCTTTGCTTGTTTAGGAACTGTAAAACTTTTGATATAAAAAATACCCTAATTTTGATCCCCAATTACGCGACTATGCGCAGACGGCTACAAATGAAACTTCCTGCCTTTTTGTAGTTTTTTATTTAGTTTCAGATTCATGTAATGTAATTTGTATCTGTTTGCGCATAGTTGAGTAATTCGGGGTCAGATTTAGGGTATTTATTTTAACAAAAGTTTTACAGCTCCTAAATAAGCAAAGATAGAGGTATACTACATTTAGCAAAGTTGTTTATTTTTACTATTTGTACAACTTTATAGAACATGAAAAAAACATACAACAACTACAAAAAAAGCTAAAATAGAAAAACTGATTTTGAAGATTCACATATAAGAAATAGGACTTTTCTATCTTCGCTGAAGAGATAGAAGGTTACAATCTTCAGCAAAATTTCTTGTAATAATATGCTTTAAAACTTTGCAGAACTCATCAATGTGTTATATTGAAGCTGCAGGAAAATAAATTTTTTATTTCACTTTTAGGGGGATTATTCAAAATTTGAATTTCACCACACGATAGAACTTTTAATTTCAAGAAACTCTCCCAAAGGTTCCATAAACCTAAAATCAAGTTTTCCCACTCAAAACTCTAATGCGCACATATTTTTGGTTTTGGACAACTGTGAAGCCCCACGGGAATATGTTCCGGAATGGCCATGCCGTGGCAAAATCATCAGATAGAATCAAAATAATGAAAAATGACCTTCTGGAGTAATTTCATGAATTTAGACACCCATATTGCCAGTGTTGCAAACCAAACAGTTTTATGGCCACAGGAGGTCCCACGGGAACTTGTCGCAGAATGGCCATTCCGAGGATATATCATTGTATTGTCTTAAAATAATGAAGAATGACCTGTCGGAGTAATTGGAAGAACTTTGGACACCCATATTACTATAATTACATCCAAAAATATAAAAAGTGCTTTAATTCTGGAACACATCCTCGTACTGCCGGATTTCCGGGAACCAGATGACCCACTTCCGGCTCTGTTATAACCACACTGGAAGTGGATAAGTTCCTGAATCTTTTGGTGGTAAAAGTGTCCGAATCGGTCAAAAATTGCCAAAGTTACAAGCGTTTCAATTTGTGGGTACCCGGGTACCCTTGTCGAGCACTTAAAGGTGTTTTTTTGTCGAACACATAACGGTTAAACTCGCACTCGCAGGTCCTCCTCGAGCATTGTCCATGTTTCGTGCCCGTAGAGAACAACCGGTCCAATACGGGTAATGTGCGTCTTCCCTAGTAACAAAGGTAGCTGAATTGCAAGAGCAATTGCTGTTTACGGGCTGCTTTAAGGCGATCAAAGCTGCATAAAGTAAGCACTTAAATGGTGGTTGAACAAGCGATGTTTAAACTACTTTAAGTTCTTCAAACCAGCTCTCTCTTAAAGACTGATAAACAGAGTTAATAGCGGATTATTCTGCTAAACAATCCGCTTCTAAGCAGTCATAAACATCAAACCGTTTTACGGCTGCTTAAAGGTGTTAAAGTCTAGAGCAGAGGCTTTCACTAGGCTCACAGCTTTCAAACTACTTTAAGGCTGCTTAAAGGTGTTAAAGTGGCTTTACAAACTACTATCAAGTTTTCATTCGGCTCACAGCATACATACTATCAGATAATAGAATTTCGAAATTCGGCTGACAGCAAAAGTTAGTCAATTATCAACATTATCGACTGCTTTCAGGTGTAAAGATATTCCCACTGTCTGTTCTGCAGGTGCAGATGGGGCGGATCATATTTTGAGTGCTTATAGACCAGAAGATGGCGGGTTCAATTCCCGAAAAAACACATGCATTTTTAATTAGCTTACTTATACCAATTAAAGTTATTCGAAATTAAAAATATCGCTTTCTCGACAATGTTCACGGCAAAATAAAAAAAGGGTATGAAATGGGGAAGGCAAATGAGGAGCGTCCAATATAGCTCTAGCTATCCCAAGCCCCTACCTAGCGCCTCCACGTGGCCATACCCGGTAATGCTCTATTGAGTAGCCAAGCTAGGAGGTGCGATACTGTGTGGTTCCCGGCTGCCTGATCTCATAATCGAGGTTTTGGGCAGACGGTGGAGCCACACGATCTGGTAAGCATAATATAAGTTATTTTAATTATTTTTGTCGTTTTAGCTTATGAAGCATTTACTGCTTTATAGTGAAAACTTTGGCCAATACGAGTGTTAATACAGCACATGGATATTGGATACCAGAAGAAAAATTAAATTAATTATTAGAAGCATTTATGGAAACTAAAAGGACGCAACTCTATTCCATTCGAAGGACTGCTGGTGAGATTGTTCTATTTTTACCCATATATACCACATTTCATAAATAAACTAGAATCGGGAAGAGGGAGGGACCATCAGAGCACTTGTTTGAAGCGGTGGGCCTAGGAAGAGTGAAACAGTCAACTTTCTAGGGTTAATCTTGGCCCGATTAACAACACATCGTGGATAATGAGCGGGCTCTTCTCCCCACCTGCTGGAGTCATTCTGCATTAAGATGGTTTATTCAACGATTGACTCAGGTGACTTAGCCCTTGGAAGGAGATTCTATAAATCCCTGGTACGTGTAAGTGATGTTGCTTATCGACCAATTCCCTTTTGGCCCTTCATACAAGAGTTGGGAAGCATGACCAATCGTTGAATATGTTCAACTCTTTTTGACATGATAGGCTCATTGCTATGAACGGATGTTCTGCTAAGGCAGGTGGTAGTACCATATATTCATATATTCAATAAAAGTTAGTACAGTTCCCCCACAATTATGGACCATTTAAGCAGAAGTAAGATTTTAAAACAATCAATTGTAGCGCATACTATTATTTAAAAACAGTTTATAAATGTCAATGAACTTTATTCAAATCATGTAACAACATAAAAATAACATGTTTCAAATCGTATGAAAGACCTTGTGTGGCTTTTGGTCTGTCTTTAGATGCCTGCCGTCCTTCTTCGAAGACACCTACCGATCAGCCGTTGGGAATGCTTTTCGCGATTTCACGACTGATTTTTTGTCCTGGAAAAAAGTCTTAGGCTCACCAGCTGCGTTGGCTCCGAAAAGACTAGTACAGGATGAAGTTTTCTTTTTTCCGAATTGTTATTAACGATGTACACACTTAAAAAACTCAGCAAAATTTGCCGAGATTTGGACAGCCGAGCGTTCGGTAAAAATTTCAGTTTTGTAAATCGACGTTTACTAATCTAATCTAATCTAATCTCACACTAACGCAGCCAATTCTTGAAGGCATCCTGGAAAATGACGATTACTTGAATCAATCATTTTTCTTGTCAACGGCCAGGCCAACTGCGCAGCATGACCCGCAGAGAGAATTCCAAGGAATCAAGTGGAACCAGAAAAAATATCTAATTCCATTTAACTCCTTGAAATCAAGGGGAAGGAAGAAAGCGTGGACCTCCCGTACCAAACGCTTCCCGTACACATAGATAATGATTTATTTACAATCGTTGGGTTCGTTACGCTAATAAAGGTTAAGTGATACTCCGGACCCTCAGGGATGAACTAATGGTATTTAGACCAGAAGCCAGGCTGCAATTGGCCAAGGATATAGCGCCTTATTTCGCTCTTCAGTTTTGTAAATCGACGTTTACGGATCTTTACTAACGTTTGGCATCAAAAAAAATTTTACCGAACGCTCGGCTGTCCAAATCTCGGCAAAATTTTGCTGACTTCGGCACTTTTTTTTTAAGTGTGTAGGTACAGTGGGTCTCGGAAAAGTTAATCGATGCAAGAGTTTAATTTCATCGCTGCTATGATGCGATGTATGAAACAGTGGAAAGGCGTCAATAAACCGAAAAAATGAAATATAAACATAGAAGGAAATTTTTGACCGAAAGCTCGAAGAACCAGTAAATTCAAACTCTTAAAAAAGTTAAGGAAAAAATTAACGTTTTAGATTGTTGCATGAGAGCTAACATTCGCTTAACTTTTGCGATGAACCGTTGCATATGTACCATCATAGCGTTTTACTGCCATACGTAGCTTCCTGTCCTGCGTAATTCAGAAACAGCATTTTCCAAAAACTCAGCTCTGTGCAACTTTCGATTCTGCTTTAAAAATGTTTGTAATCGGTGCTAAACTGTTTGAATTTGTGAAAATTCCATTGGAATCAAAGTGATCCATAATTGTGAAAAATTACCTTGTTTTGGTCACTATTATGGATCACTTTGAAAATTACTTATTTTTACAGGAAAATCATTGGCAACCACCAATATTTCGCTGAATCGTAAAGAACTTAGCTTGATCTTTATGTACGAGTCATTTTTTGCTCGAAAATTGGTGATTATGCCACATAGCAACCTTATGAATGAGGAACGTACTGCTTATGCTGATTTAAAAAACGACAGACATTTTGATAGATTCTCGATAACAACTTTTTTACGCGCATTGAAAAAGCATCAATGTCCGGATTTAAAGGATGTTTTATGTGTTAAAAGCTAGTTAATAGGGTATATTTTGTTGCAAAAATGCTTCATTCCTTCAAACAGTTTGTTTAACTGAGTTATTTAACTTGAAATACAAAAGTGATCCATAATTGTGGGTGATCCATAATTGTGGAGGGAGTGTACTTGTTAGTATCCCAGACGAACACAGGTATTTGTTAAGGTAACTCTCTTCCCGAGATCTAAACGTATCCATCCACTGGTTGTTGAGCATCCGAACGCTCCTCCGTCGTTCAAATCACCCTTGTTAAGCATCAACGGAGCGACACTGGATATTCTTTCCTGAGTTTAACATTTTAACGACGCTGGAAGCCCTTTTAATCTCAGCAATCCAGCCACCTTTTTATCTTGGTAGCTGTAGAGAGGAACCGACCTCTGAGCCTGCCTTTGGTCACTTTTAACGTGACCATCCCGTACATTTCGGTGGCATATCGTACAGTGACAGTGCCTGATATTTATGCTTATTTCAATAGTAAATTAATACAGTGCTGGAAGGGACCTGACCAACTAAAAATAGTGACTTTAGTGACCAAAATTTGAAAAATAGTGACCAAAAAGTGACCTAAAGTTTAGGAAAAAATAACTTAGATTAAATTATTCACGAAGTATATAATGTTGAAAACAACTGAAAATAGTCAGTTAGTCCTTTTTAAATTTCATCACCTCTTCTTTTTAACAAATTTGCGCCTAGTTAACTTCGAGATATGACGCAGGTTTAACAACCCAATCATCGTAAGTTCGAATCTCGGCTAGGCAGTGCTGCTAGATAGAGTCAGTAGGATTTTTGCACTAGCGAAATCTCTCGATGAAGAAGAGTCTTAAAAAGACATTTAAGCCCAGAGTTTTTTTTGCAAATTACTACGCTACTTCTTCTCCACAATCTGCTGTGCATTATTAACATCATTTGATCTAAAGTACTGCTTCAGAACTGTAACATCCTCAAACAAAGCTTGTACCTACTAGTGGAACATCCGCAGTCATGTTTTTCGATTGGATCGTTTTATAATAATTAACCTCACTAAGTTCTACATAATTTTTATGCACTCAAGATTCAATAATATGCTCGCAACTGCTCGTTCGCAACGCCCGCTAAGCCACGTAAACTCAGTAAAACGGTACTAGATTCCTGGTCATGGACGGCATAGAAGGAATTGAACTTGCAGATTAATAGAGCGTTATTTTTTAATTTTTCGAGTTAAAAAAATGTTGGTGTTCTCTTGCAAGACTTTATTTTTCAAATTATTACTTTCAGATTGCGGCTCAGCAAAGCTGAATTTTAAGAGTCACATTATGCTCAGCGATTCATCTCTCATTCCAGAATAGGTTTTAATGGAAAAATTTCCAGCAATTGATAAAGCTCTTTCCGCTTCCATCGAAATTAAACGAATGATTCCAAGCGCGTTAAATATTATGGTCAAGCATTTTTCTTCTACCCCTTCTTAAAAAGGAAAGTTCACTGTTGTTTGTTTTCAAAGATCCTGGTGTTTTCTATTAAATTCAATGCTAGTAGAATGAGTACTTTGCGTTCACCCAGTCTTCTCGAGTTCTGCGATCATCGGCAGGCCGGATCAATCATACCGTCATCTTATTCGTCATTAATCATTCGCAGGTACAAGCACTTTTCAGTTACCAATCCCACAAATGTAAGGCGCATTTATTTGCATTAAGATTTCGTCAACTTAAACGTTCTTAAAGTAGGTACCTCTCGCAGAGTTAAAAATATTTTAAAGTCTCATCCTTTGAAGGCACAATTGAACCAGAAAACGAAAAGGTCGTCGTATTTCGATTGTTTTCCCTCAATTCGTTCTTTGACCGCTTTAAATAATTCGAAAACGATAATTGAATATCAAGATGCTTCAAGGCAGCCAAAACAAATTCAAGTGCTACAATTATTTGTTGGACTGCTGCTAACTTTTCATTGCTCGTTGTAATTTCGCATTACACTCCAATTTAATTAAATTTCTTTAAATAATCCATTCAATTTTAAAAATCTCTTCAGCACTAATTACAAGCTCTTTTCCACGAGTTTTCAATCTAAGTTATTTTCCGATATTTTATCCGATAAGTTATTTTCCGACATATTTTTGAAACGGAGTTTTAATGAAATGCCCGAAAGAAGAAAAATACACATTTTTTGCCCTTTTACAACCAGTATTGGTACTCAGCATTTGGCCAGTATTACCGGTTTCGGTACTACCGGTTAGACCGCCCTAGTCCATATCCTTTTTGGGAAATTTCTAACGTGCGCTACGCGTACGAGAGACAGATTCATCATTTATACAAAATGTGAGTATATTGTGATTATTATGAAAAAATTGTGAGTATATTATGAAAAATGCAAAGAATGAAGTGAAGAAGAGTTTCATGAACATAATTATTATTTTGAAGAGGAAAACTATGTACTTTTGAAATCCCAGAAGTCAATGACACGTGTTTAAACCATGTAAACGCCCAGTTAGCTTCGAGGTACGATGCTGGTCTAACAAGTAGGTCGTCGCATGTTTCAATCTCGGCTAGCCGATGCTGCTAGATAAAGTCAGTAGGTTTTTTGCACTAGTTCCGTAATTGTCCTGTAGCCTAACAGCCGGCCGCGAAGTCTATCGATAAAGAAGGTTCAAGTTTTAGAAAGACGTTTAAACCGAAGACTTTTTTTAAACCATGTATGCATGTATGAATATCAAAAAAGTTCGGTAATTGTTTGAATATTCTACAAACAGATAATTAACTCTTTGTTCATTCACTTGTGCGTTTTTTATTTTATTTTTTCGTGTCGGTCAGGTAGTCAATGACATTCTGCCAAACCTATTCTCTACTTTTTCAAGATAATCGGATACAAGTTTTCATAAAGCGTGTAGGGCGCTATATCTCTGCATATTAGCGTTGATAGGAGGAAATGCTTATCAACTTAGGAACTATATTGGCTTGTTTCATTATGCCTGATTTTTGTTTTCAGGTATAATAAATTCAAATTTGTCACGAGGTTTTCGAGTCACTTAAAATCTCGCATGTGCATAATATTTTTAGATATAAATTATCAAATTATGGTTGTATATGAGCACCAATGGCATTATATTAAATTTATTAAAAGGTATTTTTTAAAGGTATCTTAATTTGCGTAATTACTGGCTTTACCAGAAAATTTTTGAATAATCAGGTTAGTCTCATATAACTCCCCCCATCTACTAACAACAATTCCTTTCCCGAAATACTTGTGAAGATGCAGAGGATTCCCTGGTCTTTAGTAGCAACAAGTATTGGACTAACATTCCTTCCCATCCCACCAGGACCCGCATTCGGACGTGGCCGGCGTCGGTATTGATCAGCATGCAGGGACCTGATAAGGTTGCACAATGAGGAATAGCGTGCTGTCCCAAGTATGCTCTTTCCAGCCATCATTTTGCAATTTTCATCGGTCCTGGTCAATAACGGAGTAGCAGCACACGGGCGGTATCCTATGCTTATGCTTATGCTAATGTTCACGGCAAAATAAAAATAACGCGTTCCATTTTTTTTAAATTTTAAAATAGATTTTTTTTTGGCTGCATAAAGGTTGATGAGACGTTGATTAAGCGACTGGAAGAACATATCGCAAAACTATTTCTCGTTCTAAAAATAGAATTGACAGCATTGCGCAAATTGGCTAATTAAAAGCGCGCAAAAACCTCTATTATGCTTCATCGCAGCTTCGAAAGCAGTTATTAACAAGCCTGAAGCTTCATAAAATCACCAGATTTAGATGTTTAAGAGTTGAAAAAAGGTTTTTATTTCTAAACCTAAACCCTAGTTCAGCCATAGGTTGTATAAAATCAGCTATAAAAGCGTTTGATCAGCCTGAAATTGTTACTTGGGTTGTTACAGGTTGATGATATCATATGTGGTTTCGAAGTTAACGAACAAATGGTGCGTGGGAACTCTGTAATCACGGCCCTTTTGGAGAATCTGCCGCAGCGTAAATATTTGATCCGTTGTAGACCGACCTTAGTTGAAACCGGCTTCATTACTGAAGCTCAGCTAAATAACATACGACTTTACAGTACTGCGTCAAATCTTCCTCTGAGGATACGTCTTATATCGCAGTCTAACCACTAGTCTCATAACCAAGCTGCGATAGCCAGCAGTATCCAAAGCAAAGAGGGAATATTCTTGGATCACCGAAATCGTGACCGCCCAGCAAACCACAAATCGTATAATAATGTGTGAAAATCATCTTAAATATCGCTAAACAAACTCGAAATCGTACACAAAGCATAATAAAGCGCACCCTAGTTTACATTTATTCGAACAAAATGATAGTTACTGATTCACATACGATTTTCGTCACAGCATTGTATAGCATTATGGAACTAATCATGTTGAGTCGGATTTCATCGTATACAAATACTTATGAATGTGAATTGTTTTCATATAATTTGCAGTACGTATATCACCTCCAAAACAGTACGCATATACTGGTTTCGTGCATCGAATGCGATTTTTCTAGATATATATCGGTACATATATCATATTTGTTACTCTGATATACGTACGAAAATGTTTGCTGGGCGGCGTGTCTGGCAATGATGTACTGATTGCTCTGCTCGAAAGCATTTCCTGAATCTAGCTCATTGAGTGTGGTTGATTCTGTGATAAAGGAAAGACGTATCGAATCGGATAATCGGAAGCTCCTTCAATATCAAGCAAAGCACAAAGTGCCGTCTCTTGATATTCGATCGATTTCTCAATTGACGTCACCACATAATGCAGTTTGGTTTCTGTAGATTTATCGTGTTGATAAATATGCACGTTGATTTCTATGCGATGAGTCTTTTAAAAACCCTGCTGCTTAGCAAGCTATAGACCTATAGACATAAAGCATATTAACCTTTCTCAGACACTATTATCCGAACTCTTAATTACATTGAAGTAGCGTGTTGAACTTTCAAGTTACATGTCGCACTTTCAAGTATCTACAAGTATTAAAGATATTTTATTAGGAATAAAGTTCGGTTTACAAATGTAGTGTCTTGCTGTTCAACAAGCAAGTTCTGCGGAAGTAAATTTGAACCAAATATGAACTTCCAAGTTCGTTCCTAAAGTGAAAAACGAAAATGAAATTGGCTCGAAAAAAATGATGAATTCTGACATTTTAACGTCGTCTATTTTCTGTCAGAAAATGGGTAGAATACCATCTGGACTGGGATTGGATTTTATTGGTAGGAGTCCAACCTACCCTTATGGACCATTTGATCACTGTGTGAAAAAAAACTAAACTGTATTCGAATGCTTTAAAGCACATAAAATGACAATCATTCATTTAAAGTAATGATGTAATCCTCTAATAGCGAGCAATATAAAAATCCATCAGGAACCTTTTACCGGTAACAAAAAGACTTTTAAGGCAATCATAATTTTTCATATTGTATAGGCCAATGGATCATGATTCGGTCATTGACACCATTAAGACACTAGCTGATTGCAATAGAAAGAGCGCAATCAAAAATCGTTTTATTTGATGGATTCTGAACAATAAAAGCGTTAACAACAAAAGGTGGCCGTTCTGGTACAAATTCCGGGTGTGATTCTGAGTTAAACATTTCCAAATCAATTGAACCACTTAATGTGATCAAACGGTTTCGTCCGTGTTTTTCTACTATTTTGTAATACTTTAGTGGTCACCATGCTGCCAATCAAACAATTTTATTATTTCTCAAAATTGTTTGGACTGGCTCCGTTTCCTTTGGATGGAATTGCGGCAAAGAAAGAAGTGCGTTTCTCCGCAGCCGCGGATCTGCTCTTAACAGGTTTGGTAATGCTGCTGTACGCTTCCAACCTAGTGAGCATCCTGTGGAACAGCGAAGTAAGTTCAAGCATCTCCAGAACGGCTAACTGGATTCAGGTGAGTTGGCGTTGAATGCATGGCTCTTTAATTAGGTCCAAAATCATTCTATTTGGTCACTGCAGTTCGTCCCAAATTCCTTCGCATACATTTTTGCAATGGTTTTTGCCTACCGAAAGCGCGCAATCATCTGCGATATTTTGAGGATGTTCGAGCTGTGCGATGAGCGACTACTTTCGCAATTCCGGTTAAGTACCGTTGATTTGAAAAACAAGTTGAGAAAAACGTCACTAATGGCATGCCTTGGTAAGCTGAAAGATTCCCTTCAGGTTATAATTATCATTTCATCGGTTTTTATGTGCAGATATGTTGAAGTACTTTTAAAAATAATTTATAAAGTACATAAGAGTTTTTCTGCTTTCTCCAATTTGAACTGAAAACACACCGTAAATTGTTGGCACTTCCTATGGATGTGTGCACTACTAACCTCAACTTATTAACCACCTGCACTTTCAGTAACACTCATCAGTGGTGGGGCAGCGTGCGGTTTTAACTTTACGATTGCCGTTAGGTGGACCCACATCTCGACGCTGTTCTACTGGTTGGCGTTTTGCATTCCGAAGGTAAGTGAAACGTTACGAATAAAATTCAATGGTGCTGGGAAGCTGATCATGAGAATTAGACTAGCCAAAAAATCGCATTCAATATCCTAGGACTGGTCAAGTTGTCAAAAAAAAAATCAGTCAAGAAGTCACTGAAAAGTCAACCAAAAAGCCAATCAAAAATCAGTTAAAACTGAATCAAAAAGCCAGTCAAAAAACCAATAACTGATCCTACATGGTGCCAGCCGTAAAACCGCTACAGTCCTAAACATTTATTTTTCCAACAAAATTTTCGATTTGTTTCCAGTTCGGTTTGCTACTGTACACCTTCCAGTTCGCAGGTTCCATAATGCTGCTATCGGACCGTACTGTATTACTACTAAAAGGAATCAAGTATGTAACTGAAAATCCTTTACACTAACACAATGGTGTTCCTTTTACAACGGTTTCGCGCTTTCAGTAATTGTCTCACAGAAATCAATCATCGAGAACTCAAAGGGTCTAGTGGAAGTCCATCAGAATCTACTGCCGACTACCGCATGGTGAAGCCTCAGACCTCAGACACCCTCGAGGGCATTCACCAGATGGTCGAACACTTGCAGCAGTTGGCGAACAATATTAACGATTGTTTCGGCAAACAGGCCATATTTTCGCTCCTTTCGGCCTTCATCTGCATTACGGTGCAGCTGTATTATCTGCTGAATCTAATCCGGTTCGGATTCGCCACGCCCGGAGCGGCGTTTTACTGTCTAGCCTCCATCAGTTTGCTGCTGCTGCACGGGATCGAGTTCTATGCACTCGTAACCAATGGCGATTTGGCACGGGTACACTGGCGACGGTTGATGAACTGTCTGTTCGTGGCCAAAGCCAAGTCGGATGAAGAAAACTTTCGAGCTAAGGTTTGGTGGAATCTTGCTTTCTTTGCATTGATACTTAAATAATAATTTAATAATTTTAAATTTCTTTCACAAGATGGACGACCTGATAGCGTTTATGGGATGTAATATTCCAGAATTTCATGCATTCGGACTTTTTCCCATCGATTTGTCTGTTCTTACCGGAGTAGGAAATTTAATATTGGTAGACACCAACATGTTTGAAAGCTGAAATTTTATTTATTTACAGATAGCATCATCAATTGCAACTTATCTCATCGTTTTGGTTCAGTTCAAAGCATCGGAAGAAGAGAACGGGGGATTAGTTGAACCGGAAGTTAACTTTGAGCAGGACCCGCGCTTCGCTTAAGCAAAACAAGCAGTTGCTTGGAGCACCACTTTGAGGGGGCGCCATTTCGGCTACATTCAAAAAAACTGCAGCATTGTTAATATAAAACTTTCCTCCTTCTCCTTTACTAATATACAGCCGGGAGGGCTCGTGCTGTATTTAGTCCTGGGCAACTTGCCGCCAATTCGTTGACACAACCAAATCGGCTTCAACCCGGTCGTTAGGGCCCTTTATTCCTAATTCCGAAGGGGGTCTTGAAGAGAATAGGTTTCACTGCACAATCGTCCGGCATTATTGCGACGCGACCGGCCCAGCGTACTCTCCCGACTTTTGCCAGATGTACTATGGGAATCTCTCCAAGTAGTGCCTGCAGTTCATCGGTCATACGGCTACACCATTCTCCGTTTTCCGTTTGTACTTGGATTATTCTGATGAAAACCTATTTGCAACGTAACTTAACGATTGAAATACTAGATAAACGTGATGGAAAAAAGTCGTATTGACGCTATTAAATTATTTAGAAAAGAAATTTTCGAATTACTTCAAAATCAGAAATCATCTTTCGATGAAGCAGCAAGCTATAAGGACGAAGCTTCTGAACCAACATGAATTCTGAACCGAACTTTTTTGTTGATGAAAGCTTATCATTCTGATAATGGGTTTCAAGAAACCGAAAATTATGCAAGAGAAATGGCGGATAACCGTGACTTTGATATTTCGTATATTTCCAAGGATTGGATCCGCTCCTGCCACAAAAAGATTTTTTTCATAAAAAGCAGATGACGAACCGATTCTGCTCTGAGATTTAAAGTACGTAGAAGGCCTTAAACCTGTTTTAGATACTGCCATCAATTTTATTGAAACATTTTTTTAAATTATTAGATGTACTAGGAATGATCATTCCTAAGGAAATTTTAATTTACGCACAAAACTTTAGTAGAATGCGTAGTGCGGAAAAAATTCATAAAATTCAAAATGCAGTTAGTGGATGTTCATATTCAATTATTTTAGCAACAGAGACGAATTGGAACGACAGCATAAAAAGTGCAGAAGTATTTAATAATAATTTCAATGTGTTTAGAAACGATCGTGATTTATTATCATCTGACAAAAAATGAGGCGGTGGTGTTCTTGTAGCTATTAGTGTTCTGTATGATGCCGAGCTAATCTCAACTCAAAAGTATGCAGAGTTTGAAGATGTCTGGGTTAAAGTTTTGTTGAATGGCGAAAGACATATATTTGCATCTGTCTATTTCCCCCCCCCCCCCCCCTCGCGCAAAAAGGCAATCGTATGAAAAAATTTTAAATACAGCGGAATTAGCGTATAACATGGAACCAGACACAAAAATCCATATTTATGGAGATTTTAACCAAAATAGTGCGGAATTCATTGTAAATGATGATAATAAATCACTTTTGCTTCCTATAGTAGGAGACAATGAAACTCTGCAGATGATATTCGGTAAATTTAGTCAGTTAGGGCTATTTCAAGTAAATCCCATTAGAAACAAACTTAATCAATTTTTAGATTTTTTATTAACAAACTGTACTGAGGATTTCTGTGTCGACAAAGCCTCATTTCCTTTGTGGAGGAATGAGAAATTCCACACAGCTATTGAATATTCGCTTCTAGTTGACACTAAGAGATCGCGTCCTACTGAGTTTGAATATGAACAGGCTTACAACTACAAAAAAGCGAATTATGAGCTTATCAATCGAAGGTTGACTGACATAGACTGGCAATCTCTCTTAAAAGAAGAAACAGATATTGACAAAGCGGTAGATACTTTTCTAGCTTGTCTATATTGTATCATTGATGAGATAGTTCCTAAATCGAGAAAGAGAACGCAATCTATGAAGCATCCAGTTTGGTTTACCCGGCAAATAAAAAAATTGAAAAACAGTACACAAAAAGCTCATAAAACTTATAAAAAATATAAAACTAATTATAATCTGGAGCAATATATAAACATATCTCGAGAGCTGGATGCTGAAATATCTTTAACATACGAGAATTATAATATACGGATAGAAAACAATATTAAGTCAGATCCAAAACAATTTTTTAAATTTGCTAATGATAAAATGAAGTCCAACAATTTTCCATCTCGAATGCAATATGAGGACTTCGTCAGTACTGATTCCAAACAAATTTGTAATAAGTTTGCTGCCTTTTTTCAAACTGTTTATAAGACTAGCGATATAAACCGAGATTTTGACTATTTTTCATATTTACCGGAACAATTAAATGATATCTCGGTGACAAACACATCAGCTCAAGAAATTTTGACAACGCTCAAAGAATTAGATGCATCTAAAGGACCAGGACCAAATGGAATTCCACCTTCATTAATGAAAAACGTAGCTACTGCGATCGTCAATCCATTGTTCTGAATTTTTAATTTATCTCTTCAGTCAGGGCGGTTCCCGTCCACGTGGAAAATTTTTTTACCGTGGGATTGCAATGATCTCATGTATCCCTAACCTTTTTGAAGCTATTATAAACCAGAAAATATTTGATCATGTGAAAAATCGTATAACTTGCAATCAACACGGATTCTACAAAGGAAGATCTACTACCACTAATTTAATAGAATTCGTTAACTTCTCGCTTGCTTCTACGGACAGAGGTAATGTCGTTGAAACTCTCTACACTGATTTTAGTAAAGCTTTTGATAGAGTTGATATCCATATGCTATTATTTAAGCTTAATCGTTTAGGGTTTGAAGTGATTCGACCATTTGTGTTTCGGCCATTCGGTACCAGCCAGAGTGTGTTCTTTTGAAAAGACATCAATCGAAGGAATTGAACAAAATAGGCATAGGTAAGTTATTTGGAAGCTTTTCTCTTATCAATTGCGTTAAATAATTTTAAGTCTACATTCATTTTCGACTCAAAAACAGGCGAAAAAATAGCTGGTAACTTAACTTGTTACCATTTGCCACCTTGGGAAATATTTAAGCTCAAAAAGTACTATTTTTCACCAAAAAAGTTCAAAATCTCCGAAACTTTAGAAAATAACATATAATAATGTTCTACAGAAACGTTTATTTTAGTAAGATAAACAACTCTCTTGAACATTATGAACACGTAAAAATTGACCAGAATAAATAAGGGTTTAAAAACTGTTTTAAAGGGTTTGTCCACGAATAACGCTTAATAGATAATTTCCATGAAGAGATACAAGTATGGTGCCTTTGACAAAGTTGTTTGTATTAATATTTACAACAACTTTGCCGAAAGTACCGTACCTGTATCTTGACTAAACGTGAAAATAAATTTCGTATCTCACTTCTAAGGGAATTAATCACCCAAAGATTTCTCTCACAAGAAGGGGCTTATTATACCAAGAAATGTTCCTAAAGACACTACATGCGAAAAACTTCACGTTTCGGCGCAATATCACACGATCACGTGTTTCGCTGTTTGAACCACTGTGCCTTGTGTTGAATCATCTTAAAGTATTGATTTATGCCGATGATATGAAATTATACATGGAAATTGCTACTTAATTAGACCTTCAAGTATTCCAACAAGAGATCGACATTTTTTACAACTGATGCATCAAGAGTCTTCTTGATCTGAATATTAAAAAATGCAGCATCATTTCATATACAAGAAAACATACACTAAATGACTTCAACTGTACTCTTGGAGAACAACGTGTAGGAAGATGTAGTAAAGAAAGAGATTTAGGAGTGATTCTTGAAACAAAATTGACATTCGTAGACCATTTTAACACGATTGTTAACAAGGCTAATGACATGCTTAGTTTTATTAAAAGATTTAGCACACCACTTCAAGGACCCTTATACTATAAAAACTTTATACGTTACATATGTAAGATCCATTTTAGAATATTGTAGTGTAGTTTGGTCTCCTTACCAAGAAGTGCATTCCAGTCGTATCGAATCTATACAAAAACAATTTTTATTATATGCACTCAGAAAGCTGGGTTGGAGTTCATTTCCTCTTCCATCGTATGAATCTCGTTGCATGCTCATCAACTTCGAAATAGCTAAAAAAAGAAGAGAGATTGCTATGCTTCTATTTGTAACTGATATAGTTTCACAACGTATAAATTCCGAAAATATACCTACTAGTAAACCTTAACTTCTATGCACCGGTGCGTTCGTTAAGAACGGAACGTAGGGGAGAGACGTCTACAGTGAGACACTTTTCTTCCAAAAATTTTAAAAATTTTTTGGTGATAGTTACCAACGAGGTCTTCAATCCATTTGAGAGGTATATCCTTCTAGTTGTCTGAAAAAAAGTTTCAGCCCTTTTGGTTAAAAGATAAAATAGTTACAAACGCAAATGTGAAGGTGTCTTTTTGGCTCACTGTTCCCCAGTAGGTGGGAAAAGTGAGACAACGAGTATTGAATACTGAGACACATATTAGAATTAAACTTAAACCATATTTTTTGGTTACAAAGAATAGTTTAGAGGTCGTACTGTTTATTTTGTGCATAAAGGATATATTATTGTTGTGCATTATTAAAAATTCCGATTTTTCTCACATCTACATTTATATTCATATAAAGGTCCAATCCTGGTTATCTGACCTTCAACTTACACTTCAGAACTCATTTACAATCAATTTATATGGATTGATTTACAATTCAACACAAATTTTTTTTTGAAAATTACCCACATCTGTTTGTCTCACTGTTCCCAATAGGAATGTTTTATAAGAAATAGTAAAATAGTGATGTTAGCAAACAATTCGATGGTCTTACGTTTTGCCTTTCTACTATATAAATATATAGTATAAAGGTATAGAAATCACTTGGAAAACTGGAAATGGAAAGAAGGTCCTGCGGGCCGAATGTCATATACCATTC
The DNA here is from genome assembly GCF_943734655.1 of Sabethes cyaneus. Taxonomy (NCBI): domain Eukaryota; kingdom Metazoa; phylum Arthropoda; class Insecta; order Diptera; family Culicidae; genus Sabethes; species Sabethes cyaneus. Next base: position 26,718,129 of record NC_071355.1, on the reverse strand, counting down.
GACTCAGTTTCGAAAACTGAGCATTTTCTGTGTGTGTGTATGTATGTGTGTGTGTGTGTGTGTGTGTGTGTATGTGTGTGTGTGTGTGTATGTGACGCTTTTAATCTCACTCACTTTTCTCGGAGATGGCTGGACCGATTTTAATGTTCTTAGTGTCAAATGAAAGGTCTAGGTGTCCCATTGGTCGCTATTGAATTTCATACTGATCGGACTTTTAGTTCAAAAGTTATGTATAAAAATATGAAAAATATGGGACTTCATTATCTCATAGGTCCCTTAACCGATTTGAACAAAATTGATTGCATATGAAAGAGGAGCCTTGCAAACCCTTAACTTCCAAATTTCATGACGATTGGGCTTGTAGTTTGAAAGTTACATAAAGAAATGTGAAAAAATAGTATTTAAAACATATTTTTGTAACATATAAGCATTAATTCAATGAAAAACATCACACATTTTATTATTATTTGAAAATTACTACTAAGATCTATCAAACGAAACCGAGTTATTTAAAATCGGACAGTTCATTCAAAAGTTATTTAAACTTTAACACTTAAGCACCGTATATTAAACCGTTAAAACGTGTGAATTCAAAACAAATGTTGATTGTATTCAATGTGTGTGATGTATGTGTGTATGTATGTATGTATGTATGTATGTATGTATGTATGTATGTATGTATGTATGTATGTATGTATGTATGTATGTATGTATGTATGTATGTATGTATGTATGTATGTATGTATATATGTATGTATGTATGTATGTATGTATGTATGTATGTGTGTGTATGTGATCCCAAGCAACAATGTGAGTTTGATTGTACTCTTCTGGTGGTTTTCATGACCAATTTTGGTCTTGAATGTCATCATAAGAGTGTAATAAAACTCAAATTGTTACTTGGGATGACAATTTACAATTTTTAAATTTGCATTGAAATTCAAGAAAATATGTTTCTAACTTTTCTGAATCAATTGTCTGAAATTTTTGAAGCCTCTTAGTGGAATACGAAATTTGAAATTAAAGAAAAGAAAAAACTTTTACCGACTAAATCCCACTATTTAATATTTATTCGCAACAGATACGTATACGCTTTGAAATAAGACGCTGTTGAAGCCTGCACGTCGTAGGCGAACTACGTATCTGTTGCAAATAAATATTAAATAATGGGATTCAATCGAAAAGCTTTTTCTTTTCTTTGATTTCAGATTTCAATTGTCATTTTGTTCACTTGCTGTTACTCACAATTGTACACGAAAAGCAAACAGCGAAGAAAAGCAGTTAATTTAAGCATGAAGGTATAGTGGTGTATAGGATTAAAAATGAGTTGATTTTTCCAAATAAATTTATACAAATTTCAAACAAATTTTGCGCATCAATAGATGCTCTTTTCAATCAATAGATAGAGCTTAGAAATGTTATATGAAAAATAGGAAGTAAACGTTGCACGGTAGTAATTTTGTAAGATTTGTTTTCGTTAATGACATTTTAAAGGACAGATGTCTTATGTCATGTATCATGTTTCAACAAATAAATCAAAAATGACAAACACTGAAAATCATATCGATCATATTTCCCATTCTCAAGCATGTTTAAGGCGCAGCTTTTGCAACCCTCTTGTTTTCCTAACCCTCCAACATTGTAAAAACGATGCGATCAAGCTAATGACTATTTTTTCATGAAAGTACATTCAAAAAAAGGATAAGTTTTGATTTTCATGCAAAAATAATTATCTGAAGGAGCGCCAGCTAAGAAAAAGTTCAATTTCTCTTTTTCATATCTAATGCTCTATTCAGTTATTTTTTCTAATTCAGATATATTGCAAAATTGAAGCCAAGCAAACTAATAGTAAAATTTTGAGATTAATCATTTTGTTGTCGATATTCTTTGTCTTCAAAGGCGAAGTATAATAATAATTTTTCTGAACTCTTGTTTTTCAAAGATGCTAACTTTTGAACACATGGTATTAATTAATTAGCAACAAATCTGTTCTGAACACATATTTCATATTGTCAATTCAAAACAAGTTTCCTATGTGGCTCTGAAGCCCGAAAGTTTAGGCCGACCGATTATAAAACTAAATAAGGTGTTACAAGTATCTACGCACACAAGGAAAGAAAATTTAATTATTCTACGCAATACGTTGTGAATTTTACTGGCAAATAAGGATTTTGAGGAATACGGAACGGATATTTAAAAATATAGTCAAGTTAATTATACATAGATGTTCCTGAGAAATTAAATGATGATTATTGTGACAGTAGAAAGGCTAGGTCACGCCGCTAGGTGGATTAATTCGGGTTTTTTATTTTTAACTCTCATTCCTATGAGATGCCATGTAGTAAAATTAATTTGGATTAGTTATGCGATTTGCCGTTAAAAATCACCTGAAAATGATCGCAATAAAATTTACTTTGACCCCCCCAAAAACGACTTTTGTTGAAAAATATACTAAAAAATTAATAAATTTTTCTCAAACTGTATTATGTGATATAGATTCACAAACTTTACTTTGCAGGAAAATATCATGGATCTTGTATGTTTTATATCGAAGCTATTCCCGATGTCTCACTGTTCCTGTTGTCTCACTGTTGACTACTCTCCCCTAATATCTTTATGTTAAACCACTATAGAACAGATTATGCTAGAAACGGTCCTGTTAATAGAATAATGAGCATTTACAATAAATACTACGAAACCATTGACGTAATTATGTCACGAATCATGCTTAAAAAGATGTGCACTAGAATTGCATGATTTAAAGGCCAGCAACAGATTGCCAACTAGGGCTGTCGGTATTGGGAGCTTTTGGTGAAAACCGGTATTCCGGTATTGGTGAACAAAATACCGGTAATACCGGTATAATACCGGTATTGGCAGATTATTCGGAATCAATGAAAATGTTAATGTTTTCCGATAAATTTCTTTATTTTCCAAACTTTAGATTCAGTATTATTGCTAATCAAAGTTGAATTTAAGCAGGTACATTCGCGTGCCAAGATCTAAACAGAAGATGAGGCATTGATCTTTCAAAAGCATGCTTTGGCCGGACAAATAGGCTAAAAATTTTGGCCTTCCGAGTCCGGTTACGAAATTTTTCTACATTAAATTGTGCAGGGAAGGCGGAAAATGTACGCCAGCGTCGGCCCACTATAAGGTTTGAAATTGAATTTGCAAACAAACTTAAAATTGGACTTGACAGTAGATTAGGACGTTAATTTGAATTCGGACTTCAACCTGGACTTAACATTTCATGTGAAGTTGGGCTTAAAACTGAACTGGAAATATAAAATGCAATTGGAAGTGAAATAGGATTTGAAATGGGACTTAAATTTGTTATAAAATGGCATTAAAATTAGACTTAAAATTGGAATTAAATTGAACCTAAAATTGCACTTTAAACTAGACTTAGGATCGTAGCAACTGGCCCTGCAATTGTCCTGTACTCTAATAGCTGGCTGCGAAGTCTGTCGTATAAAAACAGAAGGTCTAGTTTCGATAACGGAATGAAGCACCTAGGCTTTGCTTTGCTTTTACATTTTACTAGACTTAAAACTGGACTTGAAATTTGAGCTGAAGAAGGACTTGAAATTTTACTTGAAGTTGGTATGAAGTTGAACTTATATTTATAGTCAGTTTACTTTACTTAGTTTTAGTTCAAATTGAAATGGGAATTGGACTTAAAATTGAACATGAAATTGAAATTGTGGTTGGACATGAAATCGGACTTGAATTTGGATTGGATATCTCACATGAAAATGCACTTACATGACAATGGCCTTCATATTGCACTTGGAATTGGACTTGAGGCTTACAGGATCTACTTTCACGCAATTAATTTACTTATTGCAAAAATACCGACAATTGAAATGATATCATGATTATCATTATTATTTATTTAATTCAATTCATCCGACTTTACGTCTTAATGAAATTAGATTGGACTGGGAAAAGCCACCTCGCCACCTATCTCCATACTTTTGGTTTACACTTTGAGGAATTATTTTACTCTATATTAAATTTTTAGCGAAAGTCCCAGTCCCAGCCTGAGCACGCCAGTGAGCAGGTATAATACGCTTAGCGATTTATCTCCTTCGCTAGAACGGATTTTTTGCCAACGCTTTCAACAATTGCAAAAACTTCCGCTTCCATTGAAATCTGATGAACGGTTCAAAGCGCATCCGAAACTTTTTTTTCTTTTCTTTAAATTTATATAGTTTGAAGTTTGCTTTTAACTATTTTCAAAAATTCTGGTATTTTAGCTTCCAGTATAATGAAAGCCAGATCCTTCAATGGCAAGAATGTTCAAAATGCGCAAAGATCCCTGATCTTGTTTCCAAGATTTGTTATTTGAGAACGTTGAATAATTTGGTGGCTTTGCATATCAAGTTGTTCGAAAATAAATTGAAAAATGACGTTTGGCTCATACAATGAAACATTTTTACAGCAAAGATCCTCTACTGTGACTCAAACGAGTTCAAGAGCTTTGATTATTTGACCCACAGGATGAATCCTCTTCATGAGGCCATATGAATAAAAGAGTTAGATACGATTTAAACGGGAAAAGCAAAGCAAGCTGTTTTATTCATACGATTAGTGGTTGAAGAATCTCTTCAGCATTAATACTAAGTTGTTTTACCTTTGTTATACAATATAACAAAGGTTTAGGAATTGGTCGAAAAACATGAAGTCGATCTGAGGCCCGGAGGGCCGTGTCACATATACCAATCGATCAGGTTCGACGAATGCGCAATGTCTGTGTGTGTGTGTGTGTGTGTATGTGTGTATGTGTGTGCGCTTCAATTTTCAATCGCCTATTTCTCGGAGCTGGCTGAACCGATTCGTCTGCTATAACTTTTATTTGAAAGGTATTTTTACCTAGTATATCACGATTAAATGGTTTCGTGGTCTGACTTTTAGTTTAAAAGTTATAAGCAAAACTGTGAAATTTACGTGACACGATTTTCTCCGGAACCACATAACCGATTTCATCGATCTTAGTACCAAGCTCTTACTATTGCTAAACTTCACGCCAATTTTTATTGAAAACAAACAAGTGGTTTGAAAGTTATGCTTAAAAAACCAGTTTTGACAAGGTTCAAATGATCGCCTGTTTCTCAGAGATGGCCAAACCGATTTACGTGCTATTAGTTTCATTTGGCAGGTAGTATAGCCGGATAGATCACTATTGAATGGTTTTTTGATTGGATGTTTAATTTGAAAGTTATGAGTAATTCAATACACCACACCAAAATTAACAATAATTTATAATGATTTTAACCAAGAAAAATAACCTAATTTCAATTATTTTAATATCAAACGAGAGGTTTTCACACTACGAATATATATGCAAAATTTCATAAGAATTGGTTTTGCCGGTCAAAAGATATTAACCCTTGAACATACGCGCCAACTTTTGTAACACGGTTACTCGCGCGCACAATAGCCCAAAACCAAAGAAAACGTGCGCACTAGAGTGTTGACTAGGAAAACTTGGTTTTAAGTTTATCGAACCTTTGGAAGAGTTTCTTGAAATTGAATGCTCTATCGTCTGGTAGAATTTGAATATTGATTAATCCCCCTAAAAGTGAAATAAAAAAACTTTATTGTTGTGAATCAAATAGAATGGCGTTACAGGAAATTATGCATAGTTCAAAAACCTATAAACTAGACCTTTACTACGCAATGTATACGTTAAAGAATAATATTTCAGCTTACAACTTACTTTTACTTGCACTTACCCTCATCAGTAACAACTTACTCAGCAATTTCATGAGAAAAGAAACTATCAAAATTTATAAGTGCTTCTATTTGCTTCAAATTTTGTAAACTTATTCAATTTCCAAAAATTTCATGTAAACCAAACGTGTCGATTTCTATCTCTAATTGCAAGTAAGACGGTATAACAAAGGTTCCTTTCACCACTAGGTGGATTAAATCAGGTTTTTCTATAACTTTTACAATCTTCTATCAAACCTAGTTCTTCTTCGATATCGGAGCAGACATATTTTCGAAGCGAAATTTTAAAGGAGTTTAAAAAATAGGATATCAGAAAATACCGGAAATACCGGTTTTTTGCCTTTCCAAAACCGGTATTTCGGTATTCAAAAATTGGTCGGTATTACCGGTTTCGGTACTACCGGTACTACCGGTTAGACAGCCCTATTGCCAACTATGTATTAAATGAACTAAAATAAAACAATTAAAGTAAGGTACTAATTAAACTTTAGGGTAAGAATGTAGTCTACATAGTTTGACGAAATAAATAAGGCCATTGCAAATCATATTTAAAGTTTTTGTCACCCACCCCCCCTGGAAATTGGCTTGAAAAATCGGGGGGCAAAAAAATAATTTGTAGGATATGAGTCAAATTTCTTTTTATAAAATCAATTGTCTGTGGGCTCTACAGTCTGAAAAACTCGAAAAATGAGTCTCCGAGTTGAATTAACGCTTCTAGCACGAAACAGAAATGAAAATTCGAGCAATGGAATTTCCGAAAATCGTCCTAAAAAATTCGTTTTTGTCTTTTTTCGTATATTTTTGCATAGAAAATAATAACGTATATATTATAAGTAAGAAGAGATTCGGTTTTCACGTTTAAACCTTAAATAAAAATTCTTAAAATCCTTTTTTTTTTTGCTCGATTAAAAAATTCACTTTGTTTTTTTTCGCCCCCCCCCCTTCAGTGGCAGAATAAGGATTTACGATGGAATTGGATCTTTTGTGTAATTAGAAATTTTATAGATGTTATCTACAAGATAAGATTTAAATGATTGTCCAACCCCAGAGATGTCGCACCTCCCCCTTAAGGAAAAATGGCGCAACTACTCAAATATGAAGAATTATAAAAATCTTCATCGTTATATCCAAAGATTGTGTTTAATAGTGGGAATTTCGTTCATGAAATTCGTAAACATTCGCAGCGGACTCTCTACCTTGTTGCGCTTATACCGCACCCAATCGAGTTTGTAAGATGGTGGCAGCTTGTCCACTAACTCCTGCACCAACATCGGGTTAGTCAGATGATCTTGTAGACGGGCGGCCTCGAGATGATCGCACAGCTGCTTGACCGTTATCCCAAACTGGAAGAAAGTTTCTAAACGATCCGGTCTTGGTGATGGTGCATTCCTAACCTTCACCAGCAAAGTCTTAAGCAACTTCTCCGGCTTACCGAACAGATTTCGAAGGTCTTGAATCACATCCGGAACGGAATCCGGCATCACCAACCGACTCCTAACTGCTTCAAGCGCATCACCCATCAAGCAGTCCTGTAATCGCTTCAGATTCTCGAGATTCGAAAATCCGCAAGCTTCTGTCGTATACTCAAAACTGCTAATGAACAGGGGCCAAACTTCGGGTTCCCCCCTGAACTTAGGCAGACTATGGGACACCGCCTTCCGAGCGGCCAACTGATCCCTTGAGATCCGACATACGCTACGCCCCGGCCCATGGCTCGTAGTACAGCTGCTACCATGAATACTACCTCTAGCATTCTTTTCCGATGCAGCACCGCATGTACTCTCGTCACTATCTACCTCGCTGCCTTCTGTACCTTGCTTTTCTGACCGGGGAACCTCCGTTAGGTTACGCCGCAGTCCTGATTTCGGAATTGCACCCCGACTTTTACCTACCACTGACTCGGTATTTACTTTCTCCTTCAGCCATGTTGTCACCTTCTGCTTCGATTTCTCGTCCGATACACCACCGACTGTGCCCGCAACAGCAGCCGCGTCATCCTTCAGCGCGTGCACCCTCTGAATGCTATCGTCTATCTCCCTTCGAATAGCATTTCTCTTACGCAGGAACTCCTTTTCTGCGGCAAGCTGTTTGTCCAGCACTTTCCGTTCCTGTTCCAGTTGCAACTCTTCCATTTCACGCTGGAACTGGAGCTCCTGCTCACGCATCTCCCACTCTTGCTGCATTTGCAGTTCCAACAGCGCCTTCTTCCTGGCGAGCTGTGCCTTCCGTGCCTCCATTTGCTTTGCAAAGGTCCCTCTCATCAGCTGTTCCTCTTCCGACTGCTGCTCAGACGGATCCTTGGCGGACCCAGCTCCTTGATCAGACCCCGCATCACTTTTTGCGCCGGATTTCTTAGCCCGCCTTTTTGTAGAAGTTTCCGAAACTCTCAACTGCTGTACATCAGGCCGCACACACTGCGGGCAATGCCAATCCGTTTTGGCTATTTCCTGGTCAACACCAGCACAAGAAAAATGAGCCCAAAACATACACGCAGAGCATTGCACCCAGTCGATGTCCGTGGATTGAGCCTCCGTTTTCCCGCAGAACAGGCACTGGTCTTCATTTGAACTCGACGAACGCATCTCCGTTGACATCAAAAATAAACAAAGTTGTGTCAGTGAGACTAGAAGAAAATAAACAGCGGATAGAAGATTGATTGAAAAGAGAAAGTCATCTTAGATAGTCGGAGTGTATAGAATTTATAGTTGAAGATAGTTGAAGTTTATAGAGTATAAAAGGCCGATAGTTGGAAAGAGTTCTCGAAAGTGAGTTGAAAGATAGCACGAAGAAATAGCTGTTGTAGTGTGAAGAAAGTGTTTTGCGAGAAGAAAAATAGTTTGAGTACGAGTAGAGATACGAGTGTTCATACGGAAAAACTAAAGCCGGGAAAATATTTATTAGGGTGGTTCAATTTACGGCACGATAGATAGCAAAAGAAGTTCGCATAAATCAAGGCAGATAGAAAACAATAATGTAAGTAGGAAGTAAAAATAACGTTAAGACCAAAATAACACTAACGGTCAAAATATATCTTTTAGTTTTGATCGACGCTAAAAAGGGTCGAATTGCAAAGATCGTTTTCTTATTCTGCGGCGTCAGAACACCGGAAGGACAAAAATTTTATAAAATATTTGTAATGGCCTAAATAAATAAATAAAACGACTACTTGTTAGGCGTAGCTCCAATACCCATCCCCCCTTCTCAGCTTTCCGCTCTTTCCCGTTCTTCACCAAAAAATTTTCATTTCTTTCCCTACAGTCCCTTCATCAATTGTAAAATCGCCGTTTCAAAAAATATTAACACAATAAATTTGCTTTTTAACAGTTTTATTAAGGTTTTAAAGCTAGCTATAAGTAGTTTTTGAATTGTATCTTAGTATTGCTCAGCATCATGATAAAACCAAATGTAATGATTCATACCGTAATAAAACGTTTATTAAATTCAAATCAAACCAAGCGGCTTTAGAATTGTCAATTGTATTACTGCGCATTGCGTGCACCTTCTATCAAGGTGTGACAATAATCACGAAGTGATTCCCTTATTTAGATTGAACTTGTGGCTTTAAGTTTGTATTCACCTGCAACGCTTGGTTACTGGCAACTTCGCGCTAAAGCTTTCCAGATTGATATGCTTTACTGTGCTCTACACCATGATACTTGTACTGAATCGATAATCAACATCATCGGCACATTAACTGCAAGCTATGGTTGTGTAATAATTAGATGTTACGTGCAAATATATTCGATTACACAAATGCTAATGGAAAGGTCGCTGATATATACTCGATCGATGATATGATTTAATACGCACGGGTCATGATTTATTAACACCGTATCGCGTTTGAATATCGTACAACTAATGAGTTTAACGGAAAGGTTTTGTATATAATCGGTGCGGATGTTATTCAATTGCAATCAATACTGCACTTCCGCAAGGGTGAATGGATCCTTTACTGGTTTTCCAATCAGCTCTAGTCGCTGACAGTTTATAATAATAAATCGAAGATTGCTAACAAAACCACGCGCGTGTGTTTAATAATTAATCAGTTGTACTGATTGTGATTAAAAAATAATTTAAAAGAACGACAAATGTTTAAATTGATGGTTAATAAAAGAAAACTATGTCAAAGTTGAAAATACTTTGTAGTGTCCACTTTAGGGAGGGAGACCAGAGCAAATTAATCATCTCCCATTAAAACTGCATACAAATCTCTACGGTTTCAGTTCATTAAGCTCATAACTCCATACATTTACATGCTGTATGCTGTCCATGTTGAGAGATGATCCCCAATTAATCAAGTTTGGTTCGAAATAACCAGACTGTATGTATTAAAGAGGTAATAATTTATTCGTTCTTTCCTTTTCTATTTGCAGGTAAATTATGGACATGCTTGACAGATTGACAGCCAAGTGGTAAGCCAGAACACTGACTGCTTCTATATACTTTTCCTCCAAGCTTAATTTAGTAAACTGTCATCGTATTCCAGTATCCGGCCGTTTCTATTCATAATCTCGAACTGCCGGTGCGGTGCTAATATTTGCTTTCGCCCGCCCGTCAGAGCAACGCAATAAACTTCGGCTCGTTTCGCCCACTCGACTCGGGCAATCTTTACTCCAAAGAGCTGAGCAGTCACAAGCGCAATCACCACCGCCTGGCGACCGTAATTCTGCGGAAAGCACTCTGTCCTGCCTGCAGCAACTCGCACTAATTACAACCTCATACGTGCAGCGGAATACCGCATCATGAGCACGAATCACGTATGCATGTGTGTATGTGTGTATGTGGCCGCGAATCCCAACAGGCCCGTCAGCCTTCGGGAATAACAAAACGAAGTTCTATGCCCGCAGGTCAGCAAGTTATTCTACCGTCGTCATAAGGGTACTGTGATTATTGAAACGATGTCAACTGCCAAAGGGATGTGGGAAAGCACGGCTGAGCCGTGAGAGCTCTACTTCGATGCTCCTGCTTCGACTTGCAGCATATAGCGACTTTCGGAGATCCGTAATTTTTCTCCGTTCAGGAAACTGTGCACTTCACGCTATACCCGGTCTCCCGGTAGCTGCTGCTGCTGCAGGACTGTAGCGACAGGACTCGCATCCAATTAAACAGCCGGCAACAACAGTCATACCCCAATAGCGTGTGGGCTCACTCTCTTCACGAACCGCAATTTGATTATCCTCCATTGTTGAGTTATAAAGCGTTGCTGGAATCAGCCCGACCGGTGGCGCTGTTGCCGAGCCACAGACACGGCCTCCGGAAAACTATCAGTTCCCGAAACCGAAAAACCAACCGGTAGTTCGCTCGATTAATCTCGTTTTTCTCCGGAGACGAATAAAGCTAACGAGCTGCAATGAATGTTTCGTTACCGGAAAGAACAACAATCCGTGCACTTCGTCGATGAGAGTGGCGATGTTCGAGCGTTCCAAGCTGCTAGGGATTGGGGTGGTGGTGATGGGGGGGTAGAAGATAAACGTAATGAGGGTTCCCGTACTCGGGAATTAGTACTGCGGATGCGGAAAGGTGTTTCAATTTTGCTCTGCTGAAACTGAAGCTCTACACTTTCGGGCAGGTAGAGTGAAACCGATGAAAATTGGTGGATGTTCTGTCTAATGGTCATTCGAAACGATTCGGTTAGAAGCACCCCTGGGGTTGGAGAGAAATTTTATAGTATTGCTGAATAAATTATCGTGATAAACGATAATAAAATTAGTGCTTTGGACTGGCGATACTCTCTAAATATTTTCTGTTTTCGATTTCAGGAGGAATTTTCAAGAATGAAGATAAATGGTTGTTTTTGAGTTTGAATAGCTTTTCAAATTTTATTCAATTTACAAACAACATATTAACTAAAATTTCAGCAATCTCCAACCTAGTTGATTTCATCCACTGGTCTTTTGTTCCATTATTCTGAGCTTGTTTGAATTTGCCAATACCTCGAACTGAAATAAGCACTCTTTCATCGGAAAAATAAAACTAGGAGGTATTCGGAATGAATAATTAACACGAAATCGGCTTACAGCAGCATTTCAGACTCGGCGCCAACAGCAAAATAAGGATTTACTACCGATTCGCGAAAACAACAGAAATCACCGAACTAGGTATGTAAAGCGGACCAAGTTTGTTTCCATCAAACTCAAAACATACTTTCGTTTCGTCAGTGTGTACACAATGTCGATGCGCAAACAAACAAGCACATAAAAGCTACACTTTTATTTGCCGTCCACTGTTGACGGTCCTTTTTTATGCGACTGTTGTTTGTTTCGATTGTCGGTTCGTCGGGGTGACATATTTATTAGATTGTTACATTTTCTTGACCAACAACTTGGACAGCAGCAGGCAGGCACAGAACCGCCCTCGATGCTCTAGTTGCTCTAGCTGGCAGCAACACAAAGCCTTTACCGTGCGGTTAAAAGCTACGACAAAAGCACCGTAGATGCCGGGAAAGTTATAATTGCGGTTGAAAATAAGCAGAGTTCGTTTTTCCGCAGAACGACTCCGGCCCATTTTGCGGTACCACACAAACCTTCGCTGCAACCAATTTCAAAACTAGATTCATAAATCCTCCCTTCTTCTGACCGAAAAAAAACCGGACACAACAAAAACCGATAGATCTCCACTTTACTGAGGGACAACCCTTTCCATTATCATGTCAAAATATTGTCCATATTTATTGGGAAACCTTAGCTAAACGAATTTTGCAGAGCAAGTTTTTTCCACTTATTTATTTAAATATACACTCACCACCCTGTTCCTCGACCGCTCCTTCGGAAGGCGAGTTTGGGATGAGCACAAGGTCGCCTCGAATTACTTCATTTACAAGGGCATCGCTAGTCCACTAGTCCAAACGAAGAAGAGCAAAAAAAAATAAGAACAGATGATGGTGGTCCATAGTATTCGCCATCAATTTGAAAAAAGAAAAACGAAAAAAAAAAACGGGGGCCAAAAGGATAACTGTTTTCAGTCGAGACGAGCTGCTCGAGAAAAGAATGGAAAAGTTGTGCCATTTTTCGGCATCTGGTTGAGTTTTTTAGTTTTTTTTTTGCTCAGCCTGGAAGGCCATTGTGTGTTGTTGCTCGGACGCCTCAGACGGGTCATATTGCTGAGAGATATGATTGCAGCTCGTGCATCTTCTGATTGAGGATTTCAAATTATGTTAAGTATATGCAATGTTGGTTTTTTTCTGGTTGTCTGATTTTTGTGTCCTTACACTACTCTCGACTTTGTGCGTTAATATTATTAGAGAAATAATTCATAGTTTGTGTTTTCGTGTCATTTAGTACATGTTGACTAATATTATTGGGATTTTACCGTATTTTTAGTATTCGAGCTATTTTGCGTTAACAAAAAACGAATACTTCTGCCAGAATCGTAACATTCACGTCCGTCATCCTTGAAGTTCTGAAGCATTGACCTCACATTTCAAGAGTTGAGCACCGACGACGGCTCTCGATACATTTCTTCTTTTGCTTAAAGTTTTGACCTTCAGTAATTTGCAATTGTCCTCAATAGGGTGGTAGATTTCATTGATCCGATCACAGGGGATGTCTTAAGGTGTGTCTGATAAATTTTTGTTTGCACGACTTCGAGTCCTTTTGACCAAATATTTTTGAACAGATTCCATATTATTATTATTATTTTTATTATTTATTCAGAATTCATCGAACGCTAGGGTTTACATGAATGATGTAATACTACATAAGTTGTCACAAATTACTTAAATTCAGACGATTTTTAAACACATTGATACTGACATTAAAGTTGAATTCGTCAAACACTTGATTAAAAACTAATCACATTGCTCTAACTAAAAAATGGTAATCTAAGGAACGGCCGGAGTCGAAGATTTCTTGGAGCAATGCTAATATTGATCTGATTCAAAATTTGAGGAGCGTCTATTTCACCTAACAGTAATTTCCCAACGAAAACAGCCTTGGTAATGTCACGTCTTTTCGACAGAGTGTTCATGCCAAGCAACACACATCGACTCACGTAAGGTGGTAAATCGTTTGGGTTATTCCAAGGCAGAAACCTCAAAGCGTAGCGAATAAATTTTCTCTGAACCGCTTCAATTCTTTTAATCCTCACATCATGATATGGACTCCATACTGCGGCTGCCGTTTCAAGTGTTGACCGCACAAGTGAGAAGTACAGTGCCCTCAGGCAGTACGGATCGTTGAATTCCTTGGAAATCCGGAAGATGAACCCAAGATTGCGATTGGCCTTCGCTATGATGTAAGAGTAGTGCTCCCTGAACGACAGTTGTGTACGGTCCGAGGTTACTCCCTTGTGGCACACCAGAAAAGTTTCCAAAAGCATTCGATTCGTGGGACCCAAGTTTTACACACAATCGACGGTTCGTGAGATATGATGCTATCCATTTGACAAAGCTAGTTGGTGCACCTAGACGATCAATTTTTGCAACTAAAATCTTATGATTGAATCTGTCAAACGCTGTAGATGGTATCAACTTGGACACCTTCGCTCATGTTTACTAAGAAGTATGACGTAAACTGTAGTAAATTTGTGGAAATAGATCTTCCAGGAAAGAAACCGTGCTGATCGGTTGAGATGTAGGATTTGTTTGCTTGCATCAGTTGCCTACAAACTAGCGTTTCCAGCAGTTTTGATCCAGCACTTAGCGATGTTATGCCACGATAATTAGAGATGTTTCTTTTTTCTCCCTTTTTGAATACTGGAAACATGATCGAGTTCTTCCAGCGGTCCGGAAATGTAGATTGGCCCAACGAACTGTTGCACTCGCACACCTCCTCAAAACAAGCGTAGGAATTCCATCAGGCCCTGAAGCAGCCGACGATTTAATTTCTTTGATCGTAGTTTCAATATCTATAGTAGCGAATTGGCCCACACGGAAGTCCAGCATATCAGTAGGCACATTTCGCAACGCTCTCCTCACTTGCTGATTGCTAATAGCTTCCTCATCAAACACACTCGAAAAATGTTTTGCAAATAGATTGCATATGCCGTCAACAGAATCTGCACACTCTTCGCAAAGAAACATACTCGTTGGAAGACCACTCTCATTGCGTTTTTCGTTAACATCCAGAAACGTTTTGGGTTGCTCTTGAGGTTAGATGGTGTACGTCGAACATACCAAGCATAAAGTGTACGGTTATAACTTTTGTATCTAGTGCTAGCTGTCGCAAACACTCTTTGTGCAAAGATCTTTCGATTTCTCGAGTATTTCCGGAGCGCGGCGGCTCTTTCGCGTATTAGTTTCCTAAGAGTACTGTTAGACCAGGGAGGTTTCCGCCGCGGTCGGGGAGACGGAACGTGAGCTCGGAACAGTTCGGTAGTAGTTGCTATCAGAAATTCCACAGACATTTACCGCTTCATACAGTGGGGACCAATCAATAGTCGCGAGAGCTTGGTTAAGTGAATCAAAGTCAGCCCGTTTAAAGTCGAATTCTCCGTCGTCATCTAAGTCTTCGAAATGAGCAGAAGCGTCACACGAGAGAGTAGCACTAAAAGGAGGATGCTGCGGGTCGACTCGAGCTAAAGGCTCAACAGATTCTGATAATTCGCAACACGTTGTTACATCATCATCGACGAAAATTAAGTCCAATGTTCTACCATTCACATTCCTAATAGCATTAAGTTGCTTGAAGTTCAGAATGGACAGTCCATCTAGAAGGGCTACGCTGGAAGTTGAAAACGTTGATTTAAGTGGATCTAGGAACACAAAGTTTGCAGCACCCGAGTCAGACCATGTTAGACCGGTCTGATTGAAATCGCCAAACAACAAATGCATATCAGACATTCCCGAAGAGCTTACAACAGCGTCCACTGACTCGATCAGCTTTCTTACTACATCCACTTCAACTGCGAGATCCGGTGGGACATATGCTACACCAACTTGTATTTTTCTTCCGTTTCCATCTACACTTATCCACAACTGCTCGATATCTTCATCAACGCGAACCGTGCAGCAAGAAAAGATAAGCCGATTACGGACCGCAATCAAAACTCCGCCTCCTCTCAATTTACCAGAACGAATTGGGTCACGATCTTTGCGAAAAACGGTGTACTCCTGGCCAAAAAGCTGGGGTGACTGAATCTCATTATCCGTTATGTGTGCGACAAAAAAAACACCTTTAGCAGGGCGACAAGGGTACCCGGGTACCCAAAATTGATATTGTTATAACATCAACAATTTTAAACCGATTTTTATGAAATAGGTGTCATTTGATTCGT
Organism: Sabethes cyaneus; assembly: GCF_943734655.1. Classification (NCBI taxonomy): domain Eukaryota; kingdom Metazoa; phylum Arthropoda; class Insecta; order Diptera; family Culicidae; genus Sabethes; species Sabethes cyaneus. Next base: position 26,702,178 of record NC_071355.1, on the reverse strand, counting down.
TAATTAATCTAGTTTTGAATTACTTGGCCATTTGGTCATTAAAAGACATACGGGGCCCGAAAATCCGGAATTCCGGCAGAGTGTTCGCTGTGAGGTAGAGAACTGATTGTATTGCAGGAAAATCAGTCATGCGGATATAAAAACTCTAAAAATTCATACAATGAACTATTTCATATAATGAGATGAATCAGGTTGGCCATTCCGGAGTAGGTTCCTATGGGGTCATGGGTGGCCAGTCTAGGATTGGAGGTAAAACCAGGCAATATGGGTATCAAAGTTCTTGGAATTAGTTCGGTAGGTGATATTTTTTACATTTCGATATATTTTGATTGATTATTTCGAAAATGGTTTCTACGGGGTCGCAGATGATACCGCAGAATTCAAGATAATGCATTTTCAGAACAGTTTAAAACGTAGAACCATCCGTTATACATTTGGAACCAGTTCCAAAATTATTAATCAGTACTAAACTGGCCATATCGGTTCAAAACGTCTAATAGATCCGCTAAACCAATTCTAATATTGGATTAGGCACCCAACTGGCCATCTGCAACCCTACAGAAACCCGATTCTGGAATGGCCAATGCAATCTAAAGTCACCAATTTATATAATAAGATGAAAAAAGAGTCCACAATGTCAAGTTCAAAACTAATAGCTTTACTGAAGGCTGATATTCTTTCAAAACAAGCGGCTTCCCTCGTTTTACCGGACGTTGCTCCGGGATTACCGATTCCCGGGAAGTATATGTCATTTGATAGCCAAATGCTTTATTTAATCAAAACTAGACAAATGTACGAATCAAATGCCACTGGTTTCATCCAAATCGGTTCAAGATAGCCAAAGTTATGTACATAGCAAATCATGGGTACCCGGGTACCCTTGTCGCCCTCCTACGTAATAAAAAAATTCAAGTGCCTCTCATGGCTAATCCCCTTTATGGATATGCACCAAAAATACCTCAATTACTTAAGATCAACGAGTTTTACGATGTCGCAAAATTTCAATGACGTATGTTTTAAACTGAATGAGTTATAACTATTTTAAAACTGAAAAGGTACCCGGGTACCCTGTTGCACACATAACGGTTATTCAGTCATTATGGAAGCAGTCTGAGGAATAGAGCGTATTAGTGAATAGTAAAGAGTTCGCATACAATGTGGGTCATTGAAACCATGATAAAATCTAGTTTACCATTCGAAATTCTTATGAAATATTGTTTGAGATGGATGTTGGTCTTTAACAACTTTGACACGTCCAAGACATAACTAGTCGATTTCACATTTGTATAACATAGGTGTTTGGCTTCGGGTGAAGTCTGTCTAAGTGAGATCATTTTGTAAATACATCAAAGCCGCCTTGCAGTAGCAGTCGTCGGCAGGTTGTACAGAGAGGATTCTCCAAAAGGGCCGTGATTACAGAGTTCCCACGCATCATTCGTTCGTTGATTTCAAAGCCGCATATGATACCATCGACCAGAAAGAGCTATGCAAAATCATGGACGAGAACTGCGGCCCCAAGAAGCTCGTTGCAGCACTGATTTAATCTACGACAGATGGTGCTGTGTTCGGATCTCGGGTGGATTGTCAAGTTCATTCGACAATGCTCGAGGAGAACCGGCGAGTGCTCAGTGTTTTTGAAAGACGAATGTTAATAACGATCTTCGACGGTGTACAGGAGAACGGAGTATGGAGGCGCAGGATGAACCATGAACTCGCACAGCTCTCTGGCGAACCCGGTATCCAAAAGGTGGCTAATGCTGGACGGATACGATGGGTAGGGCATGTTACAATTACCCTGAAAAGATGGTGTTTGCCTCAAATCCGGTAGAAATAAGACAACCAGAAGCGCAGTGAGCAAGATGTTTAGAATGAGAAATTGGAGAGCAGTAACTCACAACCGAGTGAACTGTAGAAACTTTGACCAAACTCGTGTTTTTAGTCTTTGACCTTGAAATGCGGTCAGGCATTAATATTAATCTATACCTATAAAAATGGATTTCTGTCTGTCTGTCTGTCCGTATGTTCCTTATAGAATCGAAAACTACTGAACCGATCGGCGTGAAAATTTGCATGTAGGGGTTTTTGGGGCTAGGGAAGGTTCTCTCGATGGCAAAAGACCCCTCCCCCCATTAAGGGCTCCCATACAAATCTATACGTATAAAAATGGATTTCTGTCTGCTCTATGTTCCTTATAGAAGCGAAAACTACTGAACCGATCGAAGTGAAAATTTGCATATAGGGATTTTTGGGGCCAGGGAAGGTTCTTATGATGGTGAGAGACCCCTCTCCCCACTAAGAGGGGGGGGGGGTTCCCATACAAATGAAACACAAATTTCTGCATAACTCGAGAACTAATCAAGCAAATGGAGCAAAATTTGACATGTGGGTGTTCGACATGGGTCGAACCAAACTATAATCAGAGATTATAACCGGATTCAAACCCACAACACACGCCCTGGCTCCATTCCCAAAAAATTTTCATTACTTTCCCCTACCGTCCCTCCATCAATTGTAAAACCATCGTTTCAAAAAAAGTATAAACCTTGTTCAACAGGCTTTGTCTCAGGACGGCAAGCCACTTACGTAAGCAAGTTTGCAGCACGATGGGATCACAGAGCAGACAGTCTATCTAGCGAAGACATAATGAACAGAACTGCAATAGGTTTGTATTAATTGGGAGTTTGAGAAAACGACACGTTGCAATGTCGAGCTGTTAAAGTTTACTTTACTGAACAGTGTCTCAGTAATAACAGTCAGTTTAGTAATACTTCTGTAATTTGCTATGTCGCGCTTAGCCGCCTGTTTAAATATTGGAACGACTGTGAAGTCTGTCGTTAAACAAGGGTCAAGTCTTAGAAAGGACGTTTAAGTCCAAGACTTCTTCTAACATCCAACAATCTACATCTAACAATCGTTGGAATCGACAGCAATCGTCGATGGAACGTACGGTTAGAAAAAATTTAAGATCATCAGCATAGATAAGTGCGCATCAGGCTTCTAGTAACATTACTATGTCGCACGCTATGTCCGAAGGTACTTATTATTTAACTCACATGCACCCCAGATTTTTTTTTCACAAGATGTTAGTATTGGTCAAAACAATTAATTTAAAGAAGGTCTTAAAATATTCTATCTTGGGTTTTTACGATATTCAATTTTCAAGGTTATTAAGGGGTCATTCCCTCTCAAGTGATCATATCCGTTGTAATCGACCACCTCTGATTTCAACCAAATTTGGGTTAATTGCTCGTTCCGAGCCCACATTACATGTCCCAAAGTTTTGTACAAATTGATCGATCCCCCTTGCAGTGACATGCAAAAATGAGTTTTTTTCCCGAAAATTTGAGAAAAATAGAGAAGTGTCACTGCTAGGGGGTTTGATCAATCCATACAAAACTTTGGGAAAATGAATGTAGGGTCGAAATGTTAAAGTTACAAGATAGTTAGTCATATCTGAGTGCAGCCTTGAAATTGATAGATTTTACACCTCGTTTGCTTTTCGCTAGTCGGACTCATTAAAGGAGTCAACAATCCTCTATCTGTCTAGGTTCACAAATCGGGAATATTCAGAAGCGTCTGTGAGATTCATTGTCTTGAGATTCCACTTCGTGTTGCTTCACCTTGATAGTTGTCAGCGAGTGACACGGGGACCTCCCTACTAAAGTAAGTATAGGTGTTTGATGCAGAGGGATTACATCAGACACCCCTGTAAATATCTTTGACCTATCTCCCTACCAGGGATTTCCGCTGGCTAGCACGAGGTTACAGTCTTTTCTGCCCACTCTGTGGTCAAATTTTAAGCCTGTCATTGACAAGCTACCGCGGACCACAAACAGCTTGGAAGCATGGCACCAACGATGGACAACCATTGTTGGTTCCCATCACCTTTCAATGACCAGGATCATCACAGAGCTGCGGGTGGAGCAAAAGGCGATAGAGGGAACACCCTTAGAATTCTTCAGGGGGATGTTCCGAATTCGCGCCGAGAAATAGACGAAAAAATCTACTCGAAATGTGTTAATGCTCACAAAATGAGCAGCAAAAAATTTGTTGACGCAGTTGCGCTTTTATTAAGCGCTAAACAAAGGCGTTCGTAACACATATTTTGTTTGTTTAATAGTAGTAGTTTGTTTTTTGTTTGATTTGGCTGGCAAATGAGTGAACATATGCAAATATATCACCTCTGTTTTCTAACTCCTATCTCTACCTCCACGAGGTGCCGGCTGGGGTACGGTAGCCAAAGTTGCGCACCTGGTGGTACGCAACCTTGGTTGTCGTATGCAGACAGAGAAGGTGGAACACTCGCCGTGTGGTTTCCGGCTACCTAATCATGCAGTTCGGCGCAGGTTTTTCGGAGGGCGCGGCTGCGGGGTGTGGGCACACCGGGAGAGAGTTATTTTCTCAGCTGGCTTAGCACAGAGAGAGAGAGACTCTAAATCGGTCTGTTTTACACAATCTGCAGTTAGGCCCTTTGGCGGTTGGTGCCGAATTGTACGTTTGGGCAAGAATTGAGCCACGGGACCTGATCCTGCCGGGAGTCGGCAAATCAGGAGCCCCTAAGTCAAGGTCTACCTCCGTGCCGATGACTGAATGGCTGGAGGGTTGAAAACATGCCAGTCGCGAGCGGAGTGCTTTGGGCATCTGGCCCCTACTGTGCCATGCGGGGCTCTGGTACGGTCGATCTTTGTTGTCCCTTGCGTTTCGTGGGAACAGCATAGTAGTCCTGCCCAATTTCCCTTATGGGTTTTACGCCAAGTGCGTTCTGGCCAATATAATTGGCTTCGCTTACAATTTGCTGTCTGATCTGTGTTGGAGATTGTTTGTGCATATACTCCGCTAGTCAAATAGTTAGGGTCGCACAAATAAATCTTCAACACAAACGGGCAGCAAATTTGTATTTATGCGAAAAACTTTTTAATGGCTCTGTCACCATCGCATTGGTTCAGGAGCCGTATTTTCGCAAGGGGTACTTTCATTCGACGGATATTGGAAACCAGAACTTTGCTGCTTTCAGCAAAACTGGTATGACAAATCCTCGTTTGATGCCCAGGGCATGCATATTGTTGCATAGGTCAATAAGTGCATGCCTTATCTCTGAGTTGACTACTCGAGATATTTGTGCAGTCACAGTAGAACTCGTCGTGGATGATGTCCATAGGCGCTATGTCTACTGTTCTGCATACTTACCACACGATGAACCGTCTCCCAGCGACGATTTCAGAAATGTGGTGAGATACTGCCAATCTAATGGGCTTCCGCTCATTGTAGGCAGTGATGCCAATGCCCATCACATCATTTGGGGCAGCTCGGATATCAATCCGAGAGGCTCTGATTTGATGGAATATTTGAGTAGTACCAACCTTGGAATACTCAACATTGGCAATTGTCCAACTTTCATACGAGCTGGTAGAGAGGAAGTGTTAGATATAACACTCTGCTCTAACAGGATCAGTCATGAGTTGGCACAATGGCATGTTTCAAATGAGACACCAATATCTGATCATTGCTTTATATATTTTGATCATTTGGGTGTCTCCTTGAACGCTGCAACCTTTCGCAATCCGAGATTTTCTGACTGGGAACTCTTTGAGGAGGAACTGGCGACGAAATTTCAAGGATTCGAACCGACGATTGAGTCATCGATCGACTTGGATGTGGCTGTAGATGTCACAACATCTTTTATTGCGGAATCTTTTGAAGTAGCTTGCCCGCTAAAAACTATTAAAACGACTAGAGGAACACCGTGGTGGAACTCTCATCTCGCGGAACTAAAGAAACGATGCAGGAGAGCCTGGAATAGACGTCGGAGGGATGGCGTGGAGCCTTTCAAGCAGGCCCGGAAAGCCTATGCAAAGGCTCTACGGTCTTCAGCACGCACGAGCTGGCACAGGTTCTGTAGCAACGTTTCCAGTTTCGGCGAGGCAAGTCGACTTAATAAAATACTGTCAAAATCGAAAGATTATCAGGTTAATAACATTCGAAGTTCGAACGGTGAATACTGTTCGAATGACAATGAAATCCTGGAATGTCTCTTTTATAGTCACTTTCCGGGCTGTGTGGAACCTGAAGTTCGAAACGATCCAGAAATCGTTTTAGGTGGCTTAGACTCATGGGCTTTTGCTCGGAGACTTGTCACAACTGAAGCGATTGAGTGGGCCGTGAACAGCTTCTCTCCATACAAATCTCCTGGAACAGATGGAATATACCCTATTCTACTGCAGAAAGGATTCAAGTACTTCAAACACATTCTGAGAAGGATGTTTGTGTGTAGTATTGCTATTGGGTACATCCCAACTCAATGGCGTGAAATAACCATTAAGTTCATTCCTAAAGGTGGACGCGCGACATACGAGCAAGCAAAAAGTTTTAGACCAATCAGTCTAACGTCATTCTTGCTTAAATCACTTGAGCGGATTGTTGATCACCACATCCGCGAAACAAGCTTAGTAGAAGTTCCTCTTCATTCAGCACAACATGCTTATCAAAGTGGCAAATCTACAACCACTTTATTACATGATGTGGTGGATAAAATTGAGGTTGCTTTTTCACAAAAGGAATCTTGCTTAGGAACTTTTTTGGATATTGAAGGCGCGTTTGATAACGTATCTTTCGCTTCCATTTTGGAGGCTGCTCGTTATCATAATGTGCCTTCAATAATCATAAAGTGGATAGAACAAATGCTTAGTAACCGATTGCTTTTTTCGTCCTTACGGCAAGCAAGCATTTGGAAGCAAAGTGTTTGTGGATGTCCACAAGGTGGCGTTCTCTCGCCTCTTTTATGGAACCTTGTGGCGGACGGCCTATTGAGGAAACTCAATAGTCTAGGCTATCCGTCATATGGTTTTGCGGATGACTATCTCATCCTAGTAGTTGGAAAGTGCATAGGCACATTATTTGACTTAATGCAGCAGGCACTACGCGTCGTGGAAACGTGGTGCCGAGAAACTGCACTTTCGGTAAATCCGAGCAAAACATCTATCGTCTTATTTTCAAGACGTAGAAATACCAATGGAGCTCGCGCTCTGCGCTTTTACGATTCGGATGTTGATGTTGTGAACGAAGTGAAGTACGTGGGGTTGATTCTCAACTCCAAGCTTGACTGGTCCACAAATATTGATTTCCGAATTAAAAAAGCGTGCATGGCCTTTGGGCAATGTAGACGAGCAATTGGCAACTCTTGGGGGCTTAAACCCAAATACATACACTGGTTATACACGGTCGTTGTCAGACCAATACTGGCGTATGGTTGTCTTGTATGGTGGCAGAGAGGGGAAGTTGTGACTGTCCAGACAAAGCTAAACCATCTTCAAAGGATGTGTTTAATGGCAATGTCTGGTGCATTTACTACAACTCCTACTGCCGCCCTAGAAGCTATTTTCAATATTAAACCTCTACACTTCCACCTGAAGCAAGAGGCACTAATATGTGCTTATCGACTACACGCGATTGGCCTTTGGCAGTCTGTGGACGGTTCCACTGGTCATACTCGATTGTGGTCGCAAATTGTTGCTGAGGACAAGTTTGCCCTTGCTCCTAGCGATGTAACGCTCATGCGTACTTTCCCGTATAGGACTTTCTCAAGTGACTTTCCTCCTAGAGAGGATTGGATGTCAGGCTACATGGAAAGGAAAATTTCCGACCATGTAGTCTGTTATACCGATGGTTCCTTGTACGAAGGTCGCGCGGGTGCTGGTGTTTACTGCCGTGAGCTAGAATTGGAGGAATCCTATTCGTTGGGTAGTTACTGCACCGTTTTTCAAGCTGAAATCTTTGCAATTATGTGCGGAGCTCAGTTTGCACTTCAGAAAGAACTGATAGGCAAGATTATCTACTTCTGTTCTGACAGTCAAGCCGCTATAAAAGCCCTTTGTGCGGCTAATTCTAAATCTAAAACAGTCATCGCCTGCCACACCCAATTAGAAGAACTAAGCATTCTAAATGCCGTTCATCTGGTTTGGGTTCCTGGCCATTCTGGTATAACCGGAAATGAATGGGCTGATGAACTAGCAAGATCTGGAGCAGAAAAGTCGGTTTTCGGACCGGAACCTGCTTTACCAATTGCGGCATGTTGGATAAAACAAAAGATTCGATCTTGGTTTTCATCTGAACATGTACGTTATTGGGAAAATCTTGAAACTTGTCGTCAAACGAAAAGTTTCATTGTTAAGCCTTGTGAGAAGGTTGCGAAATTTCTTTTGCAACACTCAAAGGTAAATTGCAGTATTCTTGTCAGATCACTGACTGGTCACTGCAGGCTAAATTATCATATGGCTACGATTCAGCGAGCTGAATCGTTTCATTGTAATTTATGTGAATCCGACTACGGTACACCATATCACGTAATTTGCAACTGTCCTGCAGTAGCACAATTGCGTCATAGGATCTTTGGATCCTACGTCTTAAATGAATCGGATTTTAGGAAACTAAAATTACGAGACATTTTGATGTTCCTTACCGAAAGCGGTATTGAGCTATAAGCTCTTATTTATCATGAGTATACCCCCCAGGGGGTGTACTTTTGATAAGTTAACTACCAAGGATTGCAGTATCCCTTCGGGGGTACAAAAATCTCTCGGTATATATATGTTTGTGTTTGTCCAAATTCCTCATCCACCCCTTCCTATTCCTCCTGTTTTCCTTCCCGTCCTCATCAGGTAAATGATGACACGGGCAAGATGGGCAAGGCACAAATCTTCCACATGATTGTGAGGAACGTGCTGCTCGAGCCAAAGATGCTGATACCTGATACCTGATTGTTTAATAGTAGTAGTTTGTTTTTTGTTTGATTAAAGTTATTTGTTAACTACTTGCCAATTCATGGTTTTTTATTGAGTAGTTATTTAGGCATTCTTAAAAATTTCGGCCTTTCGTGCTTTGGCCATTCGTGATTCGGCCTTTCGTGATTCGGGCTTCTGTGACTGTTATTGAAATTCGGCCATTTGGATTTCGGCCATTCGTGATTCGGCCATTTGTGTTTCGGCCACTCGGTACCAGCCCCCGTAATCGGCTGTTTGGCGAAGCTTTCGTTTGACGTCGAAACAGGAGCGTTATACGGCCGCCATGCCAACTTTGCGAATGCATCTCTTGATTCGGGCTGGTACCGAATGGCCGAAACACAAATGGCCGAATCACAAATGGTCGAAATCCAAATGGCCGAATTCCAACAACAGCCGCAGAAGGCCGAATCACGAATGGCTGAATCACGACAAACCAAATCACGAATGGCCGAATCACGAAAGGCTGAATTTTCCCGGAATGCCTAAACCAACAAAATTTTTATTGCTCTTTTTTTTAAAACTTTACACATTTTGAATAAATTTTTTCATCTATTCCTCTCCGTGAATTTGAAACATCCCCCTGAAAAACCTTTAAAATTTTCCCCTCTATTGCCTTTTGTTTCACTCGCAGCTCTGTGATGATCCACGTCATTGATAGGTGAAGGAAAAAAGCATTTCGTAAAATTATGTACCTTAGTTTCAGAACAATAAGACATACTCTGCGTCTTATTTTTTATTTTGGTAGAAAGAGTATAGATGATTGACAGTTGTTTCTTTCCCTAAGCGCGAAAGATTTACGTTTATTAAAAGCAGCGAGGCCTATTGATCGTGTCAATATCAAATGTTTCCTAGATGATTCAGGGCGAGACGACCGTAGGCCGCGAGTGTGCGCCGGTGACCCGCCGTCAGAAGCACCGGCCGGGGGGCAGCCCTCCGCAGAAACCACTACTATTCTGGTGCATGCATTTTCCTAGGTTTACTGACTGGTAGGGATTACCCCTTAGTTAGGTCCGAGCAAGCGGCAGTGAGTAAGGACAGCGTGTACCCAACGTTTGTGCAGGCTGAAGACCGAATATGACATTCGGCCATTCGTGCTTCTGCTTTTTCTGATTCGGCCATTCGTGATTCGGCCATTTGTGTTTCGACCATTCGTAGGTAATCCCTTGATTCTACCAATCAACTGTTTGCAATTCGTGGCTCTCCAGTTATGTTTGTACACCCAAGAACTCAGTATCCCGAAGAAATCTTTGATTGGGCGCACTGAGACAGATATTTCGGGTCGTGGTTTTTGGGTAAAAATGGGATCGAATCGGGATGGATCGGGATCGATTGTGTTTTTTTTTTTTTGGCGTAATCCGATGATGCTCTATCCGGCCAAAACACGTATTGTCCATCTGCATGATGTTATTGTAGAAACGAGATCAAAATTTTCTTCAAACATTCCTCTGGTGCTTCTTAATTGATAGCCAAACCACAAGGCTTGTTTTTGAAAGAACGAGAAAGAGATTGATATCCTTTTGCCTTCATAATTGTGGCTGGTCTTCCACTACCTTGCTTGCGAATAGTTGTTGGGCATCGTAGGATATATTAAACAGTCGAAGTCGCAACATATGTTGTACCGTATACTTTTTGCCGAGATTTCAGTTGCAGTTCGTAGAAGTGTACAACGCGCTCCCGAAATGCTTCTTGTTTCGATGCCATTTTTACCAAATCTGGGCAAACAAAAACAAAACAAAAAAATATTAGCAAGAAGAGGAGAAAGAAAGCTACCACATACATACTCTCATTTCTCTCTGAGCTCGTTTGTTGTTGAGCATAAGGGCCTGAAAAGCTTCCAAAATTTTAGTTGCCTCCCGTTAAGTAGGAAATCTGCCTTTTGCAGAGGACTTGTCGACAATATAACAAAGTGGTACAGATAACTGCGCAGGAATGTCATCAGATCCAGCGGAAAATGATCACTTTAATCTACGAGCTGCTTCAAGAATCATCACCGGAGTAATTTCGATCTTGTCTAGGTCGACAAGTCCTTTGGGAACATTCACTGCAGCCAATTCAGCTTTTGCGTCGAAGGCGAACTCATTTGTCGAAGAGAAAGAGAGAAGGAAAACGAATAAACCTGAACAGATGCAATTTCAGTGGGGGTGCGGAGAGAAGAAGTGAGAAGTAAAAGGAAAGAAGTAAGAAATAAGAAATGAGAAGTGAGAGATCAGACGTGGAAAGTGAGAAATAAGAAATGAGAAATGAGAAATGAGAAATGAGAAATTTGAAATGAGAAATGAGAAATGAGAAACGAGAAATGAGAAATGAGAAATGAGAAATGAGAAATGAGAAATGAGAAATGAGAAATGAGAAATGAGAAATGAGAAATGAGAAATGAGAAATGAGAAATGAGAAATGAGAAATGAGAAGTGAGAAATGAGAAATGAGAAATGAGAAATGAGAAATGAGAAATGAGAAATGAGAAATGAGAAATGAGAAATGAGAAATGAGAAATGAGAAATGAGAAATGAGAAATGAGAAATGAGAAATGAGAAATGAGAAATGAGAAATGAGAAATGAGAAATGAGAAATGAGAAATGAGAAATGAGAAATGAGAAATGAGAAATGAGAAATGAGAAATGAGAAATGAGAAATGAGAAATGAGAAATGAGAAATGAGAAATGAGAAATGAGAAATGGGAATGGCATTAGATTAGAATTTGGTTAAATATAATTCGGATATGACCTTGGACGTGAAATTACACACGAAATTGAACTTAAATTTACACTATAAATCAATAATGTTCCGTAAAATTGGAAATTTTATTTAAAATTAAACATAAAATTGAGTTTAATTGGATCTAGACTTGAAATCGAACTTAAGTTTGGACTAATTTAAACTAGAAACATTCCTTCAAGTTAAACTTTGCACTAGACTTGAAAGTTTACTTGAAGTCAGACTTGAAATTGGACGTAAACTTTCATTTGAGACCATGCATTTTCACGAATACTAGTTCAACAAACCAGTTGTTGCATATTCGAATCCCGGCTGGGGAAGGCTGCTAGAGTCAACAGAACCGTAACACCAATCAGGCAAATCGTCCTGCATTTTAACAGCTGGTTGCAAGGTCTGTCGAGTAAACAAAGAAAAATAAGTTGTAAAAACGGAATGTAGCACCTAAGTTTTGCTTTGATTAGCTTTTTGATATGCAGACCAGATTAACCAATCCTCTAACCAGCGATAAAGTACGCTATGCCGGTTTGGCTGTGATATACTCGTACATACTGGCTGAAGTTTGTTTTGCTGCGCTCATCGAACTTTGTCATTCCGCGCACATTTACCCAACTAGAGTATTATTTGTTCAATTGGTTTTGTTCCTGCCACACTGATTGTTAGGTTGGTTGGCTATTCGGTTAGTGTATGAAAACGGTAAGCCAATAAGCTCAAAAAAATAAAGTAAAAACGATTTTGTTTAGTCGCGGATCCGTTCGCTCTTCGCTCCAATGCATGGCCAACGCTGAAAATGACATTGTATTTAAGGGAGCAGCAAATAAGCTGCTTTGAGATGTTGATAGTTAATTACTAAGACCAAAAGTAGGTTGTGTACAGAAATCGAAATCAAACATTTGATGACGTCCTGACGACATGACGGTTACACCCAACACCGCTTAGTTAGCTTCGAGGTACGATGCTGGTCTAACAAGCCAGTTGTCGTATGTTCGAATCTCGGCTAGGCGGTGCTACTAGGTAAAGTCAATAGAATTGTTGCACTAGCCCCGTGACTGTTCTGTACTCTAACAGCTGGCTGCGAATTCTGTCGATAAAGAAGGGTCAAGTCTTACAAAGACGTTTAAGTCCAAGGCTTTGCTTACGAGTCTCCATTTTGGCGGTCTCTGGGAGGCAAACATCAAATCTGCCAAGACTAGGCTGTCCCGGATTAGAATTACTCGAAGCGGTTGACCAAGCATCCCGGACAGTGACCCACATTGATGAAAGAAATAATTATGATTTGGTTTTAATCACCGTGCACTTATGTGAATGTATTCAAATTGATCACGATCGGTGAATCACCGATCGTGATCAATTTGAATACATTCACGAAAGAAATAATTTTTAGTTAGTTAAAAATTTCCAGTTTTGTCATTAAATTTGAATTTTAATGCACAATTCAAATAATTACTTGAATAAACTACTTTAGAATAGATCTGAATTGAAACGGTTTCACCGTTATACCAACTAGATATGTCCACCTGAAAAGAACACTCACCTTTTAAGAGTAACTTGAAATGAACCTTCCGTGTACGTCCTCTTTTCCCACCAGCCAGCACATGTCGAGAAAGCATTTTGTGACAGGCTTCAAGTTTACGATCGCTACAGCACAAGCTGATTTTCCGGTTTCCTCGTTGTCGGTCGGTGCAAGATAAAGGCACACTGCAGTATCGTCATTAAACTTCGCAGTAATTCTACACGAAACTATCAGCAAACACGACGCAGCGGTAAGCCCCATTAAATGGTCATTGTAACTCACGAATATCGCAGCAGCAGCAGCAGCAACAGCAGCAGGACCATGGAATGTGTAATGGTTTTAAAGACGGTGTCCACCGGCTCTATGTTCAGCGTACACAGCAGAACGAGCCGTCATTCAAGTGAACAGATAGTGAGCGGAGGTTTCGTGTTAGGTTCGTCCGGGCCGGTCAGGTCAGGTGAGAATCGTTCTCGGATGATAATGTTTGCTTTAATCAGACCTCTCGCCGGCCAGGTTACTTACTGTGCACGCGTTCGTTGTAACGGGGATGATGCTCTGCCCGGTCGGTACGTCCCAGTACCAGACCAGCCAACCCGGCCAGTTCGAGTTCGAGTCGGTCAACCAAACTCCTCTGGCAGTGTCGGTTACAATGTAATGGGATAATAATGTGGTGGAAAATGTTTGCTGCCACGTGCTCTTGTTCCATACCACCACCAAGCAGCAGCACGGAGGCTCCGGTGGCTCACGCTGGAAGCACGCACACGTTCCCGTCGCTGCGCTGGCTTCTCCTTTGGTTAATGATTGTGCTTGTCCTGTACCGAAATGGACACATTTTCAGCTGCTGACTGTTTTATGGCAGCGGATAATGGAAATTATGGGTTTGTGTGTATATTTGTTTTTTCGTGTTTTTGCCTATTTTACATAAATCATAACAATTGTAGCACCCGGCAGGTGTTGAGGCTGTACAAATTGTGTTGAAACGCAGCTTGAGTAAATTGGATTGTCCAATTTTACGCTGAGAACTGTTATTACATTCGCAGCTGTTTGTTTGAAATTAATTGCATATTTTTAAATCGAAATGGTTCGTTCGTATAGAGGAACACTGCATTATGACTTCATAATTCATAACAGTCCTATTAACAGCTTTTAGTGCCACTGATTTTAAATGTTCAAGTCGCGTGTGATGACGTAGCGAAAATATCCAGAAAGATTCCTTTTCTGTCACTATGCCAGAAAAGAAATCAAAATTGTCATTCTCAAGATATCCGGTTCCGTGAACAATTAAATGTCCGCTGGATTTCCGTTCCCAATTTAATCCATGTTTATGCGATGCTCGCTTCTAAGATGAGCTGCTAATTCGCCTATAACCCCTTTCCCGGTGGTGACAGCCGAGGAAAACCCATTGGCCCAGGAAAGCATTATCCCGAATCCGGTCTCGAAATTGGCTCAATTTCTGATTCCGTGCAAACTGCTCGATAAAAGCAAGCAAACCGTAAAAATCAGAACCCATTTCATGTTGACAATTGCTCGCAAGGGGCGCCGATGATGCGTCTCCCGCCAAGAGCGACGGATAAATTCCATTGTTTAATGGTTTTAGCTGCAAGAAAGCGCGCAAACACCCTTTACTGGGTTCTATAAAGAACCGATAAAGTAGTCACTGGTGGAAAAAAATGAAAGCAGGTATAGCTAGAGAGGTTCGGTTGTGAAAAGGTTTTAGTCGCGATAAAAATATATGATTTACGTTTCATGCAGCCCTAAAATTTATGGTGGGATCGCTTTATTTTCAATTGGAGAAAAGGAATGCATTTTAGAATAAAACAAAAAATATGCTGTTTAAATTATTGGTAATACTTTCCTTTTTATAAGAAAGTCAACAAAAACATTACCCGATGCTTAAATTAACATTTCGAGACAGTAAGTTTGAAGCACGTTTTCGCCAGCCATTTTCATTCATCCGAATACCATTCCCACGCAGTATGGCCCCCTTTGAAGTAATCGGCATTCTTTGCCGAATTTATCCGTCCGCCTACATTGCCTGGCCGCATCGTCCGTCTAGGACTGGATAGCGGAACGGTGTCCGCGGATAAGCAGTTGAAATTGAATGGAACCGTCGAAACGTTGTTTGGCTCCGTCCAACAACGGTCGGTGACAGCCATTAATGCCATCCCCAAACTTAGGATAAGTAATCTAGCCGTTTCGAATGAAGCCGTTCCGGTACGGTACGTACTAGTCCAAGAAGCAAACGAAACTAGGTCTTGGATTTCGGGGCGATTTTGCCCAAGGGCAAAATCCTGGCTGCCAGGCCGCATTCGGAATTCGGGTTTGCGCAACCGTCCGTGCATGATGAAGGGACTTAGTTAATTCAGGACGATGAAGCGGCTCGCGGCACGGGGGAGTTTCATCCAGAGGAGCAAGAATTATGTTTCCTTAGTTTTTAATTTAGATGTATGCGTCTTTCTCTTTGGTTGGAATTTTCAAGCAGAAACAGCTCCGTTCGCTTTCCGGGCCATTGCCATTTCGGAATTTGGCTTTCAGTAAGGAGAATTTCGGAAATGAGTTTCACTGATTAGTAGCAACGGTTTAAATAGGGCTAATTCAGGAGCATAGAAGAGCAGTGCTTGGGAAATGGAATTTGTATTAAAATTTATCGAATCCATCAAAACAATTTATTAGGATAGATATGGGCCAATTGCCTTTATCGAGTGCTTTGTGTTGAAAGCGAGAATTCCACTGATAATTCAATTTAAAGCTAGGCTAAAAGTAGATCTGGATGCTATAATTCGGTACCGGAGTGTCGCAGAAAACTCATAAATGACAGGATTGTAGTGTTTTTACTCAACTTCAAGTTTAACAGTATTACATCATTGTATTTCTCTGGTTCTGATAAAATCTGGAACGGCTCAATCTTCAGTCCACAGTTAAATATTTCTTTTCCAGATTATGGTTTTTCTACGAATATATAAGCAAAGACGAACTTATACTTGCTTGGCACATCACCACGCCCAGTTGAAATGTAAAATTTTTGACGCACGTTGCTTGAAATATATTTTCACGTAGGTTACATCATCCATCAAAACACAGCCATTGTATTTCAGCAAAACTTACTCGCACTCGCAGTTTCAGTTCAGTTTCAGTTCAGTTTCAATTCAGTTTCAGTTCAGTTTCAGTTCAGTTTCAGTTCGGTTTCAGTTCAGTTTCAGCTCAGTTTCAGTTCAGTTTCAATTCAGTTTCAATTCAGTTTCAGTTCAGTTTCAGTTCAGTTTCAGTTCAGTTTCAGTTCAGTTTCAGTTCAGTTTCAGTTCAGTTTCAGTTCAGTTTCAGTTCAGTTTCAGTTCAGTTTCAGTTCAGTTTCAGTTCAGTTTCAGTTCAGTTTCAGTTCAGTTTCAGTTCAGTTTCAGTTCAGTTTCAGTTCAGTTTCAGTTCAGTTTCAGTTCAGTTTCAGTTCAGTTTCAGTTCAGTTTCAGTTCAGTTTCAGTTCAGTTTCAGTTCAGTTTCAGTTCAGTTTCAGTTCAGTTTCAGTTCAGTTTCAGTTCAGTTTCAGTTCAGTTTCAGCTCAGTTTCAGTTCAGTTTCAGCTCAGTTTCAGTTCAGTTTCAATTCAGTTTCAGTTCAGTTTCAATTCAGTTTCAGTTCAGTTTCAGTTCAGTTTCAGTTCGGTTTCAGTTCAGTTTCAGCTCAGTTTCAGTTCAGTTTCAGTTCAGTGTCAGATCAGTTTCAGTTCAGTTTCAGTTCAGTTTCAGTTTAGTTTCAGTTCAGTTTCAGTTCAGTTTCAGTTCAGTTTCAGTTCAGTTTCAGTTCAGTTTCAGTTCAGTTTCAGTTCAGTTTCAGTTCAGTTTCAGTTCAGTTTCAGTTCAGTTTCAGTTCAGTTTCATTTCAGTTTCATTTCAGTTTCAGTTCAGTTTCAGTTCAGTTTCAGTTCAGTTTCAGTTCAGTTTCAGTTCAGTTTCAGTTCAGTTTCAGTTCAGTTTCAGTTCAGTTCAGTAACTAGCGTGCCCCGACAGATATATAAACTGGGCACCCGACTTTCCAGAAGAATATTTTGGCTTGGAAAAATGAAGTAGCGTGGGATGACGAATCAATTATTACTTATCACAAAAATAAGAGACGATTAGGTTGAAAATTTTCAAGACTTTCGGATGCAACTGGATTAGAAATCAAAGTTGCAGTTGCTCTAGAAATTGGCCTTTGAACAGGACTAGCAATTAGAGTTGAAATTGAAGTTAAAATGAGGCTTAATATGTGGCATTTAATTCGGCTTGAATTTAAACTGAATATGGAAGTATGAAATTTTACTTAAAATTAAAATTGACATTTTTTGTCTTATTCTCTCACACCTGTTAGCTCTTTTTTGTTCTCCTTTTTCTCTTTTCCAGTCCTTTTCGTTTTTTCTCATTTGCTGTATCGTTTTCTTGCTTCTTACTCTCACTTTCCATCTGTTCTTTCCTCTTTATCTCTAGTTTTTTTTACTTTTCTCCTCCTGTTTTCTGTTTCATTATTCCGTTTTACTTGGTTTCCTGCTCTAATTTGTGTTATTTTCTTGTTTTTCACTGATGTTTGCTATTTCCTTTCACCTTTTCATTATTTTCTTTTCTTTCTAACCCCCCCCCCCCCTCCCCTATCTTTCTACTGTTCATATTTTTTAACTATAAATCGTTTTTGTTTTTTGTCTTCGTCTACTCCGTTTACCTCGTTTTGAAACCATATTTTTCTGTCTCTTCTATTTCTTTATTCTGTTTTTAATTCCCTCTTTTCCCTTTCCTCTCCGATATATTCCTCCTTTTGAGTCCCATTTGACCTCTTTTTCCCCGGTCGTGCCATCTAGCACGTTGGGCCCCCTATTTCTGGAGTCGGCGGGATTCTTAAAAAAACGGATTTCACTGCACAATCGTCTGGCATCTCTGCGACGTGGCTGGCTCACCATAGTCTCCTAACTTTCGTCAGGTGTACGACAGAAGGTTCTCTAAGCCCAAGTAGTGCCTACAGCTCGTGGTTACTATGCGCTAGCCGTTTGTACTCAACCAAAAATAATCCGTAACACCTTTCGTTCCTTTCGTTGTATTCCTGACATTTCCAGAAAATTTGTTGGAGAAAAAAATTTGATCAACAGTAGCATAAACCCCATAAAGCCTGCATGGTACTGCCCTACGAATTCACTTGCTATTGGGTATGGACGACATAATCAAATCTGGGAGAACACGTTGTAGGCAACGGTAACTAGGGTTCTGCCGCGGTAATTACGCAATTTTGCCGATTGATTTCAATTTTTCCAGTTTGGGGCCATCCAGATACAACGTGGACAGAAAAATACTAATTTTCAAGTCTCTTCCGTGATGCAATTTGATGTGGAACACCCTTTATCATTTCTACTTGTCACTCAACTTTCAATATGTATTAGAGATTCAAGTTTACGTTGGTCTATATTAAAGTCCAATTTCATGTCTAATTTCGTATCCATTTCGGCCCAATTACAAGTGAAATTTCAGGTTCCATTTTAAGTCCAATTTAAAGGCCAGTTCCAGGTGCATTTTGAAGTTCGATTTCAAGTCTAATTTAAATTTCAATTTGAAGTGCAACTCCATTTTGGAGTCCGATTTCAAGTCCAATTCTAAATTCTATCGGTTGCCTATTATCAAATTCAAAGTCTTATTTCAACCTCAATTTCAGGTCTACTGCTTTGATCTAGGCAGGGGCACGTAGAGGGATGGTTCGATCACTTTGACTCAATTTTGATTCATTTGACAGTACCGTCCCGAATAAAAATGTATAGCAAAAAAACATTAAATTTCACTGTTACAAACATTGAAAAACTTCGAAAAACCACATTGAAATAGTGAAAATCTTTGTAAAAGTTACACTGAAGTTACCATGAATACCGCTGTTTTCACAGTAAATTTTAATGGAAACCGCCAATTTTACAGCGAATAAGGGGGTGATTAAGTGATGTAACACTAAATTTTTCGACTTTTTCCCATACAAATAAAAACCAAAAACAGTAAAATTTGTGGTACATTCACTATAAGTTTTACATTGTTTTACAACGAAGTTACAATGAAATTTAAGGTGAGTTCTGCAAAAAAAATTGTAGGCTTTCGGATTATTAGGACAAAATAAAACCGGCTGATTAATTACGGTATTTCATGTTTTTGAAGATATAATGAATTTGATAGGCTTCGAACTATTATGATTTTCGAGCCGCATTCATCGCTCATATTAGGAAAGTATTAGAGGTCAGTACACCTACATAAACAAATTCCGCTCTTTCCCATTCACGCCTTATCTCAATCTGTTATATCCTATCGACTCTTTGTTTTATGACTGTCTTCTATCGTTCCCTTTCAATTGTAAAATCTACCGTTATAAAAACTTAATTATATGCCTGACACCTCATTCGATGTCAAGACGTAGAAACAACGAGGTTGGTCTATTTCATAGGAACGGAGCCTTTCCCCGAACACCCGCGTTAAGAATCGCGGCTAATATGTTGACAGACGAACAAGTAAGTCGCAAGCGCCTGCATAATGTCGTCGTCCCGTCAGTAAAACGAATTAGATTAAACTTCTCGATCGGTGGTTTCTACAGTAGACGGAGGAAGAGACACAATTTGTGTCTACAAATAACTCAACCTGCCAAGGATTGGACCTTAGATAGAGATTATTACCTGCTTCTAAACAATTTGCATTGTTGCCGAATTATATGAAAAATTTTCCAAGAACGGTACAGTGAAGTTACAGCATAAAGTGTGTAAACAGTAAAATTCATTGTAATCGAAAAGTTTTTACATTAATATGAATACATCCCGCGTAGAAATGCATAACGAATATTAATGTAAAAACATTACGGTTACTATGAATTTTAATGTTTACAACACTTTATGCTGTAACTTCACTGTACCGTTCTTGGAAATTTTTTCATATAATGTATTCATATTAATGTAAAAACTTTACGATTACAATGAATTTTACTGTTTACTACACATTATGTTGTAACTTCACTGTACCGTTCTTGGAAAAATTTTCATATAAGTCGGCAACAATGCAAATTGTTTCGAAGCAGGAAATAATCTCTATCTAAGGTCCAACCTTGGCAGGTTGAGTTATTTGTAGACACAAATTGTGTCTCTTCCTCCGTCTACTGTAGAAACCAGCGATCGAGAAGTTTAATCTAATTCGTTTTACTGACGGGACGACGACACTATGCAGGCGCTTGCGACTTACTTGTTCGTCTGTCAACATATAAGCCGCGATTTTTAACGCGGGTGTTCGGGGAAAGGCTCCGCTCCTGTGGATTAGACCTCGTTGTTTCTACGTCTTGACATCGAATGAGGTGTCAGGCATATAATTAAGTTTTTATAACGGTAGATTTTACAATTGACAAAGGGAACGATAGAAGACAGTAATGAAACAAAGAGTTGATAGAATCTAACAGATTGAGATAAGGCGTGAATGGGAAAGAGCGGAATTTGTTTATGTAGGTGTACTGACCTCTAATACTTTCCTAATATGAGCGATGAATGCGGCTCGAAAATCATAATAGTTCGAAGCCTATCAAATTCATAGTCGTCATATCTTTTCAAAAACATGAAATACCGTAATTAATCAGCCAGTTTTATTTTGTCCTAATAATCCGAAAGCCTACAATTTTTTTTGCAGAGCTCACCTTAAATTTCATTGTAACTTCGTTGTAAAACAGTGTAAAATTTATAGTGAATGTACCACAAATTTTACTGTTTTTGGTTTTTATTTGTATGGGAAAAAGCCGAAAAATTTAGTGTTACATCACTTAATCACCCCCTTATTCGCTGTAAAATTGGCGGTTTCCATTAAAATTTACTGTGAAAATAGCGGTATTCATGGTAACTTCAGTGTAACTTTTACAAAGATTTTCACTGTTTCAATGTGGTTTTTCGAAGTTTTTCAATGTTTGTAACAGTGAAATTTAATGTTTTTTCGCTATACATTTTTATTCGGGATTATATGAAGATTTTTTCAAGAACGGTACAGTGAAGTTACAGCATAAAGCGTTGTAAACAGTAAAATTCATAGTAACCGTAATGTTTTTACAGTAATATTCGTTATGCATTTCTATGCGGGGTCTCAGCTTTTAGCCGAGCAAAATTTGACCAAGTTATGTCCAATAATTTGTAAAACTAGTTATTATCCACATTAACTGCTGAATAATAATATTATAAATTATATATAAGGCCATTGCAAATTATTTATAAAGTTTTTGTCCCCCCGCCCTTCAAAATTAGCTCTAAAAATCGAGGGACAAAAAAAATTTGTAAAACTTGAGTAAATTTTCTTGTGTAAATCAATTATGTGCGGATTTTACACCCTAAAGAACTCGAAAAAAAGTGTACGTGTTAACGCTTCTAGCACGAAACAAAAATGGAAGTACAAATAATGTAATTTCCGAAAATCGGCTTTTTATCGATTGGAAGGTTTTTGCATGGAAAATAATAACGTATATATCAAAAGCAAGAATGAATTTGGGTTCCACGATTAAACTTCAATTAAAAATTCCAAAAAATCTTAATTTTTTGCGTAATTAAAAAAATCTCTTTGTTTTCTTTCGCCCCCCCCCCCCCACCTTCAGTTGTCTAGCATCGGAAGAACAAAACCTTTAAAAAATATTTGTAATGGCCTAATATCTAAAACAATAACAATGTCCGAGGTCTATTAAAAAGAGATGGATGCATTAGAAAGGGAATAATAAGTTTATAAAACTAAAATGAAAAATTGTACAACTATATTTAAGAAATACTGTATAGTATTATTTTAAAGGGGTTATTATGCCTGAGATAAGATCGTAAATGTAAAACAAAATACCTTTCCAACTTGGCTTTTCCCCTTCTATACATATAAAATAAATAAATTACAAAAAAATACAATAAAGTTTTGCTAGTACTTCATTAGTGACTAAATGAACGTTCAATTAGTTACTAATGAGGTACTAGCATTGTAGCATCGTAACTACAAAAGATACAGCAAAACTATTTTCAGCAAAATTGTAGATAATAACTTGTTCTACAAATATCCCGTACATATCTTTCTCAAATTTTGCTCCGCTGAGATGGTACTGTCAAATGAATCAAAATTGAGTCCAAGTGATCAAACCATCCTTGGGCACGTA
Organism: Sabethes cyaneus; assembly: GCF_943734655.1. Classification (NCBI taxonomy): domain Eukaryota; kingdom Metazoa; phylum Arthropoda; class Insecta; order Diptera; family Culicidae; genus Sabethes; species Sabethes cyaneus. The sequence goes on along the minus strand of NC_071355.1, from coordinate 26,680,045 downwards.
TTTTGCCTTCTCTAAAGAATTTGATGGTGTGATCCAGAAGCCCGGAGTTTTAAACCGGAGGACGTTAGTTTTATAGATCCCATTCTACGTTTATTTCTGTACTATAAGTTCTACATGATCTTTTTCAATGTACCAACTCTTGTTTTTGGAAAGGAAAAGCAGACGATTTCTTCTTGATTCCTTACAAAAAATTTATAACCTGTTACAGCTCTTTTGGTGGCGTATTGGCGCCGTTACCCAACAGTTTTCTAGTTCGATGGTCGATCTAAACCGGAAAGTTGACTCGAACAAGGCTGCGTTTCTGTTGTTATCAGAGGCACGAAGTTTTTAGGTGTAGCAGTTTACATCCCTCCCGATAGAAGCAAGCTAGTCAGGTTCATAGACGAGCATATCCTCTCGATTCGTGAGCTACGTGAGAAAGAGGTTTCTGACCACAGAATTTTGATTTGCGACCAACATGTTGCATAATAAAATCATCCTTTTTCAAACAATATCATTTTCTTTTCGTTCTGTTCATCAAGTGTTCAGAATTCACAATATACCATGCGCCTCCATTGAGTTTTATTGCCATACAAATTTCAAGTCAAGTTTTCTCAAAAAAGTTCCATAGGCTAAACCTATACGAGCAGTGCAGTGAAGTTCTGGATCGACAGGGCTACACTATGGTGTATATCGTTAAGTTCAAAGCCTGTGACCGATAGTGATGTTTCCTTGTGAGTAATTACCTTGGACGAACACTCGACCTCGTTTACTGCCTTCCTGATCAAGAAATCTCAGTGATTTGCACAATATCTCTGCTGCTTCCCGTCGATCCTCACCATCCTCCACAGGATTTATTTTTGCATATAGTGGTAGATCCCGTTGACGCTCCTGCTATCAATGTCGGAATGGCACCTCTAAATTATCGTAGTATAAACTTTGAGGCACTTGATGAATACCTTTCTTCCCTGGACTGGGCTGCATTATTGGGCGAGATGGACGTGGATGAAATGACATTGGGGTTTTGTAATGCTGTCTGCACTTGGTTGAATGGAAATGTACCTAGAGTTAAACCTCCTTTAAAACCTTCTTGGAGTAACAGTTAGCTGCGCAGATTGAAACGGCATCGCAACGCAAAACAGAGACAACTTCGTAACGGAATCGGAAACGGAATCAAAACGGAATCATCGACAATTACCGAATCTTGCCAATTGTTTGCCGATCATTTTTCTTCTGTGTTCGCGAGTGGCTGTGCTACACAATCTGATGCTGAAACAGCTGCGTCGTATGTCCCTGATGGTGCAGTTGATCTGGATGTTTTTGACATCCACTCCAGATATGGTTATTGCTGGTGGCAAGAAATTGAAGAGCTCCTACTCACCTGGGCTCGATGGTATTTCAGCTATTATTCTCTGTCGCTGCGCTACTGCTCTTGCCCTGCCCTTCAGTCGGATTTTAAACAAACCGTTTGAGCAGCGGAAGTTTCCTACGCTGTGGAAACAGTCCTATATGTTTCCCGTATTCAAGAAAGGTGAAAAGTGAGACGTAAGGAATTATAGAGGCATTACAAGTCTTTCTGCTGGATCAAAGCTTTTTGAAATCATCGTAGTGTAATCTGAACTGCACCAAAAACTATATTTCAGTTGACCAGCATGGCTTTATGCCGGGTCGTTCTGTGTCGACTAACTTGATCGAATTCACCAGTACCTGCATCTCACAAATGGAAGCCGGAACGGAAATCGATGCTGTGCACACAGATATTAAGGCCGCGTTCGACACAATAGATTATCAAATACGCTTGCAAGAGCTCTCTAAACTGGGTATTTCTGATAGACTGACTTCGTGGTTGAGTTCATATCTTACAGACCGCACTTTACGTGTCAAGCTGAATTCGACAGTTTCACGTGAATTTGGTAATACTTCTGGTGTCCCACAAGGTAGTACCTTGGGGCCTTTGATTTTCGCCTTGTACTTTAACGATGTTGCTATTCTGCTGGGTTCCGGATGCATACTGGTATATGCCGATGATCTCCAGATCTATCTAGTTGTGAAATCTGTTGACGATTGCCGCCGATTGCAAACACTGCTGGACATCTTCGCTGATTGGTGTAACAGAAACAAGCTAACAATAAGCATTGCCAAATGTGTTGCTATATCATTTCATCGTTGCAATGTGTCTATCTCATATGACTGTCAGATAAACGAAGTTGTTCTAGAACGCGTCGATCAGATTAATGGTCATGGAGTTCTGTGGGATAACAAGCTCACGTTCAATCAACAATATACTGCTGTCATCTCAAGAGCTTCGCAGCAACTGGGATTCGCCACAAAAATTGCTCGTGACTTTCAAGATCCGCATTGCTTGAAAACATTGTACTGCGCATTAGCACGACCAATACCTGAAAACGCCTGAATCATCTGGAATCCCCATAACTTGTGCTCGACAGCTAGAATCAAACGTGTGCAACGAAGATTTGCCCGTATCGCTCTAAGACATTTACCGTGGCGTCTACCTAATAATCTTCCCCGCTACGAAGACCGTTGTCAGCTTTTAGCCCTGGATACGCTAGAGAGTCGTCGGAAAAATCAACAAGCGACTTTTCTAGCCAAGCTTCTCAATAATGAGCTTGACGCCCCGATTTTACTGTTTCGAATTGATTTTAGAGCTTCACGTAGACAGGTTCGTTCATCGAGTCTGCTGACAACTAGATTCCATCGGACCATGTACGGATTTTATGAACCACTGACGTCATGCACTCGCATCTTCACGCTAGTCGAAGACTTATTTGACTTCGGAAATGTTACCTCACGCGCTTTCAGTAGAAGAATAACAAGGTCCAGGATGCTGCATTAGACTTAGTTTTAGATTTAATTTTTCATGTAGATAATGTCAATTGTCAGATTATTTGACCAATATACAACACAATACAATTCATGTGGGCTTTCAGCTTTAAAGATTATACTCGGGACAGCTTCCAAAATAACGTTTTCACAGCACTCTATTATGAAACTTGTCTTATATGTATCGCTTTTAGCTTTAGATGGCTATATGTCGAATATGTGTTTCCGCTGGGAAACAAATTTTTGTTTACATCATGACGGCGTAAAGAGTCATATACAAGTAATAGAACAAAGAAACACACCCGGTAGAGATAAATCACTAGACTTGCCGAAACGACTGACGGCAACGCACTGCCTGTTTCTATCGCATTGACCGAGTAGTTAATAGTCTATCTTCTATGCGGCACAATCAAAGAGCAGTCACACAAAATCAATATCGTCGCCGATAATGTGTGTGGTGCGTGTGTGAAATAGAATGTGGTGTAGAATTGGAAGAATGAAATAAAATTGGTATTAAAGTACCTAATAAAAGGGTACGATGGTAGTGTAAAAGTAATTCATTTGACCGGCAATCTAGAAACGTGGGTTCGACTCCCACCTACTATTGCACACCCAATATATTTTTGGTCCAAATATTCCAGTTCATCCAAATGATCGCATCAGAGACTTACTTGCTTTCAAAAAATAACCAATTTAAGGTTAGATCCTGGAAAAAGAATCATAACCCTAGTTAGAACGGTCAAAGACAGAAAAGCACTGCAGCAGATGTGATCTTAAATCGGATGGCCTATTTGATAGACCCAAATGAGTCATTGGATAGAAATTTACTGATTATTGATTCGATTATAAACATTCTATGTAACTCCAAAAGGTTTTTTTCACTCACGTACGTGCGTACGTGAACTAAGTAACAGCAAACATCTAAGTTAAGTCTCACAGTGACAATATTCGCAATGCAATTTTCGAACTTATATTGAAAACATAAAATTTTTAGTCTTTGGCTGTACCGCGGTGCACTGTGAGTAGTGTCGGCTGGAGCAACCACCATCAGTTCCGTTCAAAAACTCAGCTATCGAAACAAACCAATTTTCACGTTGAGCATAATACTTTCACTCCCTTACTTCCTTCAGTGCCGTTATCGTAAGAAGTACACGAGTTCTTACAGCATCTTCCACCGCTTTTATCGTCCTCATTTCACTCTGTTATTAGTGCCAAGCCAAAGGAAAACCATCGACAGCCGTGAAGTGCCAGGGTAGGATTTGTGCATATACATTCTGAACGAGCCGGTGCGGTGTTGGTATATCCGGTATACTGTTTGAGTGAACAGCCAGAAAGACATCTCTCATCTATCTTAACTTGCCACCAACTACCGTGCTGTGTTGTGCATATGCACGTAGACATCGTTGTCGTATCTTTGCACTGCTGACAGCTCCGTCGAAGCGCTACGGTTTACCATTTTTGTACGAGAGCACTTCATGTTTTAAGTTTTGTTCGCTACGCGGGTTTCCCCGAGTGGGAAGTCTGCCACCGTCGAATGGAGCAGCACAATAAGTGAGTGAATGAGCAGTGAGTGGATGGCCGACTAGTATGTGATAGAAGCGAACGAGTGTTCTTTGAAGTGCTATATATGACTGCGAAGGGAGCAGCATGAACTGGCTCACTACCTACGGTGCTCGAGATAATGTTTTCAGCTCTTTCGTTCGTCTTTTTCTTTTTCCTTTTCTTTTTCTTGAAACGCTACTTCCGCATTTCACTATAGCCTAGACGAGAAAACGTTTCCTTCCGGCCGGCTAGAACCTTCTCTGCCCGTTGCGGTCCGGTCAACGAACGAACGATGCGATGGTAGGCAGCACAAAACGAACGCCCATTCCGGGGGCCATTCTGCATGCAAGCGAAAGTTGAGAAAAGTCGAGGTAAACGGATTGCAGAGTGCCAGCTTAAGTTGTAATCTCGGATTATTATTTTGTTACTTGCAAATAGTTGGTACTGAAATGATTTTTTTTATTTGTTACGTGATTTGAAAGAGGAACTGCATCTTGGCTTGGGACGGACCAGCAGCCACTGGCAGAACGGAATGCTGAACGATGATGGTAGTAAGAAAGTGCATTTAGCTGAAAGACCGGTTTAATTGCTTCGTGAAGATCGTTGCTTTGCGTTTAAAATGAGCAGATAAGCTTGATTGCTGACATGCGCAAAAGGAAACCCGGAGGGTTTCCTGGTATAATTTTATAGCAGCAGTTTAGGGTAAAAATTTAGATTTTAATTACCCTGTTATTGCTAAACGGGCCATCAACAAGTGCTCTTTTGTTTTCGCTGAATCTATTTGCGGAATAATGGACTATCTGCAATGCGCCGGGTAATGAGCCACCGCACCGCGTCCGCCCCCTTTGTATAGGACACTATTCCTCGCTTCCTAAACGATTCTATTAAAACCTGTAATTTTCAGCCCAATCGTACAACCGGACAGCAGAGCGCCCGTGTCATGATGGTGTCCATTAAAACTATGATTCTTTTCATTTTCACAGAACATTAAACGGCGTACGGGTTCTACTACGGTGTGGGTAGCTCACCCTTCCGCTGCTGGCTCGATGGTGGGTGGTGAATGTGAATAGCTTGTGTAGTTATACGGCCCCATTTACTGCTAGCTACCCTGGACTGGGACGGGGACAAGTGAATAACGCTGCGAGAAGTAATTTTCTAATGAATGGTAGACCGGTGAAGTAGGTTTTTGAAGGGGAAAAAGTACGGTGCGTTAGTTTCAAGTAGGTTTGTGGAGCAGCATCATGTTTTCAGTCTTGTAAATCGGGTTGCAGGATTAGCAACGCCGTCATTTCAGTGAGCTTTTGTGACGAGTACTCAGCTCATGTGAGAGCACAGCCTAGATACCGATGAATGGAAAGGCTTGTGTCCCAGTCACGGTCGCCATTCAATGTGTTGTAAAAAAGAACGACATTTTGTCCATGTATATTTACTTGATTGTAGAATGTTTCCTCATAAATCTACTTTAATATTGTTAATCCCCACAACACAAACAGGGACGTTTACGAGAAACTTTACTTGGTTGAGTATTTCGATTACAAAATAGTGAAAATTGTTGGGAACTTTACAGGTCCAATATTGCATACATTCTCAATACTTGTCTCATCCACTAAGCTCACTGTAGAATGCACTTCATCTTCTATCTGTCGTACATGATATTTTATGCGTTAGTTCACACGTCTTTTGGCTAAAAATACTTTAAAAAGACTTTTTCAACTCCTAAAAATTGAACATTAATAAAAAACCCAAAGGCACTCAAAAAAAAATAAACGAAGACACTAAAAAATAACCTCAAAAAGACATAAAAATAATACAAGAACTGAAACAGAAATAATGAGAAAATGGTAAAAAAATTAGACAAAAACAGAGCAGATAGCCGTAAAGACATTCGACAAGAGTAACTCTTGTCACTTCATGACCGTAAATACTGACTAAACAGTGATATTTTGGTGATAAACACAATGATCAAAAGTGAACTAATTCTAGCATTTCAGTTGCACTGATTTCATTCGTAGAATTAATTGAATATCCTGGAGAATCAATATACTTTTAATATACCTTTTGCCGAGATCTTTGTGCAATTCGTACCGTAGAAATATACAACTGGGTCGCGGAATGCTTCCTGTTTTGACGCCATTTCAAACAAAACTTGGCAAGCATAAACAAAACAAAAATTACTGGCAGAAAGAGGAGAGAAAGAACCAACACATACACACTCTCATTTCTCTCTGGGCTCGTTTGTCGTAGGTCATAGGGGCCTCGAAAAATTCCAAAATTTTAGTTGTCACCCGTTAGTTATAGTAGTCGGTTGTTATGATAGAATGCAATTCGAATGATTTTTCGAAATATTTTTTTGTGTTCCTTAAAATTCCAATATGTACGATAGATAAAGTTCAATGCGCATATGCTGCACACTTACGGAAACTGCTGAAAATTTAATTTATATTCTTTCGGATATTTTATTACTAGTTGAGCCCGAATCTTACGATCCGGAAAATATAAATGTCTGTTCAGAATTCAGAAAACTGCGGATACATACCATTGGCCAGTGTTTGCGAAGATTTTTAATCTTTGTACTAGTTCTTTGAGTTCTCATATTGCATAATATAACTCTAAGATGTTGTACATAAAAGAATCATTGACGGAAACTGAAACAAATATTGTTTATGGTAGTATTAACTGAATAAAAACATTATCTCCACTGTGCTAATTCTATAGGCGGGTAATATGGCTCTTTTGTGTGAGTGGTTCTGAACCGTCTATTGTCTGCAGCAAAACGGATTCATAGGGTCGGTGTTAAGTCAGACACAACCGAGTGGCAAAATTCTGACTTTGAGAATAACGCATTCAAAGTTTGCTGCATTCGAAATCATCAGCTAACTCTGGCTGTTTGCAACATTTATGTAGTCTGATTAGAGTAAAATGTTGCTCAGAAAACTCTTGATCGTTTACTATCATGAACTCATTTTTTGAAATTTTGCGACTTGGTTCGGTCTGATTTAACACCGACCATATGATATCGCGACAAGCAATCGAGTTGAGCAAGCGAGTCGAGCAATCGAGTCAAGCAGTTGGGTCGAGCAGTCGAGTCAAACAGTCAAGTCGAGCAGTCAAATCGAGCAGTCTAATCGAGCAGTTAAATCAAGCTATTCAGTCAAGCAGTTGAATCGAGCAGTCGAGTAGAGCAGTTGAATCGAGTGGTCGAGTCAAGCGGTCAAGTCGAGCAGTTTGATCGAGCACTTGACTCGAGCAGTCGAATCGAATGGTTTAGTCAAGTAGTCGGGTCAAGTGGTTAAGTCGAAAAGTTGAGTCGAGCTGTTCATTAGAGCAGTCGAGTCGAGCAGTTTGATCAAGCAGTTGAGTCGAGTAGTCCATTCGAACAGTTTAGTCGAGCAGTTAAGTCGAGCTGTCGAATCAAACAGAAGTCAAGCAGTTGAGTCGAGCAGTTAAGTCGAATAGTCTAGTCGAGCACTTGAATCAAGCAGTCGGATCGAATGATTTAGTCAAGCAGTCGGGTCAAATGGTTCAGTCGCGCAGTTAAGTCGAACGGTTGAGACGAACAGTTTAGTCGAGTAGTCCAGTCGAGCAGTTGAATCGAGCAGTTAAGTCGAGCTGTCGAATCAAACAGTTAAGTTAAACAGTTGAGTCGAGCAATCGGGTTGAGTGGCTAAATCGAGTAGTCTAGTCGAGCTGGTGAATAAAGCTATCAGTTGAGTCGAGTAATCAAATCGAGTAGTCTAGTCGCAGAGAACAGACATCCAGACTAGAACAAATTTATTGCGATTTTCTGTGTAAATTTGTCTATTTTATGTGTGTATTTTTTTATTTTGCGTGTGGAATTCGAGCAATTTTCAGCGCCACCTAGTTCATGAATCACCACAATAAAACAGATAAACTGGCAACCGCGTATTCTCGTTGACGTTGCTGCTGATACTTACTGCTGATAGGAAAAGAGAGAGAGCAATATTTTCGGTTGTGTTTTATTCGTATTTTAATAAGTCATGATGGGATTTCCTGTAAATGCGAGAAGACTTGGTAATCTTTTTTACACCCATCAACACAAATGTGAATGCAAGTGAACTATGCGCTGCGCTATGAAGAATGCGCTGACTAACGAATCGCCAGAACTACCGAAATCGAGCAGCTATTTGATCGTGAACGAGGAACGGCCGTTACAAAATTTTACACAGGTTGAGCACCCTAGCTTGGATGTCAGTTCGTCAGTGGTCTAATCGAGCAGTTGAATCGAGCAATCGGGTTGAGCAGTTGAGTTGAGCAGCCGATTCGAATCGGGTAGTTGAGTCAAGCAGTTCATTCGAGCAGTCGATTCGAGCAGTTGAGTCGAGTAGTCTAGTCGAGCAGTGGAATCAAGCAGTTGATCATGCAGTCGAGCAGTTGCGTCGAGCGTCGAATCGAACAGTTGAGTCGAGCAGTCTAGTCGAACAGATGAATCATGCTGTCCAGTCAAGCAGTCCAGTCGTGCAGTCGAATCGAACAGTTCAGTCGAGCAGTTCAATCGTGCAGTTGAGTCAAGTAGTCGAATCGAGTAGTCCACTCGAGCAGTTAAATCGAGCTGTTCAGTCACGCAGTCAAGTCAATCTGCCCAATCAAGCAGTTGAGTCGAGCAGTCTAATCCAACAGTTTAGTCGAGCAGTCGAATCCAGTAGTTTAGTCGAGCAGTTCAGTTAAGCAGTTCAGTCGAGCAACCAAATCGTGCAGTCTAATCGACCAATCCAGTCGAACAGTCTAGTCCAATCCAGTTGAGCAATCGAGCAGTCCAGCAGTCGACCAGTGAGGTGACTGAGAATACAGCCCATTGCTACGAAAGCATGACGTCCTGTCAGGGATCTGTTTTTAGTTACCGATAAACCTCTTATGACGTCCTGTCGGAGACCTGGTTTTCGGTACAGACATAAGCCTCTTATATAAATAGATGGTCGCTATGAATTAAATCAATCAGGATGCTCTGTCTGTAAAAATTTACTTTTTCTACACACGGCTTTATATTTTCAAGATTAAGCTGTCTGGGTAATTTAGCTTTTTACGCAGCAAGCTTTATAGCTTTATCGAACAAAGCAAAAAGTTTGATTAGATTATGGCGATTGCCGTCATGCAGCGAAAATCATAATCGGGTTTATTGCTACTTTCAGCAGAGCGTAATAAATCTACTTGAGTTTATGCGTTGACTCTTCAAGAGGTTTTAAAAACTTTCCGGAGAGTGGGACTCTTGCTCGGAAAAAAGTTTTATAGTGGTCATCTGAATGCTCTAGTGGAGCTCATAGTTTTATGAAATTGGTTTTAAAAGGCATTGGAGGAACGTAATGAAATTTAAATTGTTATTTGGCAGCCCTTAAATTTTCACGATCTGTTTCTACGTTGAATAGTGCTTTTCCTCTGGTAATCGGTAGACTGTACTCGTGAGTTTTCAAAAAGGTGAAATTTTTGGGCAAGTTTCTACGGCTTACAAAAGAATACTGATAATGAAGCATTTACAACCTGCAGACGTTTTGAAAGTGGCAGAGAATGCCGCCCGTGACCAGAAAACTTATTTCCGCCATTTGTTGGTCGTCCGCAACAGCGAAAAATTTAACTTTTCCCTCGTTGCCCGTGTTATTATGGTATTAACTGGGCAAGAAGATATAATAACTCCAGCTTGCAATAAACTTGCACTAACGCACTTAACATAATTCTCTTTTCTGTAAATTGGAGATAACCGGAAACCAGTCCCGGCTTGTTGCAACGGACCAACCGGAAAGCCTCAGCAGCTATGCGATCGACAAATCCGTTCGTGTATGGTCATGAGTCACGATGAAATACCAGTCCAGGTGGCCAGCTGCAAGTGACGTGGGATAATTTTGGTCTTTTTGTTGTCGCGAGCAGCATTTTCTGCCAACTCACGCACTTCCGCAGCTAATTATTCCATCACGGCAGCCAGATCCAGCTTCAAAAGCTTCCTTTCTTCAGCAGCCGATAAATACGACCGATCGGGAACTGCAGACGTGCACGACTCGAGCGTAACTTTCACTGGCCTTGATGTTTTCTCCTTTGCCGCGTCCAGACATGCCAATCAGATGTTGGCAGTAGCGCAGCTAGCATTTGAATAATACTGTTCGCCGGCTTACGTCTTGTTATATACCAGAGCAAGCGACAAGAATCGGTCCCGCCTATTTTTCATGGTCCATCATTCCATCATCAACGTTGAACAAATGCAACGTTCAATTTCAGTCTGAAGAAAAGAGCAAAATTACTAATGAGCCGTTCACCTTTTGCTGCCAAAGAAAACTTACGCTACGTATTACTGTAACATTGGTGATAGATATATTTGTGTTGCTAAAGAAAACCAAGTGAAAAACTTTTAGTTCCCGCTCGTAGTTTTTTTTTTCAATTTATCGTTTGAACACAAATTTGAAACAGTGTTAATATATAAAGTTTTATGCCTTTAGTTATCAATCTTGAAAAAATTTATTCACAGACCTTAAAATTTGCCTTGCTGCGTTTTGTGTCCTTTTGGTGTCCCTCTAGCACCAGCGCCCTTGGTGGGGATCAGTATTACCATTGCCAAGCCACGGTTCTGAGATTCAGTAAGATTATCCCCTCGTGGTTACTTATGGTTGTAATCGTTCTTGAGCAACCTATAATAAATAAGTTTAGGGTGGACCATAACTGACATCGGTGTGACAACTTCATTCTCCAGTAGGTTCAACAGCAACCAAGTTTTTAAAAAAGCTTTTCGAGGCGATAAATCTTTCAACGGCTTAACCCTCAGAGGAAACATAGAAGCTTTATTCCTGATTCATTATTTACGGACCGATAGATAGAATCCCGGATGCAGTCGGCACTCATGGTGACGAAAATATCAACTACAGCAATAACAATAACAGAAACAACAACAGCAAAAGCAACAACAGAAAACCGGAGGAAGTGTATTATTCTTACTCACCGCTCAAAATATGCACATTGATGCAGTCATTATTCATACCGCCCACACACATACGGGCAAAAGAAACAAAAGAAATAATGCGCCAACGTCGTCAGCTGGGCACCAGCAGCAGCAGTACAGCCACAGTTCTTTGCTGGGACGATTTTACGTGTCGTTTGCTTGACGAGCGTGGGTAAATCCCTGTTACCTTTTCGACGTCCTCATGGTTCCACGGTAGGTACCCGGTGGATCGTCCTAAAAGCATACATTTTAACTTCTATTCTACCTGCCACCGGCCGACGCACGAACGGACGGACGGACGGACGGAAGTAGAACTTGTGTAGTGCCGTTCCGAAGCACTTCGCAGCGCCAACGCCGACGACGACGACGACGACAACACGAACCGGTGAGATGCTGTTCAAAATGATGCACGCCCAGCCCAGGGGAGGCTTAACAAATGTGACTGCACTGGGCACACCCGTTTGGGGTAGCAGAGGCTGAGCAAGACGAAGAAAAAACAGAGTTAGAGAGAAAAAGGCCTAGTTTCTGTAACATGCACAATGGGTACACGTGTAACGAAGCACAAGCGCGCGCGAATGCAGCCCGCAGCCTTTGCATATTTCCACTTGTCGGCTTCTTGTGCCAAACGGTAGGAGATGGTGCAGAGATACGTGAATGCATTTCCGTCAACCAAGTGGTGTGTATGTGTCCGCATGCGAGCGAAAGAGAGGGAGAGAGTTCTGTTTTGAGTACTTTTAGAGTGGTATACTAAATGTCGGCTTTTATGTCCGGACTACAAATGTAGATGATTAAAAAATGGCAGTTTTTTTGCTGCTTTCTTCAGCGGCTGACATTCTGCACTTTGCTCAGGTTGCTACAATGCAATGGCACTGCCTCCAAGCCTGCCCGCCTGGTAAAGTAATTGGCCCGCGCCGCACTGCAGATGGAACGTTGTTGGTTTTTCTTTTCAAATGTAGGTCACCCAGACCTTGGCAATATTATAAATACGAAACACTCTAAACTTCCTGTCATCTAGGAGTTTTCGGTTTCGTATACTCACAATGCAATGGCAGGTTTCGAGATATTTATGTGTGGGAAACGTGTGGGATGCATGTGTGCTCTACTTTACACCCTCTTTTGATCCTTCGAAATGAATGGAATGCTGTTTATTCTCTAACCAGTAATCCTCTACCGAGCAAATGTATTAGATGTGAACACGTGGTTGCATTGAACAAAAGACAATAGGTGTACCGTTTCAAACAGGAAACTTTGAAGAGCCTGCAAAAATCCAGTTCATTATGATAAACTCATCTGTTAAAATAATGTACTGCCTGTTATATCGTAGTGGCTTGAATTAGAGTTTTCCTGTTTTTTAAAACAAATAACAGCCGTCAGCCGAAAACAAAGGTGTGTTTTTGTCGTCAACGTAGAACGAAGAAGTTAGAAATTAATTCCAACCCATTCGATGTTTGAGTTTCTCCCATTTTTATCTAACGAACATGTTCAAATAGCTGACAGTCACAATGATTTATATAACGTTTTCAGTGCATCGGGAAACAACAAAACTCGCTTCCCGTAAAAAGAATAAGAACTCACATAACTCACTTATGGTGTCTGATGACTGGCGACAGTGTAGACATCCGGGACGAACGAAGACAAACGGCTGTGTACCGAAAATGAAATTGAATTTGATAGAGCTCCGGGCCGTTGGAACGTCGCAGTTGCAATCATCGCACGGCGAAAAGAATGTGGATGAGCGTAAAAAAACGCAGCACGGAGTATAAAAACAAAGTGTTTTAAAGTTTTTTTTACAAGCTAGCAACATGGAAAATTTTGTAGATGTTCTTGTTTAATCAAAGAACTGATAGTCAGTGAAGTCAGACTGTTTGTAAACCGCTGTTAAATAACGATGTTATTTCAGACGGTTTACAAGGCATTTTGGTAGCATTTCAACAATAATAACAACAACAACAACTACTACAAGAACAACAAGAACAACCACAACCACAACCACAACCACAACCACAACAACAACAACAACAACAACAACCACCACAACCACAATAGAATAGAATAGAAACAACATCACGCAAAATTAGACACAAATACAATTGATGGGCAACAGCCATTTAAAAGTGAACCAGGAAAGAAAAAACTGTGAAAAGAATCGAAAAAATGAAAGGAATAACGAAAAATATTAGCATAACGAGAATGGAATATGGAATTTAGTGAGATATTAAATCGAAACAACAGAATGTATTAAAAATCAAATAAAAATATGATAAACAAGACGAAAAAATAAATTAAATTAAAAAGAAAAAGCAGTACAATAGAAAAGTACATTACAAGATTATATCCCAGCGAACTAAACAAAGCAACTGACTAGCCTTTCACATCGTTCCTTCTCATATTTTTTCGTTCCATTTTCTTGTCTAATCTTGCTTCTAAATTTCTTTTTGCCTTTCTACTATATAAATATATAGTAGACTAAGGAGGGGTAAAAGTGCGATTCAATGATTTATCGGTGCAGATTCCGAGTAAATTTTCTACATTGGCATGGATGGGTGACTACTTTGACAGCTTGAATCTAACGTAAACTCCGGTTGCTTACGAAGCATAGTTGCTGAGTTATGTGCAAATGTTATTTTAGGTCGGTTTTGATGTAATTTTTTGTTATACGGCAAATACGATATCAACAGGAGGATAGTACTTGTTGAAAATTTGTAGCAGCGTTTTACATCACTCACATACCTGTTTTGAAAATACGGCGAAAAGAATTTACAAAATATATTTCGCTTTTCCGTAATTTAATTAAACCCCATCAAGCGCCTAGCGGGGTAAAAGTGCGATTCACGGACGGGGCAAAAGTGCGATTCATGGACGAAGCAAAAATGTATAGCTAATTATATAAAGCTTTAGGCACTATGTTACAGATACTAGAAATAAAAGATCTGCAGACAACTGTGTGCTCTACAGCTGTTGGCCGAAGAGAAACAATGTGTTTCCGCTGATGAAACAAAAAAACAAACGTTTGGAAAAGTTTCGATCTAACGGAGGCTGCAATACACCAGCGCAAAATAGAAAAAGTGCAAATTGAGAATATTCCTAACCGAAACATAACGCAGTTTGAAGATCATATGGTTTTGTTAGGTACTGCTGGGATAATTTTATGGATTCTAGCTTTGAACTTTGGCCCCGCGGTATTCGCACTTTTGCTCCGCTAGTGGGGTAAAGGTGCGAGTCTGTACTTGATCAGAAGAAAGAAGAATTAATTTTGCAAAACACTATTACTGTAGATGATTAATAGTTGAATGTGAAGACATTGAGTTACTGCATCACTATAAAATATATTATGTTGTTGTCCTTCTTTATATCTCACGAAAATTGATCACAACTTCAAACATCGCATTTATGCCCCTCCCTACTCTATAAGGTATTGGAATTACTTGAAAACCCGAAAATGGAAAGAAGGTCCTTCGGGCCGAATGTCAGGTACCATTCTACTCATTTTCTGTGTGTGTGTGTGTGTGTGTGTGTGTGTGTGTGTGTGTGTGTGTGTGTGTGTGTGTGTGTGTGTGTGTGTGTGTGTGTGTGTGTGTGTGTGTGTGTGTGTGTGTGTATGTGTGTGTATGTGTGTGTGTATGTGTGTGTGTGTGTGTGTGTGTGTGTGTGTGTGTGTATGTGTGTGTGTGTATGTGTGTGTGTGTGTGTGTGTGTCACACTTTTCAATCTCATTCACTTTTCTCGAAGATGGCTGAGCCGATTTTGAATCTTAGTATCAAATAAAAGGTATAGTTGCCTCATAGGTCGCTATTAGATTTCATATTGATCGGACTTTTAGTTCAAAAGTTATGTATGGAAAAACGAAAAATAAGAGACTTCATTTTCTTAGCGGTCCCTCAACCGATTTGAACAAAATTGATTGTAAATGAAAGGAGACCTTTTACAAGCTATAACCTTCAATTTTCAAGGTGATTGGGCTGGTGATTTGAAAGTTACTTAAATAAATACAAAAAAAAACCCGAATTAATCCACCTAGCGGTGTGACCTGGCCTTTCTACTGCATTTAAAACATATTTTTGTAACATATTTGCATTAAATAAATGACAAATATCCTAGAATTCATTATTATTTGAAAATTACCGTTTACATCTTTCTAACAAAACCAAGTTATTGAAAATCGGACGATTCATTCAAAAGATATTCAAACTTAAACATTTAAGCATCATAGGTTAAACCATTCAAAACGTGTAAAACCAAAATATATCAATCAATGGTCGGTTGTATTCAACGTATGTGTGATGTATGTGCATATGTACGTATGTATGCATGTATGTGTCTATGTATGTGTGCAGGTATGGGTGTACAATTTTGCAATTTGCATTGAAATACAAGATAAGTGAAGATAAGTAAACTGAATAGACAGACGACAAACAAAAAAAACTGGCGAGTAATGTTTATATCTAAAAAAAAATACCTAGGGTAAGTTAACCTTCAGTGGATACTTTATCTTTAATGGACCTAGGGTAAAGTTTCGGCATATATTAGCTTGTGCTACTTATTTCCGAGGATATATGACGATTAAGTTCTGTTTATAAAACAGTCAGTTTATAAAATTTTAACTGAATTTAATGATTAATGCCTTTAAATCGAACAAGTGAGGGTCCATTATACGGTTTACAATGCGACATATGTCGCCATTAGTGAACCCTTTTCATGCAAAATACACTAGAATTCCTATAATGGACCCGGTCGTCATCCTATTGTAAACCACAAGGGTTTGGAAAAGGAAAACGGACTCAACTAAATTATAGATGTTCCTGAGTATTGTTGCAGTAGAAAAGACAGGTCACGCCGCTTTCACTCTCGAAACGAACATTCTGCTCATTTTGCTCAATTTTTTCACATATCTTGATCCTCTACAATTTTTCTATTACCTTTTCCCTCTTCAGTATAATAAATAAAGAGAATGTTGAAGAGAATTCTGTAATGAGAGAGGATAAACCAAAGAGGGTAAATAACTTCGAGAATATGTAAGCGAAATGAGAAAACTAGAAAATATGAGAATAGTTCGCCTCTTACAATAGGAGAAAAAATAAGAGAGTGCATAACGAAGAAACGGACAAGAAAACTGTATTTTGAAATCGAAGCGAGCCATATTGAAGAGCAACTGAAGAGGGAAAAGAGAACGGAAAAGTTGAAAAGATCAATACATGAAAAAACAATTGAAAAAAATGAACAGAAAATTGGATTCGGAAGGGGAAAGGAGAAATACAACATGGAAGAAAATATAAACAAATAACGTAGAATAAATTGCAAAAAGAAATTGTAAAGTGCATGATAGATAGATAGATGCGAAAAGGAAAAAAAATTACGAAGAAAAGGAATTGGAAGAATAAGTAACAGAGAAATGTCGGAAACGATAATAATAAAGGTATCACGAAAGGTAAGCGAAAAGGAATGGAAAACAGGAATTGGAAAATTGGAAAAGGGATTATGAATAGGATATGGGGAAAAATATAATAAAATATCAAAAGAAGTAACGGAAATATAATATGAAAAATAGGACAATTAAAAACGAAACAGGAATAAAAGTGAATAACTATACAATAAGAACAGGACAGGTATAAGAGCAGGAAATAGAAAAAAATTGAAAGTGCAATTTAGGCCATTACAAATATTTTATAAAGTTTTTGTCCTTCCGGTGTTCGGCCACTGAAGGGGAGGGGCGAAAAAAACCAAATAATTTTTTTAATCGAGAAAAAAAAACTTGGCCTTAAGCATTTTTATTTAAAGTTTAAACGTGAAAACCGAATCTATTTTTGCTTATAATATATACGTTATTATTTTCTATGCAAAAATCTACGAAAAACGACAAAAAAGAAGGAAATTTTTTTTGGACGATTTTCGGAAATTCCATTGTTCGAATTTCCATTTTTGTTTCGTGCTAGAAGCGTTAACTCAACTTGTACACTTATTTTTCGAGCTTTTCAGACTGTAGAGCCCACAGGCACTTGATTTTATAGAAAAATTTTTGACTCATATCCTACAAATTATTTTTCTGCCCCTCGATTTTTCAAGCCAATTTCAAAGACAACAGGAAACTAATTAGTAATGCAGTAATGCAAAGACAAACAGGAGTTTATAGGTTGGAAAGGACAACACTAAACGGAAAGATTTATTCAAAAACGGAATACGGAAAGCAATATTGCAGAAAATGATCAAAATGAAAAGAAAGAATGAATCAAAAATAGCTGTAATAAAGAGAAATAAGAAATATGAGATAATGAATAGAAATGGGAATGAAAAAGTTTGAAGACATCCGAGTGTTGGAGATGGACAAAAAGAATGTGATATATGAAATGGCAAAAGATGTAATAGAGTAATAAAAAATAGCACGAAAACTGCAAAAGAGGATTACAGAAATAATAGGAATATGTACAGCAAATAGGATATAAAACAAAAATGAAAACATACAAGGAAATCGGAAAGTAAAGCATAAGAATTAGTTGAAATCGAAAGAAGTACACATAATAGTACAGAAAAGTGAAGTAGAAATCAAATATGAAATAAGAGATAGAATTTAAAAACTGAAAATAAAAAAGTGAAATCAGATAGAATAATAAAAATCGAAATTGAAAGTGTAAAATGGAGTGAAAAAAGTGAATCAAAGGAAAGCAGTAAAAATGGAAATGAAAAAGGAAATCAAAATGGAAAACAAGAATGCAAGAAGTGATTTTGGAGTGTAAGTTGAAAAATAAAATGTAGTGAAATATTGGTAACAAATAGAACAGAGATAATGGAATAAAAACAATGAAAACTGGCCGGCGCTTCGGACGGCGGGTGTTGCGGCCTGCAGCCGTCTTGCCCTGCATCATCTAGTGTTACTACCCCCTACCACAGGTGTGAGGGGTCTAAAACCATCATAAAAAATTCCTGCCTCTAAAACCCCTCACTTGCCAAATTTGGTTCCATTTGCTGATTAGTTCTAGAGTTATGCAGAAATTTGAATTTCATTTGTATGGTATCTCCCCCCCCCCTCTCTCTTAGTGGGGGGAGAGGTCTCTAACCATCATAAGAACCTTCCCCGGCTCCAAAAACTCCTGCTTGCAAATGTTCACGCCGATCGGTTCAGTAGTTTTTGTTTCTATAAGGAACATAGGGACAGACAGACAGAAATGTGTATTTCATTTGTATGGCAGCCCCCCTCTTAGTGGGGGGAGACGTCTCTAGCCATCATAAGAACCTTCCCCGGCCTCAGAGCTCCCTACATGCAAATTTTCACACCGATCAGTGGATTTCGATTCTATAGGGAACATACGGGCAGACAGACAGAAATCCAATTTTATAGGTATAGATATATAAAATATGTATAATGCATATAATATGAATACGGCTGGTTCTCTCTCTCTCTCCCCATCTATCACTTTCTAGCTATCAATGTCGTTCTCTCTCTCAGTCAAATTAATCTATTAACGGGAAACTAGCTGTCATTAACTTTTCGTCAAAAAGCGCAATTTCGGAAGCAGTTTTTGGGTTCAAAAGCGGGATTCTGTACATAAAAATGTAAATACTGCATTCTTCTTGCCAATCTAAACGCAGCGAATATATTTTCATGAACAGAATTTTTGTTTCAAACAAAAAAACTGCTTTTGAAATTGGCAGAATGGATGACGACTAATTTCACCTTAAAGTGCATTAAAATTAGAATCTGAAATGGTGAAGTAAAATTCAAATCTTGAAGAGATAGATGTGAGAATGGAAATAAAATATACATTAAAGAAGTCAAATAAAACCGAAGCTGCTAGGAATAACTAAAGAATAAGGAGTGGCGAACACAAAGAGTAATTAACATTAAGCAGAGACGATAAAGTAACGATAAACAAAAAAGGAAGAATGAAATGAGTAACGTACTAAACTTACTATGAGAGGAAATGTGCAAGGAAAACTTTAAATAAAAATTAATACGAAAAATGAGAGGAAAGAACGAAATGGAATTTGACGTCGGATATTTAAATTTTCAAGAAAAATATTATAATACAATATTGTGAGTAACAGATTATACAAAATGCAATATATTTCTTTGTTCCAGAAAACATACCAATGTGCATGGTATGAATTTTTGATAAAATCCAGCTACTAGCAAACCGCGTAAGCTGAACATAATTCCTGTATCAGATCTCAGCGGAGGGACAAAGAAATTTGCAAAACGAAAAGTTCCAATTCCGCTCTTGAAAGTGAAATACTATCCCTGAACTTTGAACCGCTTCACTGCTTTCACCTTTTTCCCCTTTCATACCAGAATACAAACATCCACCACCCCACAACAGTACGTGGTGCTAGACTACATAGTTATTCTTTTTTTTCTCTCTCCTCTCAAATCGTTTCAGGTAGCCAAATACGCTGCAGCTTGCCCGGTATCGGTCGACGAAAAAAAAAAACTAACGAAGGAAACATAAATTAGAGAGACGATAAATTTTCCATTTTCCATTGGAGCTGCTGGAGCAAAGCTCCAATGTACGTACAAAGTCCATACACACGCACCTCACCTGGCAGCAGGCAGGAGTTGTGCAGAAGAAAAACGACTCCGATCGGTGAACTGTTGGGTGGTACACGTACAGCGCATCGCATGCTAACGGGTTGAATCTAAAGCGCAGCGAAAGAAGATGAGAAAAAAAGCTCAACGCCATTAAAAGCCGATAGTGTGAAGTGGTAAAAAAAAACTGGGATAAAAAGCTGCTTACTTGAATAAATATTTGCCAACCGATCGACTACGGCGGGAAATTCTTTGTTTGAACCGGCCAGCTTCGGCATCGTCGTCGAAGGAAGTCGACAGCGAAAATCGAGTGTTTATCTCCGTTTTACGAACATAGTGGAAAGTGGGCGCATGGACGAAGCATCCACGGTGAGAAGCAACCAACGGCGAAGGGGAAGGTGAAGGTGTTTCAAGTGCGGTCGGGTGATAGAAAAAGGTGTGTTGTGTGTTTTTGTTAACGGTTTCGGAAAATATTCCGACTTGCTTAGCTTTTGT
Organism: Sabethes cyaneus; assembly: GCF_943734655.1. Classification (NCBI taxonomy): domain Eukaryota; kingdom Metazoa; phylum Arthropoda; class Insecta; order Diptera; family Culicidae; genus Sabethes; species Sabethes cyaneus. Next base: position 26,659,736 of record NC_071355.1, on the reverse strand, counting down.
GAAAGCAGTTTGGTGACGAAGTTTTTCTCTTCTGGCGTGACCCATTTTCATTTTCGGTTGTTTGTTTGGGTATCAATTTGTTTGAATTGATTAACTGGTAGGACGGAAATTTAGGCCGAGTAAGCGCGCATCCATAGGAAGCGGTGATAAATTGTGGGAAACTGCGGCGATCCTGATAGGACCAGGACCACCAAACAGTAGGTGAGTTGTAGGTTTAGTTGGTAGTGGTAAGGGGTCGAAGACGTACGAATTGATTGCTAACTGAGATCGGTCTAATTGTATGCGAGCCGGATGTCGATAGAAAAAAGAGTTACAAAAGGATTGACGCTGATACCTCTGTACATATTTCAACAAATAAACAACTGAGGGTTTTCGTCGATTAACGGAAAATTCTGTATGATCCTTTGAAATAAAATAATTATTGGACGGTATATTCCAACCGTAACTTTTATAATCGTATATTTATATCCTTCCTTACAAGTTGCAGAAGAAAAGGTATTTTTCCTGAAAACGGTCCAGGTACGAACAAAATTGCTCGCATGACAGAGAAGAAAGCAATACTAAACATAGAAATAAAAGAAACTGTTCACAAAATACGTATACTAAAACAAACCATAGGAATACTAAACAGAAAAATAAGACACTATAACCCCAACGATAGCCGAAAAATTCCTAAAAACTTAAGATGAGATGGCAGATAAACAAGCAAAAAAGAAGGTTACATCGTATATTTAAGTTAAAAAATTGAACCAATTGAACTTATTTCAAAATTTCAGTTATAACAATAACATAACAAAGGTTTAGAAATTGGTTGAAAAACGCAAAATACAACCAAGGTACGGAGGTCCATGTGTCATATACCAATCGGTAGAGTTTGACGGATTGAGTCATATTGCTGTTAGTGTGTGAGTGTTTTTTCCGTGTGGAAACGCTCTATGTCAGGCACCCTAATGAAGTAAAATCATTGGATCACGTGGTACAGTGTGAGACTCTAACCCACTAAAATATCGCGAACATCTGACCTTAACCACCCGGAACCACCGTTAAGTATTACTTCGGGGGAGGCTGTGACTGTACACTGCTCCGTTCACGTCTCTGAACCGATCCGGAGATGGCGACCGTCAGAACGTCCATTCCTTCACAGCCACCTTCGCACGATTCTCCCATACTTTATGTTACTACATGTTACTTGACCGTCCACTTTCCCTGCAACAGTCGGGACGTGCACATCTCCAGTGTACTTCTCGTCAGGACATCCTCGCATAGTTTTTTATCGAGCTTACACTGCTCTGTCGAGTAAGCTACACTACTTCCACTTCACCTTTGGAGATGTCAAGCAATCCAGAGATGGCGACCATCATAAATCCATTGTCTCTGGGCCACCCTCGCAGGATTCCTGTCTGTTCCGTCGCGCTTATCACGCCGCCTTCGATGCGTTTATCGAGACGACCCTTATGCGGAGTTGGTGGTTCGCTCGTTATTTCCCCACGTTCGTTGCAGCTGTGACATAATCTGTGCTCTGTGCTTCACTTAATGGTGGACAATCTGCAGCTTTGTCCCTTGCATCCAGTGCTCGATAGTTCCAATCGCATTTCTACGTCCTCCACTGGGTCGCCTGATACCGCGCTTCTAGGCAGCTTCAAAAATAGAAAGATAACCACTGTACTTCCGGTTCTAAAGCGTTGGGCAAAGGATGGAGCCGTGAGGAACTCCCTACGTAATGTTTATCGTTTTACACCGGGTGCGTTAGGCATACGGACGATTAGGCATAATGGTCGTTAGTTATAATGGGCATTAGGCATAATGGATAACAGACTTAATGGACGGTAGGCATAATGAACGACAGGAATAACGGACGTTAGGCCTAATTTACAAAGTTTCGCTTTCCATGAATACGCACTTGAGTCGCTGCGTCACGTTACAATGAGAACCGAAGCTGCCCATTTAATTTATTTGGCACAAATCTGGTTGGCGTAACGTCGTTTGCCGTAAAAAATTGGCTTAAACATAAGGGACAGTTTGGTAGAACAACATTCGGTTTAACCACCTTTTATACCGGTATAATACCGTGGAAAATGTTTCATGACTTTTTATAGACGAATCAGGGTGAGACGGGAGTAGGCCAGGAGGGATGCCCATAGAAATTATATGTATTGGCACCGAATGGCCAAATAACACCAAGCTCTTACCAAATTATTAAAAGATATTTTCTTATGTGTCTTAGATATGTCTTAGAAAATATCATATTATGAAGGAAAAAAAAGTATTTCGTATTAAGGCGAACCAACCACTGGTTGAAAGCCCCATTAAAAAAAAGTTAATAAATAAATAAGCATTTCGTAGAATACTGTCACCTTAGTCTCAGAACAACGTGGCACACACAATCTACAGTTTATTTTTTATTTCGGTAATTCTCTTCCATAAATGCAACATGAAACACCACGAAGGGTAAATGAAAAGGCCAGGGAAAGCGGAAACTAAAACACAAAAAATAAGCCTCCCAGCCAATCAAACACAAAAAAAGGAAAAGGAAGGAGATTTTCAAAATCCAACCCGCTGTAAATATGTATATAGTTAGTATTAATTGCGCCTAGCTGCCTCAATCTAGACTAGTCTTACACCTGGTGTTGGTGGATAGTTTATTAGTTACCCATTTTGCATACATTAATTCCCATTAAGTTGTTGATTTTCTTTCATTTAGCTACTTTTCATTTTAGCATTTAGAAAGCCTTGAATATTTTTACTCTTTCTGAAATATAGTTCCTCCAACAATTGTAGTACCACCGTTTTAAAAAATATTAATATTAATGTCTGACCGCATTTTAAGGTCAAAGACTAAAAACACGCGTTTGGTCTATTTCATAGGAACGCAGCCTTTCTCCGAAAACCCGCGCTGAGAATCGCGGCTAACACGCTGACAGACGAACAGCGTCACGAGCAGTACCTTGCAAGTAGTATGGGCCTGCCTAGTCTCGTCGTCCTGACAGTAAAAATAAGTTAGATTAAAACTTCTCGGTCGGTGGTTTGTACAGTAGACGAAAGAAAAGGCACAATTTATGCCTAGAAATAACCCAACCAGATACGTCGCTACCATAATAAGAGGGGTTTTGCAGTCTCCTTTTGTCCAGCGCCTCTGCGGTTCAAAGGTACACGGGTACCAGCGAGCCACATGCCCTGGCGGGTGTCGTGGGTTCACTACCTAAATCCGGCTTGAATCTTATATTATAGCTTGGTTCGACCCATGCGCTTTCCAGCATTGGACAAAAGGTAGGAGTCATAACGACAACTTGTGAAGCGTAGCTACCAATAACCCCTCCCCCTTCCCCTCACCTTCCCGCTCTTTCCCCTTCACTCCAAAAAAAAAAATTCCATTACTTTCCCCTACCGTCCCTTCAGCAATTGTAGAACCACCGTTTTAAAAAATATTAATATTGATGCCTGACCGCATTTCAAGGTCAAAGACTAAAAACACAAGTTTGGTCTTCATCATCCAGTTTTTTCCGATCAAGTAATCCATCGCTCGACCTAAAATGAAAAAAGAGAAACAACAGACGTCCCTGAAAAAGAGAAAATCTTATCAACAACCGATTAAGATACATCATTAAAGTCATATTCTTATTTTTATCATGATTATTTCCAAAATCCACGTTCTGCAGCTTACTTTCACTTCCATAACAGAACTATTTCTGTTGTAACACTATCCACGTTGACGTTTGTTCGTCTTTCGTGTTGGTTACGCATAATTGGCAACAAACCAGTATGAATTAATGGTAACGCTCGCGTGACGACTCGGCGGGCATGAGTGTTTAGGATAGGTTGGAGCATATTTTTGTACTATTCGCGATGTTTTGATATAATACTGTTAATGGGTTTCATTTAATGTGAAAAACGGTTGCGGTCGAGATCAGTGCTTAGAAGTTTCATATTCAATTTATGCAATATACTGCTCATTCTTTGCTGTTTTCAGTACAGCTGAAATGCACAGATGAAAACAACAATGACAGCGAATCACTTGCGTTCTCTCATTCATTTTGAACTACCGACAACGGCAAACGAAATTAGAATATACGCAAAAATTTCTCCGAAGTTATTTTCTTCAGCCAGGTTTTGGTTGTTTTTTTTTTTGAAAGGTAGAAAACTGAGAATTGTTTTGAAAGGTAGAAAACTGAGAAAGACAAATGCTGTCAGCAGCTCAGTAGTGTCGTCCATGGGCTGACAGATAAAAGAATATTCGCCTTCATGCAGGGCCGTCTATTTTTTATAGCACAGCTTGGGAATATGTTTTAGTGCACTAAAATTAAATCTATATTAAAATGATATTATGTTAACTTGGTCATTGCATATTATTTTACTCTCTGTTTAACTGACTTTCAAAATCGGTGGCAAAAAAATGGACATGAGTCATGCATTTTTGTATAATATCAATTGATTGTGGGCTCTATAGTCCAACGAACTCGAAAAATTAGTGTTTATGTTTCCAACACGAAACAGAAGTGAAAGTTCAAAAAATGTAATAAGGTCATTGCAAATTATTTTTAAAGTTTTTGTCCTCTCCCCCCCCCCCCCCTTTGAAATTGGTATGAAAAATCGAGGGACAAATAAATAATTTGTCAAATATATTTCAAAAATATTGTTATAAAATCAATTATCTGTGGGCTCTATAGCCTAAAAAACTCGAAAAATGAGATTTAACGTTTCTAACACGTAGAAGAAATGTAATTTTCAAACAACGGAATTTCAGAAAATCGACAAAAAAAAATTTCATTCGAATGTCTTTCTTTTCGAATTTTTTTTTTCAAGTAGCACATTTTTGTCATATTTTGTTACTGCAACCTGTTTATGACTAAAATTGGTGATAAATGGGTTACAGTAACTTAATAAGATAATGTGGGAACGTGTATACGAAAATCAAGATTAGAAATGATTTTCACAATTAAAATTTAAATAAAAATGCTTACAGAGTGTTCAATAAGTTCAAATACACTTTAAAAATGTGTTTAAAAAACGAAAATACATGATATTCTTTTCTAAGTCTACTCCACAAAGTCTTATCGAGAAAATCTGTCAAATTCTCCCGACACCACGCTTAGACGATATTCGTCGGTGTGCCGTCCTGCTGAAAGACGTAATGATCTTTCCTGTAGAGGTCACGAAGTGCCGGGGCCGCGGGAGGAGTGGGGGTGTTCCTCTTCTCTACAGTGGCCGGTGCTTCTAATAGCAGCTTACCGGCGAAATTGAGATTCGGCCGAACATAATTACGGCCTTCTGTGGCAGTTGTTGAAATTCAGTCATTTGGATTTCGGCTGTTTGTTATTCGACCATTTGTGTTTCGGCCATTCGGTACTAGCCCATTATTTGTAATACAAGCAGTAGAGTATAGATAATTGATGTTTCTTTCTTTCTCTTAAGCGCAAATGAGTTACGCTCATTATACTGACTAGTAGGGGTTATCCCTTAATTGAGTCCGAACGAGCGGTAGCAGTAGCCATATATGTTTTGGCCATTTGTGATACGGCCATTTGTCATTTCGTCCAGTTGAGCTTCGGGCATCTGTGTTACGGTCATTCACAGGTAATCTGACTCGCTGTATATGCAATGCATTTTTGAATTGAGTCGATTAAGGCTTGTTCGTGACAAAATCTGGACACCTCAATTTTGCAATAAAACAAATTCACTAGAAGTTTAATCCATGAAACAATTTTATATCATTTATGTGTGTATCGTTAATATTGTCCGTTCAGAGAAAAATTAGCGTTTTGCGCTCATTCTGACAACCGCAACTGACAACCGAAACTGACAGTTCTGATAAAACACTGATACAAACTCATCTAAAGAAACACGTAAACATTATGCGTACACGCTGAATTATTTTTAGTCATAACCTGCAAAAATATACATTGAATCGCACAAAAATTTAAAAAGCACATTTAAAATATACATTTCAACGACGCAGAAACATATTTTTTTTAGAGTTAGCAATGTAAATACGAATTATTGACATGGAAAAGGTTATAAAAAGTATCCCATTAGAATCAAACATAGAGCTGCTGTGAGCTAGACAGAGTATCTAACTAAATCGTGCAGTAGTTTAAAAACCTACTCAACTCGTAGTAAACTACATGTACTTGCTACCCCTATCGGGGCTGGTGACGGTCAGTTTCATCACTGATACTAAATGTCATCTTGCAAAATAGTCTCAGGCGTTCTTTGTAAGTCTCGTCATTTTGAAATCCCAGATGACGGACTGTTGTTTAGCATTTTAGATGGAAACCCTTGCGATTAGATTTTTTTAAACGGGTCTAATTGCCAGTAGTCGAAAATAGATGTTTGACATTATTTTGAAATCAAAGATGACGGACTATTATTTAGCATTTTTCATGAAAAACCTTGCAATACAGACTTTTTTAGATCGGTGCTAACTGCCAGTAGTCGAAAATAGATTTGAACCATTTTGAAATCCAAGATGGCAGACTATTATTTAGTAAGCGTTTTATACATTGAATACGGTTTTCTGGATTAACTGACGCGGCTGATCAACGCTACTCTGGAGTAAGTGATGTGCTATGTGCGCGTTTCGGGGACACCCTCGTGTCATTTTGAATCACGCAGATGGTTGCGGCAAGCGGATGGACTGTCCTGTATGTTTTTCAATATCGTTCCACAAAGAAGTAACCTCATACCGCTATTGTTTTCCTTATTCTTTAACGACGTTTGTGCTGTACTTCCACGAGGATCCAGATTGCTGTACGCTGATGATCTTAAAATGATTGTGCCGGTCAAATCAATTGAAGACTGCTGTGAACTACAAAAACTAATCGACATTTTTGCAGACTGGTGTCAAAAGAATGAGCTTTCCACTAGCGTGCGCAAGTGTTCGATCATCTCTTTTAGTCGCATGAAAGAACCTATTATATGAAACTACCGCATCAGCAACGAAATACTGGAAAGGGTAAACGCAATCAAAGAACTCCTAAGTCTTCTTGATACGAGCCTCTGTTTTCGGAAACTCTACTCATATGTAATATCTAAAGGCAATCAAAATTTGGGCTTCATATTTAGGGTATCCAAAGAATTTAGATATCCATCTTGCTTACGTTCCCTGTACTTCTCTATTGTGTGTTCTATCCTAGAGTATGCTGCTGAAGTTTGGAGCCCCTCACTGGAATTTGGTCCTCCAGGTTGGAAGCAGTACAAACAATTCTTACGGTATGCTTTGAGATTTCTACCCTGGTGAAACCCTTTAGTGCTTCCGCCGTATCAAGACCACTGCAACCTACTCAACATTGAAACTCTCGACAATAGGAGAAAAACTGAAAGAGTTCTGTTAATCAGGAAAGTTTTAGTGGGCGAATTGGACTCTCCAAACATCCTCGCTCAAATCAATTTCAATGCCACGTCACGTGCGCTTTGAGACATACCATTTCTACGCCTGGACTTCCGATGAATCCTGATTTCCTACACTAAAACCGGGTTTTCCCATTCCTTCATATTCTTTTCCAGAAGGCGTAGATATTTCTACCTAATAAATTATATCCTGCCTGGCTTCTACACTGTTTATCAGATAATTCTTTCTTAAATCCAAATCTAAAGAAGTACATAATTTTAATAAAATATAAATTCAACTTAGAATCTTATTTGTATGACAAAAGTTAAATATCAAAATTTGTCTTGTTCTATAGACCTAGGAAAGAAAACGTGCGATGTATTAGGGAAATGTCAAAAATGTTGTTCAAATATTACGACCACGTCTACCAGTATGGCTCGTAAAAAACTGAATAGGTATGGATTATGGGTAATTTATTTTTGGCCTACACCAAATCCAACATAATTAAAAGATTATTATTCACGCGTATTTTTAATTAGAAGTGTATTTCGTTTTATTGCTTCAGCTTAATACTTTCCCTAAAAACTTCAAAGGAAAACTTTTCATTTGGAATCAATATCATTAAAATCGGTTCGGTTGTTTGAATGTTATAAACAAATAAATTTCGACGTGACGTTTTTTCAATATGTGAGTAAGTAAAATATGGCAATATGTGACTAGATAAACGTTTTTCTATATTTAAATGAAAAAAAAAACAGACGTTAGTTCTTCGGAATAAAATTTTTTTGTGACGATTTGCGCGAAAATTTTATTTTTGTGCATTTCCAATTATGAGTGTATCACGTGTTATTCATAACGGCGTTTTTGTATCAGTGTTTGAGAAGTTTGACAACTGCGAGGTTGCTTCTTCTTTTTCGTTCAAAATCGCTCGATGAGAATTTTTCTCTGAACTGACAATAATTATCAAACAAATTAACATTACTTAATTGGTGTGCATGAAAAATTGGCGAACTTTGGAGTTTACCCTTGCCATGAGGGTCAGTGCAGACTTGTTGGCAACCAATTTAGCTGCGTTTGTCCAAGATTTTCGAAATTTATCTATAGTTGTTGCTTGTTGTTTGTGCTGGGACAGCTCTCTCTTCACCAAAGCCCAATATCGCTCGATGGGGCATAACTTTGGACTATTAGGTGGATTCGCCTCCTTCGGTACAATATGAACTCCATTAGCATCATACCATTCCAAAACATCTTTGGCGTAGTGACAGGATGCCAAATCAGGCCAAAACAGCGAGGGTACATCATGGCGGTGTAGGAACGGTAACAATCGTTTCTACAGGCATTCTTCACGGTATATTTCCTTATTAACCGTTTCCGTAGTGATGTAACTTTTGCTTGCTCGACCACAGCTGCATATGGCCTGCCATACTAAAGATTTTTTGGGGAACTTGGCTTTCTTATTTGTCCTAAAATGCTCTGCAACGCCATTCCGTTTCATGGCAGTGTAAAAAGACATACCGGGAAGCTTGTTAAAGTCTTCTAGGACATACGTTTCATCATCCATTATAACGCATGGAAACTTCGTTAAATATTCGCGATAAAGCTTACGAGCGCGTGTTTTGGCCGACGTATTTTGCTTATTATTACGGTTTGGCACAGTCATGCCTTGTCGTTGCTTAGAAGTGTGCACGAATGTTGGCGACATTTTTATTTTACGAGTAATGGTACGTACAGAAAGATCTGGTCTCCTCCGTAATATTTGTTTTACCTTCGCATCCTTGTGGTGGTTCCTCAGATCCATTTTTGTTCCACTTCCCTTCTTCCTAGCTGCTGTCAAGCGAGTATCGAACGATTTTAAAACACTGTGAACAGTAATTGGAGGAAATCCAAGCTTTATGGCAAATTTTCTTAACGAGAGATCCGAATTTCCATTGCAACCGCACACAATTGCTTCGCACCTGCTCTTATTTCGACGCCATTTTACGCTGAGCGCTTGTAATATAAACAAGTGTTATACAAGAACAATAACAGACATACGTCTACCACTCTGCAAAATATTTCACTCATTGTTAATGTATTTCCAAAGCTGTGTGTGTTTAGGGGTGTCCAAATTTTGTCGCGAACAAGCCCTAGACCGCTCGCAAGCTACCCAGTCAGCATTTTAATATGTATAAATAGATTGCAAACAAGAGTTACGTGCTGATAAGTATCCAACAAAATCGTATTCGACGCGCAAAAGCCGCTTATCCATACCATTTTGGAGACGATATACGCACTGAGGAATAATTTTGAGCGATGCACTAGAGGTATTTCAATACGATAAGATCCAATTAAGCACGACCAGTTACATGCAGCTATACAACTTTGTGCTGAAAATCGTATGTTTGTCAGCTACTAGCATTATTAACGATAGAATATCAACTTGTGCGCGATTTATTAGGCTTTATTTACGAATCCGAATTTGTTAAAAGATATTTACGATAATTTTCGTACATTGACATACGAGTTGGTGCTGGCTGGGTAATGGCAGATTTTCTAACGCCGTGTATGCTGGACTGGTACCGAATGGCCGAAACACAAAGGACCGAATCACGAATGGCCGAAATTCAAATAGCCGAATTTCAATGACCGTTACAGAAGGCCGAATTTTTTCGGAATGCTTCAATAACTATTCAAAATAAAACATGACATGGCAAGCAGTTACCAAATATCTTTAATCAAACAAAAAACAAAATAAACAACACAATTATTTACAATATTAAAAGTTCTTTCTTCGCCATAAGTGCAAATGATTTACGTTCATTGTAAGATGCGAGACCTATTTACCGTATCAGTACAAAATGCTTCCTAGATGATTCTGGGTGAGACGACCGCAGGACGCGAGTGTACGCCGGTGACCCGCCAGCGGAAGCGTTGGTTACTGCGGGGGGCAGCCATTCGTGATTCGACCATTTGTGTTTCGGCCATTCGTAGGTAATCCGTTAAGCCTACTATATATAATACCTTCCGCATGTCCATTCTCTGTCGTCCCGATCGTCCATTATGTCTATCGTCTATTATGTCTGTTGTCCATTAGGCCTAACAAATTTAGGGCTAACGTCCATTATGCCTAGCGTCCGTATGGTTATTGTCCGTATGCCTAATGAGGTAGGACAGCGCTTCGATTGTTGCAACGGCGCAAAAACGATCTCCTCTTCGCTTCTGTTTGGACGACTTCACATCTCGTCTGACCACTGTCTGAATATCATCCATCCACGGTAAACTTCGCTTTCCGGGACCCGAACTGCATGTTTGACAGACCGTGTTCACCTTCTGATGCCTCGTGAGTCGTGTTCATGGTTATCCTCTGCAGGAGTTGTTCGCTTCTACTCAGCATACATATCGGTTTGTATGTCGCTGGATCCCCCGCAGGCCTTTCTGGCTTCGACAACGGCACTAGCTTCTGGATCTTCCATCTGTCCGCGAAGCTACCATCTTCTAGGCACTGAAGTTTCTGGAGCGTCTTAGTAGAATACGAAACCTGAAATTAAATTTAAAAGAAAACTTTCCAATTAATTTTAATTTAATTTCAGGTTTCGTATTCTACTAAGACGCTCCACGAACTTCAGTCAATTATGGCAACCAAGTCGTCCGAACCAAATAAATTCAAATCGCCATTTTCGACATGATCCCCTCAACTGAATACAACTTGAAGACCACCGTAATTTTTTTCAATTTTCAAGGTTTGCTGAGAATTCAACTTTTTTTGAAACTGTTAGACCCCTTGACGAACGAGGGGTCCACTATTCCTAGGTATTTTTTAACTATTTTCAACCAATTAAGTGTAAAAGTTCCAATATTTGAAAACCTCGTGGCCCCGTGTAGTAGTGGACCCGTTTCAATGAGAATTACTCGTATTAAACATTTAAAAAAATTAATTTGCGAGAATACAATAAAGACGCATGATGTTCTGTTTTTGTACGTCATAAAATCAGCAATGAAATGGATATTTTTAACGAAGACGAACCAGAAATATGTGTTGGCTTGCTGAACAAATTCAATGTCTACTGATATGTGTAAAAGAAGGCATAGTTGTATAGAGAAAGCTCAAAGCATCATAGTGCATCGGATGTGACCATTACAACATTGTCGTTTTTAAAGAATTAACCTCCCATTTTATATGCCTTAAGTATTCATGAATGAAGCAATTTTTTTGAATGATAAAACTGAAGTTATTTAGGTTTTTACAAATAGATGAATCAAATGGATTTTTTTGAAAGCGCTTACAGTTGAAGTTTTTTTTTTTTTATATAAATTTTTTTTTTTTTTTAATTAACCCTCCACACACCCCCGTTACCAAAAAGCTCACACAGAGAGCCCCCTGGTATCGGACACTTACAGACCTCAGCTAGTAGGAAAAAACTGGACAGCGAACAAACTAAACACAAATTTATAGCTGAGGTATTTACAAAAGAGGTATAATTACTAATTTATTACACAATGAGCACCCAGTGGAATTATTCCTTTTAAGGGGCTCAACAATAAAAAATAAGCTTAACATTAAACTAAAAACAAAAATAAACTAGGCTACTGGTTTTAATCAACAAAAAAAAAAAAAGTTAATATTATTTTAATTTACATACGGTAGGTTGATACGGCTAGATTATATAATTACTTATATTAGTTTTGAGGTATTTTTTCACATTACATTTAAAGACATTGATGCTGGTGATCTGTTTGAATTCATCAGGTAAGGTGTTATAAGTTGAGGGACCGAAAAATGAAATTCGCGTCTGGCCTAGATTTGTGGTGGCTCTGCTACGCTGTATGAAATTTGCTTGACGAGTATTTTGCAATCTATTGCCAACAATTAAAGTCATATTATGGTGGTAATCTGGTTGGTGCAAGACTTTGTGAATATGAATAACAGTCTGCATTTCACGTAAGGCGAGGACGGGTAATATAGTGTGGCTATTATTGAAGTACAGTTGGACAGTTGGATAGAGTATTGGCAGTTTAAATATGGTTTTCAAGCATCTGTTTTGCAAGACTTGAATCTTTTTGAGTTTTGATTTACAGGCATGACCCCATGCTATTGCTAAGTATTGGATTTGGGAATGGATGCAACCATAGTAAAACTGTAACAGTGCCTTTCTAGGAACGAAGCAACTCACTTTCCTCATGGCACCAGACAAAGATGAGATCTTCTGCTGCAAATGCCTAATTTGCTGATCCCAAGACAACGTAGAGTCAAGGTAAATACCCAGGTATTTAAAATTATCCACTTTTTCTATCAGTGTTTCATTAACACACAGGTTTAAATGGCCGGTTGGTTTTTTCCTAGGTGGATGGAATACCATATATTTGGTTTTTGCCAGGTTAAGCGAAAGCAAATTCGCGTCAAAATATTGTGACAGAATTTTTAAATCCTGTTCCATTGCTGATATCACACTGCCAATGTCAGTGCAAGGGTAAAACAATGCCGTGTCATCCGCGAATAACCTTGGTATCCCTCTCAAATTTAAATTTCCAATGTCGTTGATGTAGCTTAGAAATAATAACGGACCAATATTGCTACCTTGCGGCACACCAACATCAATTTTCTGGAGTGCGCTGCGTGCATCACCAATTGTCACAAATTGTGTCCTATTGGTTAAATAACTGCGGATAATGTTATTTGCGACTCCTCTTATACCATATAATTCTAGCTTCTGTAGTAAGATATTATGATTAAGCGTATCAAATGCTTTTTTGAGATCGAGAAATAATCCTCCAACAAGTTTTTTTGACTCAATTTCATTGATTATGCCGTCTACTAGCTCTGTTATGGCGGTCATAGTACTGCATTGCTTTCTGAAGCCGTATTGAAATTTGTAAAGAGCATTATTTGCATTGAAAAAGTCTAATAACCGAGAAACGAGCAATTTTTCTAAGATCTTGTTGAAGACAGATAATGTAGAGATTGGACGATAGTTGCACGCATCCAAGGGATTACCCGTTTTAAAGATTGGCACTACCCTTGCAGTTTTTAAACAGTTAGGATATTCTCCAGTGTCAATAATTTTATTGAAAGCTTGGCTTAAAATTGAAGCAAAGGCCTGAGGATTATTTTTAACTGTTCTTGCTGTTATGTTATCTGGTCCACAGCTCTTATTTGCAAGTTTTATGAAGTTCACGAAACGAATCAAGCCTATTTTTTGGGAGTCTATTAACCACCATTTTAGTGCTTTGTTGATTCTGTTACACCGTAGTACGATTTCGTTGTAAAATATAGTCAAAATTATGGATACCAAATTCATTTTTCTTTTTCTCAATAGAACCTATATACCAATTGATATGAACGAACTGTTTTTCTATCAACTTATGATAGAATGGGAAACCTGTTGCGTAAAACCACAAATCCCATCACGTCGAATATATCCTAAATAAGCTATCGACGTTAGGAAGATTCCCTTTAAGTGGTACACAAACTGAACTCTAATAACACCGCCAGCAACGCGGACCAAGTTAGATTTGTCATCGTCGCCGCTGACGTCGCTTATGTAAGCGAACAACTCGTTCCGGCGGTGTTCGAGAGCTGCGAAAATAGAATCGAAAAATCCCGTTGCCGGGGTCCTTCGCGTCTTCAATATCAATAAACAAGATTGCCTCGGAAGGAAAAGCTTCCTCGAATGGTGTAAACAGAAATCATAGCGGTGCGGCGTGGGAGCCACATCGTCGCATTTAGGATTGAAGGTCAAACGCTTCCGGGAAAATAGAGTTGCTGAAACTTTCAACGCCAATCAACCCGCTAATCTATCGTCTATAATCTATAATCTATTTTTTGTCAGCTTGGTTAGAGCCACCCCACTTACTTCCTATTGTTGATGAAAATAGTAGGTACCTGTTTAGGGGGAAATCGGAAAAAAATGTGCAAAAATACATTGCCATTGGCACGACAACAACGCGACGGAGGTGAGCGGTAACACGGCAGCAGACAGCGTTATATTGGGATTACAGTCTACCACCTAATAATAATTCTCGTTTCCCAAACGAGAACTGAAACCCAACCCCAGGCTTATAGCTTTTGCAAGTTAAAGCAGTCGGTTTCCGTACGGCCCGGGCCGCCGCCGGCGCCGTTGGCTGAAGGACTCCCGCAGGCAAATTGAATGCCGTCGTGTCGTATCACTATACCGACCGTACCATTTGTGGCTCTGTGGCCTAGTGTGTTTCTGCGTACCGCAGCACTGATAGAGCGCCTCTGGCTGCCTGCCGGGATTCGATTACGGCGGTGGCGGTGGCGCGGCAGCGGCTATGTGGTGTGTAGACTTAGGTAGGTCCCGAGCCCCGGAGGTGGATAAAGCGCCTTAAAGGTAAACCGATCGTATCATGCTTCCCGGTGTGATGTTTACTTTCGGCGTTGTTCGGTTGCATAAATGTGACGGCGCTATAATGGAGTAATGATTTACATCGTATTTGGAATATTCTAGTGGGGCATAAATGAGTGTATATATTATGATAATATTTTAGTACATAAAACGTTTTCGCCATGAGTAACATTTTTTTTTCTATATGGAGATTTTTCTGTCGCATTCTGGGAAATGGTTTGAGCTATGACCTTTATGTTTTCCTTTACTGTGAATAATTATGCACATGAATAAATTATTAGATTTTGTTTTTTCTCCTCAATAAATTCCAACATATACGGCTATAAGTTAAGATTATGCCAATGACAAAACAGTTCTTATACTGGAAATCTACCCGGTCAGGTTGAGTCAATTTTTGTATCATTTGGCACTGGAAGTCCGTGGCTCCTCATAAAAATATGACGCTCCGTCATGGCCGATAGAATCGAAGTCATCGTTTTGAATAAAGAAACCCGCTATACTTCGCATGCCGATGCCAGCGGAAAATAGAAGAAAAACTACAAACCTTTTCCCACATACTCATGTTAGAAACCTTAGCAAAACAAGCACAGCTTGCCGGTAGCAGTTGTTTGGGTATGAAAAACAGGAACAGGAACTTTAGTCGACTTTGGCCTTTCTTGCCGCATGACAGCAATTTTTGCTGCGTCAGCTGGGATCGAGGTGATAAATAATAGAAATTCAATATCACAACTTTTGACTGCCGTCTGCTTCGATGAGTCGGCGAATAGCGAATGGCGGCGCTACGATGTGAGCGACGACGGGGTGGTTCCCAAAGATTACTTAATTGGAAAATATCTAATGAATTAGAGGAAAAATATTAGGCAAACACGAATAGTATGAACCACAACCAGGACCATTTATAATCCAGAAATTGCTTGCCTGGGATTAGTTTCAAGGTACCACAGCGAGCCAAATTAACTGCGCCGAACATTGCCAGAATACCAATTTCCTAATGCCCTTCGTTGGTTTCGTTTTTACCTTCCCAAAGGAGCGCTCCATCATACATGTATAAATACGTACCTACCTACTACGAACATATGTACAGAAGTTAGCTGTAATGGAACAGACTGCGACACGACGGGATCGAAGCAAATAAGGCCAGTTGAAAAAAACAAACCGAGTGAGGTGGCATTTGTATGGAAAACTGGAATCGAAGGAGTAGGAGGAGGAAAACTCATAACTGCGGGACTCATTTAGTACCCGCTTGCTTTCGGTTATCACTTTTTCTCATGGAATAGCTAACGACTGCACCGTATCACGACGGCTCCTTGTTTGTTTCTATCACACATACACACATACACATACACACTAAGCGAACCGGGGCGTCCAAGCTTTCTCCTGCATGCGGCGTGAAAAAATCCCATAACCAGGAATATTTACTAGACCAGTCCTCAGTACCTATGTGCCAGTATGTGAGGTGAAAGGGTTCCCGTAAAGCGCTGACGGTTTATGGTGATGGTAATATCAATACCATTGCTTTAGTTGTCGTTAGTTTTAATTTAATCTTGATGTAAATTTAACCGCTTCTAATTAAGACAATATGGTGCAAGTCAACACGGAATAAATAGGGCAGCATTTTCCTTGTTTGTAGTTGCTGTACTCGAATGGAGTCATTTCGAGTTCATGAAAAATTCATTATTTGATAAGTTTAATTAATTCAGAATAAGCCACTTCATTGGGAAAAGTAACTGCTGTTGAATTCTACTGCAGAATACATTTCATTCATTCGATGACTATTATACTTAGCTTCAAAACCGCAGATTTGGAGATGTTTTACGATTAACGTGTGATTTGAAGATATGCAAATCAGGAAGAGCAGCGGTTCACCTTTCATTGCGATTTCACTGCTCAGGCCGGCCAGGAACAGGAATACAAACCGGTGATTGGCAATTTTAGTGTACATCCGCTGACCAACGAAATGGGCCTAAGGCCTATCGACTTTTCCCCCAATAGTTGGAAGCACTTCGATGAACACTTGAATGAAGGTCAGACAAAGAACCATGGTAGCGGGGAAAGCAATTTCGACGGTGCGACAAACAGGTAAGAGGTGCCAGCCTCTACTATAAGGGAAGAACATGAAATCGGCTAGGAAAGATGGCTTTAAAGCGGAGCTTTTTCAAGTGGGGCCAGAAAAGCTGGCCATTTGTCTGCAAAGGCTAATTGTTAGAATTCGAGACACGGAACAACTACCGGATGAGTTTAAAGATAAGGATCCATGCCGACAAGCTAGAAAGGGAGAACTGCCGTGCGATCACCGTTTTCAATGCCGCATACAAAGTATTGTCTCAAATTACTCTTCGTCGACTATCACCAGTGGTGAACAGATTTGTGGGAATTTATCAAGCCAGTTTCATTTAAGTTCGGTCAACGACAGATCATATTATTTTGCACTGCGGCAAATCCTCCAAAAAGCCTGTGAATACAGAATTGCCGCGCACCATTTGATCGTTGACTTCAAAGCTGCACCTGATACTATCGCTCGAAAAAAGCTACGGAAAATCATGATCGAGAACGGCTTCCTCAGGAAGCTGATCAAACTGATTATATTATCCATGGACAGTACAGAATACTGTATCAGATTTCAGGTGGATTGTCGAGTTCATTCGATTCACACAAAGGGCTACGTCAAGGTGATGGTCTCTCATGCCTACTGTTCACTTAACCCCTTTGTAAATCCGGTTATAATCTCTGATTATAGCTTGGTTCGACCCATGCACCTTCCAGCATTGGACAAATAATAAATAAATAATAAATATTAGCTCTCATGCAACACTCTAAAAAGTTAATTTTTTCCTTAACTTTTCGGAGAGTTTGAATTTATTGGTTGTACAAGCGTTCGTTCACACACGTGTGTTTTCCTTTTATCTTTATTTTTAATTTTTCGATTTATTGTTACATTTCCTTCGTTTCGTACAGAGTTGCATCATAGCAGGAACTAAATTAAAGTCTTGTACCGGACAGTTGCAACTATATTTCGATACGAGTACATAGTTACTTCAGGATTTTTGAATATGCTAAAAAAGCACAAACTTTGATTGAATTTAAATGTAAAGGAAGGGACCGAAAATACATGCGAACATTATCAAAACGTAGACTATGAAAGAATAGAAAGCAAACTAGTATAATATATTATTTAACCGTTATGTGTTCGACAAAAAAAACACCTTTAAGTGCTCGACAAGGGTACCCGGGTACCCACAAATTGAAACGCTTGTAACTTTGGCAATTTTTGACTGATTCGGACACTTTTACCACCAAAAGATTCAGGAACTTATCCACTTCCAGTATGGTTATAACAAAGCCAGAAGTGGTTCATCTGGTTCCCGGAAATCCGGCAGTCCGAGGATGTGTTCCGGAATTAAAGCACTTTTATATTTTTGGATGTAAATATAGTAATATGGGTGTCCAAAGTTCTTCCAATTACTCCGAAAGGTCATTCTTCATTGTTTTAAGACAATACAATAATATATCCTTGGAATGGCCATTCTGCGACAAGTTCCCGTGGGACCTCCTGTGGCCATAAAACTGTTTGATTTGCAACACTGGCAATATGGGTGTCTAAATTCATGAAATTACTTCAGAAGGTCATTCTTCATTATTTTGATTCTATCTGATGATTTTGCCACGGCATGGCCATTCCGGAACATATTCCCGTAGGGATTCACAGTTGTCCAAAACCAAAAATATGTGCGCATTAGAGTTTTGAGTGGGAAAACTTGATTTTAGGTTTATGGAACCTTTGGGAGAGTTTCTTGAAATTAAAAGTTCTATCGTATGGTGAAATTCAAATTTTGAATAATCCCCCTAAAAGTGAAATAAAAAATTTATTTTTCTGCAGCTTCAATATAACACATTGATGAGTTCTGCAAAGTTTTAGAGCATATTATTACAAGAAATTTTGCTGAAGACCGTAACCTTCTATCTCCTCAGCGAAGATAGAAAAGTCCTATTTCTTATATGTGAATCTTCAAAATCAGTTTTTCTATTTTAGATTTTTTTGTAGTTGTTGTATGATTTTTTTATGTTTTATAAAGTTGTACAAATAGTAAAAATACACAACTTTGCCGAATGTAGTATACCTCTATCTTTGCTTGTTTAGGAGCTGTAAAACTTTTGATTTAAAAAATACCCTAATTTTGATCCCCAATTACGCGACTATGCGCAGACGGATACAAATGAAACTTCCTGACTTTTTGTAGTTTTTTATTTAGTTTCAGATTCATGTAATGTAATTTGTATCTGTTTGCGCATAGTTGAGTAATTCGGGGTCAGATTTAGGGTATTTATTATAACATAAGTTTTACAGCTCCTAAACAAGCAAAGATAGTGGTATACTACATTCGGCAAAGTTGTGTATTTTTACTATTTGTACAACTTTATAAAACATGAAAAAATCATACAACAACTACAAAAAAAAGCTAAAATAGAAAAACTAATTTTGAAGATTCACAAATAAGAAATAGGACTTTTCTATCTTCGCTGAGGAGATAGAAGGTTACGGTCTTCAGCAAAATTTCTTGTAATAATATGCTCTAAAACTTTGCAGAACTCATCAATGTGTTATATTGAAGCTGCAGAAAAATAAATTTTTTATTTCACTTTTAGGGGGATCATTCAAAATTTGAATTTCACCATACGATAGAACTTTTAATTTCAAGAAATTCTCCCAAAGGTTCCATAAACCTAAAATCAAGTTTTCCCACTCAAAACTCTAATGCGCACATATTTTTGGTTTTGGACAACTGTGAAGCCCCACGGGAATATGTTCCGGAATGGCCATGCCGTGGCAAAATCATCAGATAGAATCAAAATAATGAAAAATGACCTTCTGAAGTAATTTCATGAATTTAGACACCCATATTGCCAGTGTTGCAAACCAAACAGTTTTATGACCACAGGAGGTCCCACGGGAACTTGTCGCAGAATGGCCATTCCAAGGATATATTATTGTATTGTCTTAAAACAATGAGGAATGACCTTTCGGAGTAATTGGAAGAACTTAGGACACCCATATTACTATAATTACATCCAAAAATATAAAAGTGCTTTAATTCCGGAACACATCCTCGGACTGCCGGATTTCCGGGAACCAGATGAACCACTTCCGGATTTCTTATAACCACACTGGAAGTGGATAAGTTCCTGAATCTTTTGGTGGTAAAAGTGTCCGAATCGGTCAAAAATTGCCAAAGTTACAAGCGTTTCAATTTGTGGGTACCCGGGTACCCTTGTCGAGCACTTAAGGGGTAAAAAAATTCGAAGCCCCCCCATTCCACCCCCTTAAGTGCTACATGAAAAATTATTTTATGAAAAGTTGCAATTCAACTAGTTCTTAGATGTCACAGAGTTTCAGTATCCTTGATCAAAGAAAACTTTAGAATTTCGTACTTTGAAAGCTGAAAAGGTACCCGGGTACCCTGTCGAACACATAACGGTTAAAGCTTCTAAAAGGAACTAAAGGTTTGCTATTTATTCCCTTCCATTGCAACTTACCCGTACATTAAAATGTGTACCGCATATCCGCGAATCTATTTTCGCGTTTGTCTTTAACATTTTTTAATAATTTTTAGGACTACTCAGAAAAGTTAATAATTCGAAAAAGTTAATTGACCCAATCCCCAATCGATTAACTTTTCCGAGAGTCCACTGTACAAGATCCTCATTAGATCGGTTATTCTCTACGGCCGTCAAAAGTGGGTACTACTCGAGGATGACTGGCGAGTGTTCAGAGTTTTCGAGAGATAAGTACTAAGAACGATCAGCGTACAGGAGAAATTTAAGATCATCAAATGTTGACTTAATTGAAATAAAAAACTATTGCTGTATTAGGAAAATGAAAGCTATTTTATGAGATAAAAAACTCTGGTACATTTTTGGGAATATTAAAACACACAATCATATAAATGATAACTACCTCTTTGCAATATTTTAATGCCCTGGATTATTATTTTAATTTGATTCTGACAGCACTAATTTGATGTCTTCATGGCAAACCACGCAACAATTGACAATGGCATGCTCAATATCTTTCATTTTGAGCATTTAACTGTTTTCAAATTCCCAAAAATGCATTACACGTGTTTGAACCTTTATGAGTGCTACACTCATTCCATAGTTGTGTAGTCGTGGTGTATCTTTGTGTCGTCTGTGCTCGGGAATTGGACCAGTCGTGGAGAAAATATATGGAACACATGGCTCTTCTCAATTTTTACTATTTACCTGTTGAAATAAGAACTCACGGGTGGTGCTATTTACCTGTTGAAATAAACCTGTTGAAATAAGATCTGGAAAACACGCGAATCGATGCATAGAAGTTTTTTTTTAAATTCACTGAGTTATAAGTACTCAAAATCTAGCAATTTCATCAATCTCATAAGTTTATTATGCCGCCTAGTTATGCTCGAGGTACAATGGTGAACAAGCTAGCCGTCCTATGTTCGCATCTCGGCTGCTAGAGTCAACGGTGTTGCTAGTTCCGTAATTATCCTGTACTCTACTGACCGGTTATAAAATCTGCTGATAAAGAAGTGTGAGGTTGTAAAGATTGTTATACCCACGGCGTGGCTTTTATGATTATATTTTTGTCTATTTAACAATAGATAATGGTTATGGTTGCTGAGGAAGAATACAATATTGATTTCATGCTGTGTGTTTTTGACGTAGTACTATGTCTTATAGGAAGGTATGGTGTCACAATCTAAAACTGCAAATGTCACGAAAAAATGATAGGTCTTAAGCGCTAATAACTCAGCTCAGTTTCCTGTTTTACTTTCAATACTTTTGCACCAGAAAATCGATTCCCAGTAGGCTACGAGATAATTTGAGTTTCAATTTCCCATTTGTTTGATTGCTCCTCGAGTTATGCAAAAATTTGAGTTTCATTTGTATGGGAGCCCCCCCTTTTTTAGAGGGGGAAGGGGTCTCAAAACACCATATAAAAAATGCTTGCCTCCAAAAACCCTCACCTGCCAAATTTGGCCGCATTAGTTTGATTAGTTCTGTAGTTATGCAGCAATTTGCGTTTCATTTGTATAAGAACTCCTCTTCTAGAGGGGGAGGGTATCAAACCATCCCGGCCCCAAAAGCCCCTGCATACAAATGTTCACGCCGATCGGTTCAGTAGTTTCCGAGTCTATGAGGCACACACAGACTCATCTATTGGAAAGACTATCGCTATAAAAAAACTACAAGGCATACAACCCTAAGGGTTG
This sequence comes from Sabethes cyaneus, assembly GCF_943734655.1. Taxonomy (NCBI): domain Eukaryota; kingdom Metazoa; phylum Arthropoda; class Insecta; order Diptera; family Culicidae; genus Sabethes; species Sabethes cyaneus. Next base: position 26,637,819 of record NC_071355.1, on the reverse strand, counting down.
TACGAAAAGATGACGTAGGACTGTATCAAATCATTCAAATTGAAGACTAATGTAAACTGCATTTCTGGCATATGTATGCTTATAAGAATCTGAGAATGCCATTGTTTAAGTGAATGTTTAAAAGAGAAGAGTGAAATATTCAGATTCAATTCTTTATTGAATGCAATGGTGGCTTTGAAAATACGTGGATGAGACAACGCCTGCAACCATTAGACATAGAGATTTCTTTTAAAAATCACTTGTGTACATGATTAAATATGATTATGCGTAGCTTGACATGTTTCAATAATCTTACTTTAACTCGCTTGTGGCCTTTAAAAGGGCCATTGGTTACAAATAACATTAAAGCCAAAGCATGTTCATCGCAAATATGACGTGCCATTCGAATGTCCTTCTCTTTTGACATGAAAGGCACGTAAGTTAGCGGCGTAGATTCACTGTTTTTTGCTCCGAAAAGGTTTTACCAGTTTACTTTCATAGCTTACCGCTTGTTACATAGCAGAAAGTACGGCACATACGCGAAAATTTCTGTTTTACTTGTATTTATTTGACCAAACTCGTGCTTTTAGTCGTTGACCTTGAAATGCGTCAGGCATTAATATTAATATTTTTTTGAAACGATAGTTCTACAATTGGCACAATTTGTGTGTCTAAAAATAACCCAAACCAGATACATCGCTACATTAATAAGGGGGTTGCGCAGTCTCCTTTTGTCTAGCGCCTCTATGGTTCAAAGGTACCGTCAAACGGGGTAACTTGCAACAGTTCTCCACTATGAGTGCACGTGAAAACTTATCTGTAGTATATTTGAAGACATTTAATTCACACAAAGTTATTAGGTCTAGCATAGAACAATTTCACATGTTGAGAAAAAATATGCGATCAATATTGGCTGTTGTAGAATTTTTTAACTAATTTTTTGCTGGTAACCCCTTGAACGGGGTAACTTGCAACAAGCAATATTTTTTGGAAATTGAACGAATTTAAAGATTTGTATGAGTTTTTTTTTACTTGAACATGCAAATGATAATGCGACTTGCGATTTTTAATGCTTTTGCTATGAATATACGCATAAATGTCCTATGTCACGTTGGTGAAAAAAATTTATGAGCCCCGTAACGGAAATTACAGAAATAACTTTTTATATTATACATGCAGTTGATATTCCTTGTCTGGATCCTTTAGAGCTGCCTTCTTTAAGGACCATTCACATATTACGTAACGAACTTAGGGAAGCGGTAGTTGTGTAGTAACGCATTACACGTCCTATATCCACTATGCAAAATAACGTCATGAAATGGAGCGGGAGAGTTAAAAATCATTGATATCTTGGTTACGTAATACATGAATGTTCATTACGTTACGAGTGATCGTAATTAGACACAGTCATTTTGCTGGTCGATTCTCTCAGTGAGGTTATTTTCTTTTTGGCCTCTTCTATGGCCATATATTTATATAGATATATTTTCAGTATATCCAGAGAAAAACTGGCATATTTCCGACATACCGAAGGTATCTTACAATCTTCAGGTGTGCTTTAATATTGTTTAATGCAAAATTAAATGATAACTTGCCTCTTGAAGCTAACGGAACACAGCTTTTTATATCTACCAGTTATTGCAAGTTACCCCGTTTAAGTACTTGTTTTACGAATAATGTGGTAACAAGTAAGATAAACAAAACTAGTCATCATAAATCGATTATTTTGTTTCCTTATTGTTCATTTTGCTATAAAAAATGTATTATGTATGTTAGCCTTTTTTATTTGAAGTGCCTGTGGGCGACACAAACGTTTTACTGACGAAAATTTAACGATGAATTTGACACCATCTTGTGGAATTTTTAAAAAATCAACAAAACAGCAGAAAATCAACATATTAGTATCTATGGCTTCTTTGAACTGTTAACAACAAAATTCAGTGACTGATGTAGATTAAAAATTGAAGTAACAGATCAAAAAGTACAGTAAACTGGATCGATATAGTGTTGTTGCATGTTATTCCGCTGTTGCAAGTTACCCCGTTTGACAGTACACGGGTATCAGCGAGCCACACGCCCTGGCGGCGGCGGGTGCTGTGGGTTCAAATCCGGTTATAATCTCAGATTATCACCCCTATTCTGTATTTCGAACGAGTTAATGTTTCGATCGAAACTGCCATTTCGTTCGAAAAAACAGCGGTTCGAACGAAAGACCTTCATACGAAAAAACAACTCGAACGAAATATTTCTCGAATACGAATCTCAAACCATAAATTCAAGCCTCAACCCCACATGCGAAATTTGGTTCTATTTGCTTAATTATTTCTCAAGTTATAAGGAAATTTGTGTTTCATTTGTATAGGAGCCCGTCCTGTTAAAAGACGGATGGGTCTCAGGAGACCATAGAAAAAATTATCGCCTTCTAAAACCCCCACTTGTCAAATTTGGCTTCATTTGCTTGATTAGTTTTAGAGTTATGAAGAAATTTGTATTTCATTTGTATAGGAGGCCCCCCTCTTAGAAGGGGAAAGGGTCTCAGTACAGCTTAGAAAAAAATCCTACTTTATAAAGCCCTCACGTGCCAAATTTGGTTCTATTTGCTTGATTAGTTCTGGAGTTTTGAGGAAATTTGTATATTATTTGTATGGGAGCTCCCCCTCCTAAGGAGGGAAGGGGTCTCAATTCACCATAGAAAAAATTCTTACCTTCGAAAACCCCCACATATCAAATTTAGTTCCATTTGCTTGATTAATTCGAGTTTTATGAGAAAATTTGAATTTAATTTGTATGGGAGTCCCCCCCTATTAGAAGGGAAAGAGGTCTCAGTACACCATAGAAAAAATCTTACTTCTAGAAACCTCCGCGTGCCAAATTTGGTTCTATTTGCTTGATTATTTCTCGAGTTTTGAGGAAATTTGTTTCATTTGTATAGGCCAAATAGCCCCCCCCCCCTCTTACGCCCTCCATAAAATTGGTCTCTTACCTCCTCCACAAAATCTGATAAAATGCTGATCATTTTATCTATCCAACGACATATAAATTGTTCAGTTTCGTTCAGTAGTTTAGCAGTTATTAGCATTTGAAATCTTTCATTCAAACGTTACTCTTCTATTTTCGTTTTCGGAAAGTGCTACCCAGTCCCAGTATAGTAAACAAAGACGTAGTCCTACGTCAAAAAGATCCAAAAGAGTATCCACTGTTCATCCATCCATCCAAATCCACACATCCATCGACAGCTCTTCAGCAGATTTTAGGGTATAATTTAAGCTATCTTTAAAAAAAATTAGGCACATCGGAGAGGAAGCTTATGAGAAAATTGGCATTTTATGATTTTGATCATGGCTCTGGAAATTTGTTTCTTTCAGTGTAATTTTTTTCTGTAAATACACTTAATTTCCTGCAACTTTTTCTTTGACGTCATTTTGATCAAATAAATAGTTTTCAATATATGATTTTTTGAAGAAAAGTAATCTCATTTCTAAATACGCCCTTTTGAAAAGTCACTCTTGACGTAAAAAATCAAGTTTAGTGGAAAATGAATTCTTGCGCGATATCCAACACATTGGAAAAACTTCATTCCAATAAAAAATAGTCGAATCAAAAAGTCCATTTGCTTGATTTGTTCTCGAGTTATGCAGAAATTTGTGTTTCATTTGTGTGGGAGCCCCCCATCTTAGTGGGGAGAGGGGTCTCTAACCATCATAAGAACCTTCCCTAGCCCCAAAAACCTCTACATGCAAATTTTCACGCCGATTGGTTCAGTAGTTTTCGATTCTATAAGGAATATCCCGACAGACAGACAGACAGACAGAAATTCATTTTTATAGGTATAGATTTTCTTTCTCTATTCATCTGACAGTATTATGGTCAAGTCGAACACTTTTCTCTTTTAGAAAGAGAACGTGATATATTGGGACATGAATGCATAACTCTCGATTGCCAGTCGAATGTGTTCCACCTGTCACAACTTATTATTTTTGGTCTGTATATCGAAATTTTCCACTTCATTCATTTTGGAAACTGTGGAAGTGTCTGAAGCGAAGAATGATTAATTGGATGAACTGGAAAATTTCGATTAGACCTAAATGTAAGTTTCATCCATGCTCCAATCAAAATGCCGTATAATTCGGTTGATACAGAATTTTAAAATTAGAGTTTTTTTCACTGATTCGAAATATCTCACTCCAAATTTCATCAACGATTTCAGATTGCTTAATTAATTTACCAGCTTGAAAAATAAGCTTATCTTCAAATAGAATGAAAAATCTTGTTGTAACAATTGTTATTAGTTGCATATATGAGCTTTCTTATTCCGTTATGCCTATTTTAACGAAGACTATCAAAGTTTATTGATTGTTTTATGGAAAATTGGCTTCGCCAATTATTTTGTTTTCCAATCTTGGTTCTGATAAAACAGCTACGCGTTTACTCTCTTCCATTTAAAAGTATTAAAAACTAGCATCCCAATTTGATTTCAGTTGTCGGATGTTTTATTTTATCTTTAAATGTTCAACTCTTTCGTTTTTAATAGCGATTTATCTGCAAATACTCATGTATTATTGAAAAGGATCAAGTTTGACCTCAGCAAGGTTACGAGTCATCAAATATATAGGGTTGCTGTTCCAGATTTATTACTGAAGAAGTCTGGTGGGGAAATAAAATCGTACGAAGATTGAAACACTTTTAGAATAGTCAAAGTACGCTGTGTGAGTATTGAACTATGAAAATTTTTACAATGAGGATATATATATACGTGGTGAACTACATCGAATGGCTTCGGAATGACCCATAATCCTCATTATAACAATAAAAGATAGAACAGTAAAGCTTTCGCCAAGTTTTAAAACTCCTCCAATCCGAATAAAATTAATGTTCAAATCGCACGATCTAATTTCTAAATTGCAAAACAAAAACGAATTAATCCAAGACTCGTTTTAATTCACCGACAAAGTTTGCGAATTAAAGAAGATGGTAACGGCTACCCAGTAGTAATGTGCCATCCTGGCACAAATGTTGGCTCGAGTTCCGGACGGCAGCCGTCACGACACCAATTCTTGTTGTAAAAACACTCAATTACGACCGTTTCATCCTGTATAATTTCGAACGAAGCTGATGAGACATAATTTTCCTTATTCATTAATATTCCGATTCAATGGTTTGCCGTTACGATTTTCTGCGTCGATAGCGCGGCAACAGTATACACGCCAAATAATGGCTTCTGATTTTACGATTTCTTCTGTAGCGAACATTTATAGCCGCGCCGGCGGAATCCACGCCAGTGCGCTATAAAATAATAACTCGCAGCCATTAGACCCGGGGTGGAATTTTTTTTCTCTTTAATACAACAAAGCGACTGCAGAGTGGGAGAAAGGACGACGAAACGAAAAACCCGCCAACAACATAATGAAATCAGAAATCTTAGCTTTTCCATCGAATCACGAGAGCGTCGTCGTCGTCGGTCGCAGTTGCTGAGCAGCACAAATCAAAACCACCGAATCTGTGCAATCCAACCATTCAAACAACCCACCAACCAACCGGGAGGGACGCCTTTGGCCTTTGATAGAACGCCGACGCACGCGACAAATGGTCCTGATGGGCCATAAAGTACGTATTCATAGATCTTTTCGGTCCATCAAACTATCGTTTGAGTGCGCTGGCTATGTGCCGCTGGCTGGGGTCCGGGACTGCGTGACGCCACCGCCGAGGCAATCCGTGGGTTCCACTCCCACTTTCGAGGTACAATCAAGTTGTAAACTTGAGCCGTATTTTGAAAATTCATATACCTAGCTGGATTAGAAAATGAACTGTTTTTGGGGTGTTTCAACAGTTTGTTATGATACAGTGAACTGAAATATTTTATCGCTAACTTTTATGACCGTAGTTAAAAAAGATGTACAAGATTCACAGAAATGTGCGACATGTGTTCATAATTCATTTTAGTAAGTTGGATCTATTCAAAGCTATTGTTTTAAAATCTTAGTGATAGTGTTCTAGGATTTAATTAAAAATTATGCGCCAATTCACAAAAGTATAGTAATAATTGTCAAGGTCTTTTATGAAATTTTCAATTCGTGTCAAAAAAATACTGCTAGGTTACGAAAGAGAGGTTTTCCATTCGTAATGATCTGGAAACATGAAAATTTTTGTACTTTTCATCCTGTAGCTCCAGTCCAGCATAACCTAGCGCAAAAAGAGCAACTTTCCAAAGTTTGCGTATCGAACTAATCTGTTTCGCACACTGTCAATTTTCCACCGAGCCGTCACAAATTCAGATATCCTTGGAAACGGAACAGCGAGCAGCCTCGAAAACCGGTGCACCACCGGTGCGATACCAGAGTCTGTTGTAGGCATCCATAACGATGTAGCAGAATCGAAATAGGACGCAGCTGGTACGAGCCGTAAGCAAACAACAACAACGGCACAGGAAAAAACCCGTACCCTATTCGATTGGGTGTTTATTCTGACATTCCGGCACAGTACAACATTCATTCCAGCATTCGGTTCGGAGGCATCCTTCTCGCTTTCCGATTCCGACGATGATGGTCAGCGCGCACCAAAACGCGTCGAAACTGCGGCTCGCTCAGTTTGTTCTTTGTTGTGTACGCGAGCGCAACACTAAGCCGGGCTGGGAAATTTGCTTTCATTTTTTTTTTCTTGTTTCATTCATCCCCTCGGTTGATTGATCAGGACCGGTTTGCTAGACACACCTCGCGATCGTAACACATTTAGCTTCGTACCACGACCGCTAGAAACCGATACTTTTGATACAGTGTTGATCCGTGCTGGCAACGTGAGAGTAGCGTGATGCTTAAATTAATTAACTTTTTGTTTCAACACGGAGCGGGATAAGGAGGAACACTGTTTCGAGGGTGATGCTGGAAGCGGAAACCGCTACCCAGCGTGTACACAGTGTACCGTAATAAGTTGAACGAAAATACAAATATTTTCGATTATTGTGTGTTGCCATTGTTGTCAATGTGTTTACGTTGGTTATTGCATGAAATTCCTTTTTTTTTTGAAACAACATCTTACTTCCAGAATAAAACTCGTTTTAAGCCCACCGTTATTATGGTGCTGGTCGGTGAGGTATTTGAAAATATTTGGTAGCAGCTCAATTGGCTCGAGCGCGGAAACGTTCGATAGGAAAAAGCGAACAAAAACAAGCAACACGATTGGTATCGGGAAATGTGTTTGCGTTGAAAATGAAATGTTTGCTCGGTGATCCTTGATGCGAGACTGTGTCTAGATGGAAAACGTGCTTGTAGCCCGTGCGCTGTTCGTTCGTACAACGCCGACGGTCCTACTGCGTGAGTTGTGTTCTTTTCGACATTTTTTGCTGCTTTCGAAATGCTCGTGAAATTTAACATTTCACTGAATGATTAAAAGTTACTGACGAAACTGTGTGTACAGAAATGATGTTCATTTCTGTTGATTTCAGCGACCGAGTTAGCACAGCTCATGCTGTGCAAAGCAAGCAAATCCTTGGTGCTAGATTTCGTTTTCAGAACTTCATCTTCAGTGTTTCTATTAGACAGACTTCACATACGATCCTATTGACTCCTACAGTCCCACCCAGTCGAGCCTCGAACCAACGACGATCTGGTTTGTTAGGCTAGTGGCATACCTCGAGGCCAATTGGGAGACAATAAGAAAAGTATTATTTAGGGTACCGGAGGATATTTTAAGCATGCTATCAAATTCAACCTACATTCCTTTTCTTTTGCAGCGCTTTTCCAAATAAAAACTTTGCCGCTATACAACAATACTGAAACGAATGTAGCTCTCATAGTCTTTAATTTGTTATAACTATTTTCATAAAAATATAAGTAATTTGCTAACTTTTATTCAACAAACATCAAAACTAGTGTTTCTTTACTAGCACGCAATCAGGCCGAAAAATAGAAGCAATCGCTTACCTATATCCGTTCTCGATGATGGTTTGGAAAACACACAATTTTGTACACGTTTACTTGTTCTAGAAATTAAAGAGCCTTTTATACAGTATCACAGAACGCTTCTTTTTACCAAGGAGGAAAACAAAAATTCTCCTGTAATATAAAAATATAAATCATTTCTCATTCACTAGCAGAAAGCTCATCATGTTGTTAATATCATCCTAAACAAACTGCGGCCATCATTTACACTACTACAAATGTGCGAGGCAGAGGCGTCAAGAATGCTTCTAGCATGTTGAGTAAAAATCTATACTAAATTAATGGATCATTAAAGATAGTTAGTTTTTCAGTGCCAACCACTTGCTTCTGGCGCTAGTTTACATGGACGATTTAATGCCACGAAGTGACTCTAATAAATAAACAAACAAACAAAACTAGCGCCAGAAGCAAGCTGTTGTCACTGAAAAACTAGTGATCTCTAATGATTCATTATTTTGCCGGTATGTAGGCAACACTTAAAAAACACCCACACTTGAACCACCTGTCTCCCATTTGGTCTGCAGTGGAAGTACAGCAATCCACCGAATAGGCCCTTGGGTGGTGCGGTTTCCCCATCGCAATTTCGCAATAGTTATAGTTAGTTGGTTTTTGACAGTCGATAAGCCTATGATATGCTCCAACAATATGCCAAAAAACAGCTTTATTGTTAATTGCTCAACTAAGAAATTACGGTGGGCGCACCCGCAGTACTACCAATTGAATTATTCGGGAAATTGCTTTATAACCTGAGCTATCTAACGTCACCGTAGAGACAGCATAGTCAACGATGAAAACCAAATTACTGCCGTCTCCATTACACGGATAGAAAGGTAATCTTCAGAATAAGCAAAATGACTCATGATTTCAGCTTTCTAGCTAATGTTTTATGAAAATACGCCATGAATAGTAATCGTGGTATCACGACCTTGTTGCAATGCAGCACAACGCAAGATCATGAACTATTCTTCATGATTTTGTGCTGCCTGATATGGCAGTTCAGCTATGATTTGACAGCAATTCAAACTTTATGATTTCATGATTTTATACATGGTATCAAAATCGAATTGCTTTCTGTGTAACGACAGAAAACCGACTGACTATTTCTGGAGAAAGATAGTCACTTCCGTGATTCTGCAGCGACGAAAAATATTTTGACCGTACTTTCTCTTGATAAGTCGGTCAGTTATTCGTCAATAATCAAAACCTGTATAATTTAGTCAATGACCAAGAAAAATATAGCAGTCCCCCGAATAAGGTGGTTTCGAATAAGAACGTTTTCAATAAGGACGGCCTCGAGTGATTCCATTAAGGTGGTCGAACGTCGTTATTGGAGTCTACGTAGCATATAGGAATTGACTTAATTGGTTCCAACATGGAATAGCTCGTGATCTTGACCGTATAGAAGGTTGGTGTCTTTGACAAAGTTGTCAGTAGGTCAACGGTTTTTCATTGGATTATAGAATTTCCAAATTGTCTGACTACGTGGTGCTAGTGTATATTTTTAGTATGGAGGTGACTAATAGAAGACCATACTTACTTATTCAGCCGAGAGCCGGGGTGGCTCTTGCCGTATCAAGAATTACTCTCCATTGTACTCTGTCCTGGACCACTTGTCGCCAATTCGTTGCGCGTCTCGACACACGCAAGTCAGCTTCAACATGGTCGAGCCATCTAGCATATAGAGCCCCTCTATTCCTGGTGCCGTGGGGGTTCTTGAAGAGAACGAATTTCACTACACAGTCGTCCGGCATCCTTGCGACGTGGCCGGCTCACCGTAGTCTCCCAACTTTCGCCAGGTGTACAATGGGAATTGCTCCAAGCAGTACCTGTAGCTCGTGATTCATACGTCTCCGCCACTCTCCACTTTCCGTTTGTACTCCGCCAAAAATAGTCCGCAACACCTTTCATTCAAATACGGCAAGTGCACGTATGTTTTCCGTAAGCAAGGTTACTGTCTCAAGTCCGTAGAGGACTCCCGGTCTTATTAGCGTCTTGCGCTAACCTGTCGAAACGTCTTGCGGGGGGAAAAGTACGCTCGATTTCCAGCTTGAATGCATCGATGGATCTCCTTACTCGTATTATTGTCGGCGGTGACCAGGGATCCCAAATATACGAACTCATCAACCACTTCCAGTTCATCGCCGTCAATAGTCACTGTCCGTGGGAGGCAAACGTTACTTTCTCGGGAGCCTCTTCCTACCATATAGTTGGTTTTTGACGGATTAATGTGTAACCCTATCCTCCTAGCCTCCGTCTTTAGTCTGGCGTAGATTGCCTCCGCCGTCCCACGGTTTCTAGTAATGATGTCGAGGTCGTTTGAGAAAGCTAGGAGTTGGCTACTCTTGCTGAAGATCGTTTCTCTCGTTTCGATGCCCGCTCGCCGGATCACACCTTCAATAGCGATATTGAATAACATACAGGACAGATCATCCCCTTGCCGTAGCCCTCTGCGCGATTCGAAAGGACTTGAGAGTGACCCCGAAACGCGCACGTAGCATATCACTCGTTCCAGAGTAACTTGGATCAACCGCGTCAGTTTGTCCGGAAAACCGTACTCGTGCATTATCTGCCATAGCTGTTCACGTTCAACGGTATCGTATGCTGCTCTGAAATCTACGAAAATATGATGGGTGGGCACGTTGTACTCTCGATATTACTGAAGAATTTGTCGGAGAGTAAAAATTTGATCCGTAGTACCACGAGCCCCAATAAAGCCCGCCTGATACTGCCCTGCGAATTCTCTTGCTATTGGGGATAGACGACGCAACAAAATCTGGGAGAGCACCTTGTAGCCCGCTTTGACCAGTGTAATGCCGTGGTAGTTACAGCAATCTAGCCAGTCGCCCTTTTTGTAGATGGGACAGACTACACCTTACATCCACTCCTCCGGTAGTTTCTCTTTTTCCCAAATCCTTGAAATCAGCCAGTGAAGTGCCGTTACTAGCGGTTCTTGGCCATTTTTGTAGAGTTATGCCGGGAGTCGGTCATTTCCAGCGGCTCTATTATTCTTCCGCAGACCGATTTCTCGCCGGAACTTCTTCGAGATCGGGAGCCGGTACGCTGTTGTCGTTTGTAGGTACTCCGAGGTTAACTTTCATTGCGCCTCCTGCTGCTATATCGCCGTTGAGGTGCTCATCGAAGAACTGCTTTCACCAGTTGACGACCTCGCGCTCGTTTGTGATTAGATCCTTGTTTGGTTCATCTACTCGTAAAACTTGCAAGTATTATTAGCCCGGAATAGTTGTTCCAGCTCCTCACGATCTCTGTTCTCCTTCTGGCGCTTTTTCCTCCTTCTAATTGTCTCTCGTAGATATGCTCAGATAGTTTTCCCAAGCTCGTTTTTTCCTCTCTATCACTTTTTGGGATTCCACGTCAAACCAATCATTTCGTGCACTCGAGGTTTCCACACCTAGTACCGTGGTTGCGGCTTCGTTGACGGCCGAGCGTATCCTACTTCATCCGTTTTCGAGGTTCGAAGCATCTAGCTGCACAGAGGCAGGGCGTCATCCAGTACGCGCGCGTAGTTTTCGACAGGTCGCGGGTTGTCTAAAGCGCACATGTAATGCTACTAGGTAGTGGTCCGAGTCAATGTACGCACTCGGGAGGGAGCGTACGTTAGTGATGTTCGAGAAAAACCGGCCGTCGATGAGAATATGGTCGATTTGGTTCGAGGTTCGTTGGTCAGGTGATCTCCAGGTGGCCTTGTGGATAGCTTTGTGGGGAATGATAGAAGACCAACGTTAATATTTAATGCCATTTTGAAATCTTAGATGGTGAGCTATTATTTAGCTTTTTGCATGGATACCCTTGCAATACAGACTTCTTCAGAATGTGGATGGAACATAGAAGTCGAAAATCGGTGTTTGACACCATTTTGAAATCCAAGATTGCAGACTATAATTTAGCATTTTGCATAAAAACCCTTGCAATATAAACTTTTTCAGATTGCAAGTAGCTGCTAGAAGTCGAAATTCGATGTTTGGCTCGACTTGACTGCTCAATTCAACTATTTGAGTCGACTGCTCGACTCGACTGCTCGACTGGACTTCTTAACTCGACTGTTGAACTCAACTGCTTAACCCGAACGCACGACTCGATTACTCGGCTAGACTGCTCGATTCGACTGCTCCACTGATCAGCTCAACTGGAATGCTCGAATCCATTGCTCGTCTTCACTGGTCTATCCACCCTTTTGCAAGCCATAATGGCGGATGCCGTTCGTAATATTTGGTCAGAATTTTTGACATTTCCTAAGTACATTGCATGTTTTCTTTGAGCGCGTTCCCTTAGTTTTACCGTGAACGTACGGAAAGAAAACTTGCGACGTATTTATTGCCCATAAATGAAGAATTGGCTAATATGCCACGAACTTGAAATTGAGAAAAATGCAATTTTATTACTTTTGTCTGTCAAAGAAAGGGTCAAATAAAAGGTTTTAAGCGGTAATGGCAACCTGTTTAATGTGCATAATACCTGTCATACATGCCGGAGTCATGCCGTTGAATTGAAACAACAATACCTGTGGCCAAATTCCCTCCGGGAAACATTTTTAACGCAGTAGCCGTTTTTCATTTATAAACATAAGGAGAGTTGACAAACCACCACACCACATGTGTGATGGAAAAATGCGAAATAAGAACACATCGGTTGTTGCGCATGAGGTTTGGTATCATTACGGATATTAGCCTACTTCTCAAATATTTTGGATATTAGCCAAAAGGCTTCCTGGGGATGTTGGTTGGGGTATATACTATCATGTGCTATTATGATCTTAATTTTGAAAAAAATGGCATATTAATTTTCATTTATGGGCAGTTTAGGAAATGGCAAAAATGAAGTTCAAATATGTATTACGAACGTAGATTATGCGGTCCATCAGTATGGCACGTAAAAAAACGGAAAATGTCTGCATCGAGTTAAACAGTTGAGTCGAGTAGTCAAATCAAGCAGTCGAGTCGAGCAGTTGAGTCAAGCAGTCGTGTCAAACAGTTAAATCGAGCATTCGTGTCGAGCAGGCAAGAAGAACAGTCAAGACAAACAGTTGAGTCGAGCAGTCCAGTCGATCAGTTCAATCGAGCAGACGAGTCGAGTAATGAAGTCGAGCAGTTGAGTCAAACCGTTACATCAAGCAGTCGAGTCGAGTAATGAAGTCGAGCAGTTGAGTCGAACTGTCCAGTCAAACAGTTGGATTGAGCAGTTGAGTTGAGCAGTCCGGTCAAGTAGTTAAATCGAACATTCAAGACAAGTCTAATAGCGATCTTCGACTTCTAGCAGCTACCCGCATTCTAAAAAAGTCTATTACAAGCAATGGAGAATTCGCGAAAAAATGCTTATTTGAATCTATGAATATCCCTCATGAACATACACTCGCCGATAATGCATTCTTCGGCTTTGAATCTCATCACCAACATCGTGAATATCGGAATCCGTTCAAAAAAATGTATATTTAAAATTGAGTGTGGTCGATTTAGCGGGTTTAGAATTCCCGGGGACACCGGAAAGCATCACCATGAAAAGAGATTAGTTTAAAGTAGTGTTAGTAACTTCAGAAGCAGCAGAAGGTGATACTTCGCACTTTCTTTGTTGCACACGATATTCATATATTCAGCGATGCTATGAAGCGTGACTCCATGTAGCTCATTAGTTCGAGGCGAATTGAATCATTCGCATCTCTGTTTTTCACATGATAAAACCGTTTGCCGATGCTCGGCGTATATATTCATTTTGCGAATTTTCCAACCATTTACATGCAAAATATCCGGAATGAAATTACAAAATAATGGTAAATTACAATAATGGTAGCAAAGGAATGTCCTGCAATCGTCACCGTGGGCAACTTGAAACGTGAAATGAGAGGACGTTAATTCAGATTTTGGACGTAAAAAGAAAAGATGTTATTTCGAATTTTGTAAAACTACTTAATATTTTTGACGACGACGTTAATTCAAATTTTGGACGTAAAACGAGAGGACGGTAATTCTAATTTGGTCATAAAAAAGTGAACGTGACACATTCCATTGTTACGGGAAACAATTAGCATCCATTTTTGCTGAGTGAATTGGGTCTTGTTTCACCGAATTTTTGAAAAAGAGCTTGTAGAATGGGCGACTAAAGGGCACTTTACTTTCCAGTTGCATACCAGGGGTTACGTTTAATAGGAACTGATTTGCGGGGTGGGCATGGTGTCCCGTAACGCTGGAATGTGTCACGTCAATTCAAATTTTGGCCGTAAAACAAGAGGACGGTAATTCAAACTTAGGACGTAAAAAAGGTGACGTAAAACGAAATCACGTAAAATAAAAAGACGTTAAACGAGATTTTAGTGTATAACATTGCTCAACTATGTCGCATCCTGTTCTGTGAACTGGGACTGTTAGCGGAGGCCTTCATCGACGAGTACCAAGCTGGTTTTCGTGAGAGTTGCTACACAACGGATCAGACGTTTGCGAAAGTACAACTTGCAGACTCGTCATCTGTTTGTGGACTTTAAGGCGGCGTACGATTTAGTCAAACTAAACGAGCTGTGGCAGATAATGCTCGAACATGGCTTTCCGACGAAACTAAAATCGTTGTTTCGTGCAACACTGGATGGGTTAAAATCATGCGTCAGAATAGCATCTGAGACCTCAGCCGCTTTCGAAACGTTGGATGAACTAAAGCAAGGGGATGCACTCTCTAGCCTGCAATTCAAAATTGCCTTGGAAGGTGCACTACGTACGGGACTATCATCACGAAATTTAATATGCTTCTTGGTTTTGCGGTTGACGTTGATATCATAGGAATCAACCGTAAAACAGCGCAAGAATCTCAAGTTCCAGTGTCAGAATTTCGGAACCTTCCAGACACATTGTCTCATTTTCAATTCCTAGTTCCAGAGTCCAGGTCTTAGTATTTTATTTTTACGCCAACAAGGGTCGACGGATACGGTTGATTTCTTTCCGCGATAGCACTACGTCTGACGCAGAGAATTATGAGAAATATGAACTAAAATAAAACGCAGCTTGAGACGTCTTAATACCATAACACTGATGCAATGATTTAAATAAAATTGATATTTCGCTCAAGTTTTAAATCACATATTTCACGATTTCGACCAGCAACAAAAAAAAAGTCAATTACCGCAAACGCTGGAACATGTACATTCGATACTGGAAACAACCCAAATCGCTCCCAGAGGTAACACAATATTTACACACTTCGCCCTGATTTATCGAAAACCAATCGATCAAGCTGCCGGGAAGCATGAATATTCATTGCTCATTAGAGTAGGCACCTACTCTCATTTGCAAGATATTAAACTTCACCGACCAAATTGGCCGTACCGTTTACGGCGAGGAAAAATAATATGTAAATACCGTCGTCCTTGACCGCCGCCGCCGTTTTCAACCCACTGAACAGTGTTTTAAACCTGCAAGCGCGGTAGCAAAAAGCCACCCGAGCGTAAACACGATCGCCACTCGATAAGACCGCGCAACAACGAGCAGTAGTAGTACACTCATTCATAGGAATCGTAAATAAAATTATGCGAATATTTATTAACATAAAAATTTCCGCAAGGCGAAGGCCAAAACAGAGGAGTAATTTCGATGCGGTACACAAACCATTATCGGTTTTGCGTTGGTTGAAATTGAATCAGAATTTTTACTGCGCAAGTTATGTTGTTTTAAAATAACCTAACAGGAACAAATATTTACTATCCTGTAAATTTTTTGTTGATCTGAAATTTTGAACCGCTTTGAAAACTTTAAGACAAAGGAGCTTCAATTCTCTGCCTTGGGAGTCAAAACATAACTAGCGTGTCTAACAGCCCACATGAAAGACAAAAAGCGACGGCCTAAACAAATTTTCTTTAATGCTTTCAGCAAATTTAGTAACATTAAAATAATATGATACTTAACGGGCACTTTCATTGTGAAATATTGCTGGTATGCTGCGGGTTAAACCATCCGACTGGTGTCTAGCTGCTTTTACAGTCCGCCCACGGGAACAGGGCGGCTGCACGATGTGTGTTTCACTTGCTGAAGCTCCTGTCGGACTCCGGATGGGCTTACTCCAGCGGTGGTGAATGGCATTCGTCTACCGGCACCGGAACATTCGGAGAGTGCCTAAAATGGTCTTTCATAAACATTACCATCATCACTAGTACAACATCATCAGCTTGATAACCTCACGCCTCTACACAGCCGCGAAGCCACTGGCTTCGTCCTCGTCAGTCCGTCCGTCGTTTCAAGTGGTGCACGGCTCACAACCGCTCTCAGGACAAGGTCGAATCCCTCGGCAGGGTTTGTTTTGCGTTCCCCCTTAGGAACGGAAAATCACCGGAGGAAGCTCAACCGGAATCAACTTGGCTATTTAGCACATTTAATTTGCTAAATAATGCTAAGCAAATTAATTTAACCCATCCCACGAGCAGCAGTTTGCGTCCTGTGCTTGTGTATAATAGTCCACCCCACAACAACGGCGGGCTGCGGACAACAACAACACCAGCAAGCAAAGCGGGCGAGTAAACAAGCTCATAAATGGCTGTCGCCGCGCAATTAACAACGAACAATCTCATTTTTCCCTGTTTGCCCGTGAGAATTTGTCCTCAGGAGATTAAAAACGGTGGCTAATATCCAGGATGATGAAACAAAGCGGGACAAGCCTGTACAGAAACAGAGAATTCGACAGGAGGTTGAAGCGATATTTTATTAAATTTGGAGAAGGATGGAAAAACAATTTAACTTAAAGACAGGTCGAGTTTAAATTTGGAATCACATCGGAATTGTTTTTAACATCATTTCATTGCAACTGCAAGATCACTGCAAAACTCGGTCAAACTTAGCCCAATATCTGCAGAGGATGCAGTTCCGAACCCGAGCAGCGGGAACCACTTTTTAAAACTGGCAGCTGTCAGATGTGCTAGAGGGAACAATTGTACTCTGGCAGTTGACACCGCTTTGCGATAAACTTGTACATTTGAATTTTATCTCCCTTGGGGACTGATGTTTTTTTTCCTTCTTTGTTTGTCTACTTCTCAGTTGTCATGTTGGTTGGTTGATCGTTCGTTTCGGTACATGTGAAACGATGAGAACCAAACATTTCCGCTGGTCGGAAAACTCCATACCACAGGGCAGCGGTGAAAGTTTTCCCTCTACTGGTTCCGTTGATAAGGAAAACAAAACATGAAAAGGGTCAGTTTTTGCTTAAACACTCCTGTGCCTTCAGTGTGCACACATCTGGACATGGACAGCAATTGGGTGAACTTGATAGGTTACAATCATTGGCCTACGGGCTCGACCCGGGTGTGGGTGTGGGTGAAAAGTTGAAACTTTAGTTTTGATTCCTTGTTCGATTGTCATTACAATGTGAAAAGCCTTTCAAAACAAGCTCGATTTGAAATTTGTTCGGTTCCCCATAGAGATTGGATACGAGCATTGTTCATGTGGTGACCAAATAAGCCGAAGAAAAATATTGCTGAAGGATTATTTATTGAAATGTTCTGTGTAACTTTTGCAATAATAAAATACTAAAACAGTAATATTAAACTACAGGTTTTTAAGAGCGTCTTAGTGGAATACGAAAACTAACTAAAAGAAAATTTTTCACGATTAAATTCCACTATTAATTTTATTCACTGCAAATACGTATTTCGCCACGCATAGCCAAGCCTTTTTTATAGACTTTTTTGTTAACATTATCACAATAGATGTATATGTAAATAGTCTTTTGTATTGAAGAGCACTTCAAATATCAAATACATAAATAAGCTTTAACCAATGGTTGGAGTAAACAAAAAAATATGAGCTCGAAAAGGTTAAATGTTTTATTTTACCAATTTTTTATGACTCGCTCGGCTCACTGGGACACTTTGGCTGAGACACTTGGACAGGACAACTTAAACTGGGACCCATGAGCTAGGGCACTTGAACAGAGACACTTGAACCGAGTACTTGAACTGAGACACTGGCATTAGAACACTGGCACTGAGACACGTGAATTGAGATATTTGAACTGGGGCACTTTGACTGAGATAGTTTGGCTGTGACAGCTGGATTGGGGAACTTGGAGGGAGAAACTGGATCACTTAAACAGGGACACTTGAGCTGGGACGCTTAACCTAGGACACTTGAACCAACACTGGAACTGGGAAACTGGCTCTAGAAAACTACGTCTAAGTCACTTGAATCGGGACATTTGAGCGGAGACACTTAAGCTGGGACACTTGAAGTGCCCAGCAATAAACAGAAAGCAGGACTCCGACATTTCGGAAGTATTTTTTGTCCAAGAATAGTCAAGGAATCGTAGGATGGTGGATCTATTTGAACGCAAATAATTTGCTGATTGCAAAAACTACAGACCGATCAGACTAAAAACTCCAAACTTACGAAGATACTTTATGACGATTTTTCAAATAGAATTTCATAGAGAATACCCAAGTAGTGGACTTGAAATTAGACTTAAAATTAGACTTAAAATTGGGATTGACATTAGATTAAAATTTGGATGTAAATTTGAACTTTGACTTACACTTGAACTTGACTTGAAATTGGACTTGAAGCTGGACTTAATTTTGAACCTAAACCTAAGGCCTGACAATAAATTAAGCAGAAAATTGAACTCCACATTGGATTTGAATTGAGATTGGGACTTTAAATTAGACAAGAAATTTTACTTGACAATCGAATAAAAATGGATTGGATTTAAAATTACTTGAAACTTGGCTTGAAAATTGTGCCTAAAAATAAGAATTGAAATTGAACTAAAATTGGACTAAAAATAGGACTTGAAATTTAGCACTAAATTGAAATTAAACTTGATATTGGACTCAAATTGGACTTGGGAAACGAAATTGGACTTGGAATCTATCCTGAAATTATACTTAAAATTAGACATTAAATGGAACTTGAAACGGGATAGAAAAAAAATAGGATAAAAATAGGATAAAAAATATTAAAATAGGATTTAAAATTGAGCTTGAAATTGCCATTAAAATTATACTTGTAATTGGACGTCAAGTTCGACTTTTAGTTTGCATAAAATTTGACTTGGACTTCATTTGGGACCAATTGAGTCTTGAAGGTTTTTTTCCAATTGTGCTGGAACTTGGACTTTAAATTAAACTAGAAACAGAACTCGACATAGGACTTGAACTTGGACTTTAAATGGAACTTAGACATGAAACCGAATTTGAAGTAAGGCGTAAAATTAGTCTTGAAATACGGTTGAAATTGGAATTAGTAAATTTGACTTAGTAAACTTAAAATTTTGCTTGAAATTATACTTGAAATTGGCGTAAAATTGGACTTAAGTTTAGACCCATTTAGACTAGACGCTTTACTTCAAATGCGTGTTGAACTTGAAATTGAAATTAAATTTGAATTTTAGCTTAAAATTGGACGTAAAATTTAGCTGCAAATTGAACTTGAAATTGGAATTGAAATTAAACATGAAATGTTAGTTGAAGTTGGACTTGAAATTGTTTGATTTGAGACTGAATCTATTTTTACGCAGTGAGTTTATTTTACTCGCCCAGTTAGCTTCGAGGTACGATGCTGGTCTAACTAACTAACTAACCAGTCGTCGTATGTTCGAATCTCGGCTAGGCGGTGCTGCTAGATAGAGTCAGTAGAATTGTTGCACTACGGGGCTAGTCTTGTACTCAAACAGCCGACTGCGAAGTCTGTCCATAAAGAAGGGTAATGTCTAAAGGCTTTTTTTGACGTAGGATTACGTCTTACGGTAAGTCTTGAGATAGGGTGTCATTCCAAAAAATCGAAAAATGCGAGCGTCACGAAAAATGAATGGTTTTGAGCGCTAATAGCTCAGCGGTTTTCCGAACGATTTTCAATATTCTTACACCAATCGATCGGAAAATCTTCTAAGAATTGACCCAAATGAAGAAAAGTATGGATTCTTGATGTTGAACTATTGAAAAATTAAAAATAACGACCCTATGTTTTACCAGAATTCTCGCTTCGTGATTGGTTGGAAGATTCTTTATGATGATTTAAACCTATACCAATTTGATATCTGTGCTTGGGAATTAAGCCAAAACAAGTGACAGTTTCCTCATTTCAACAAGATTTCTTAACACCGCGGTTCAACCTAGACCATTTTGATGACCTTGCTTGGGAAGTAAGCCAGAGAGAGTAACAAAGCCCTTTGTGCCCTGGGACTGGGACTGGGACTGGGACTGGGACTGGGACTGGGACTGGGACTGGGACTGGGACTGGGACTGGGACTGGGACTGGGACTGGGACTGGGACTGGGACTGGGACTGGGACTGGGACTGGGACTGGGACTGGGACTGGGACTGGGACTGGGACTGGGACTGGGACTGGGACTGGGACTGGGACTGGGACTGGGACTGGGACTGGGACTGGGACTGGGACTGGGACTGGGACTGGGACTGGGACTGGGACTGGGACTGGGACTGGGACTGGGACTGGGACTGGGACTGGGACTGGGACTGGGACTGGGACTGGGACTGGGACTGGGACTGGGACTGGGACTGGGACTGGGACTGGGACTGGGACTGGGACTGGGACTGGGACTGGGACTAGGACTGGGACTGGAACTGGGATTGGGAGCGAGATTAGGACTGCATTTGGAACTACGACTGGGGGGCTAGGGAACTGTGACTAGGCGCTGGGATTGGAACACTGGGACTGGGGCACTGGGATAAGGTCACCGGGATTGGAACACTGACGGGGACATTGAGACATTGGGACTGGGACTGGGACTGGGAACAAGAGTACAGTTTGAAGCATTCTTCTGCGTAAAGGTTACCGTTCATTTCAGGCCAACGAGCACTCAAACACAACATAAAACAAAACATGGACAAAAGTCGCACTTAGAAATAGTATAATAAGGTTTTGACGAAGTACCAAAGTATGGACGACGGAATATATGTAAAGACGCATTTTGGGCAGCTTTCCATGCAGAAGTTCTCTGTAGCCAGGACTGATAAATTAGCTACGAAACTGTTCAAGGCAAGGGCAAGGGATCTTTAACTGTAATCAAAATTGTTTATTTTTTGTTCAAAAACAAATGTCTAACATTTCATGTTGTGTGTTCTTTATCATCCAAAAACTGTTGAGGGACTCTGGGACACTAAGTCATTGAGACGCTGACACTAAGACGCTTCATGAACTCAGGGACATTGGGATTCTAGAGAATTTTGCAACCACCGAACCACCGATTTTAAAAATCTTGGAATGTGGAGCTCAGCGACTCTGGTACTCTAATACTCCTAAACTTCTAAACTCTAGGACACTTGTTGGGTTTTCGGTTCGGATTTCGGATTTCGGACTCTTAGGCTCTTCGATGCCTGAGCGCTTACAAGCTAGGACTTTTGGACTCTTGGATTCTTGAACTCTTGGATTCTTCAACTCTTGGACTCTTAAACTCTTGAACTCTTGTACTCTGCGACTTTGGGACTCTCGAACACTTAAACCCTTGAACTCTTAAACTGCCAAACTCTTGGACTCATGGACATTCTGGACACTCTTGGGCACTCTTGGATATTCTCGGAATTCTAGAACAGTTAACCAGGTACTGGGATTCTGGAATAGTAAAGCGTGTACTGGGATTTTAGGACAATAAAGTTGGCCCTGGGATTTTGGAACTGTAGAGCAGGTACTGGGATTATGGGACAATGAGACAGGTGCTGAAATCTTGAATTCTTAGACTCTTGGAATCTTGGATTCTTGGATTTTTTGACTTTGTGACTCTTGGACTCTTATACTCTTTGATTTTTGGACTCTTGAACTCTTTGATTCTTGGATTCTTTGTATATTGGATTCTTTGAATTCTGGACTCTTTGTATCTAGCACTCTTAAACTTTTGGGCTCTTGCACTATTGGACTGTTGGACTCTTGGACTTTTAGACTCTTGGGCTCTTGGACTCTTGGAATCTTGGACTCTTGGACTCTTGGACTCTGGGACTCTTGGACTTTTGGACTCTTGGACTTTTGGACTCTTGGACTCTTGGACTCTTGGACTCTTGGACTCTTGGACTCTTGGACTCTTGGCCTCTTGGCCTCTTGGACTCTTGGACTCTTGGACTCTTGGACTCTTGGACCCTGTAGAATAACGACAATGCCTTGCGGAAGTTATTTTCATTTATGAATGACGGAAATTAAAACGATTAGTCGACATTTTCTTCTTCGTCGCACGAAAAAACGTAGGAAATTTGGCTGGTGGGACTTCTTTAATGATAAAAAGCACTTAAATATCTCAACTCACTTTAATTGATTACGTATGATAGGTAACAAACTAAAATATTAGGGAATAACTAGTTTTGCATTGTGTTATATAAAAATGCTGATATTTTTAATAATTTGTGTTGGATAGAACGGGAATAGGCAATTACGACGAAGCAGCAACATACCCTAACTTCATTACGTGTCTAAGAAACCAATAAGGAATCGCCTAAAAACAATCGAATTTATTGGAATCTTGAAATAGAAACGCCTTTGCAACAGCCTTGCTCATTCATGAATGAAAAACTCCTGCATGTTTTCTTGCAATTTCGGTGTTCAGGTAAATTCAAAGAACGTCAGCCTAAACGAACTTCTAAATTTACTGATCCAAGAATAGTGCGAGTGTAAGTCACCATAATGAGATGAATGGTTCTTAACAACACTGATAGAACACAATCTTACTGCAGCGAACATCAAAGGAACATCTTTTATATAAAATTAGTAATTTTTCGGCTTGTAGAAGGTAACCTGATTTGCTGGACAAAAATTTCAAAATTCAAATTTGATTTCAGTTTTATAACTTTCTATATTTAGTTTTATTTGAAGTGAAAATCAAATTCTTGCAAATCCGTTTTAATTTACACTCTCAGCAAATTAAGGGCCGTAACTATGGCATCTTACCAGATAAAATTATCAATACCAACAACGAAGTTCAACTTTTGACATTCGTCTTTTCCACTGAAAATGAAAATAATCATATTTAAATTTCCTCGCAGCAAGTTTGCATTGGCAAGTTGTGTACTGTTTGTGCTGTCTGCGTCCCGAAAAACGTCTCTTGATTGCAACGCTGATTGAAATTAATTGAAAATGCATACAATCATTTCAGACGGTAATTGTCATTAGATTAGAACGCTCACACTCCGGTGTGTGTAAATATTTTCTAACATGCTTCAAACGACACATGCAATAAAACGAACGAACAAAAAACAAGAATTTCAGAAGAAACATTCACGTCACCGTAAACGACTCCGTCGTGTCGTATCAGCATCGAACCTGGAACAAGATGGGTGCTTCAAGCGGGTGCAGCACCATTTTCGCATTCCAGCTGTCCTTTTCTTTTTCGTCGAGCTCACTCGTTCGACTTTGCGTTCGGGTGGTGCAACAAGGATTAGTACAAGGACGCAGCATTGCGAAAGTTACGACGGGTTAAAGTGCACTTTTGTTTCATCATCCTGTTTTGTGTGGGAAATTCTCGGAGATGGTTGTCGAAATTGTGTTATCTTTTATTGGGTCCGGGCGGTGGGGTTGGTGGAAAAATTGCGACAGAAAGCAACAACAGTTAGCCGAATATCCTACATCTACATCTACGAAAGTATCTGCTAAAGCAGATCTGCCTTCTCTGGACTTGTTGGCTGGTTTGTTGCATCGGTACTCGAGACCAGACTGGAATGAAAAGCACTTAACGGTTTTGGTAAAGTTAATGTTGCTGTTTGGAATAATGACGATGATGAAGTTTATGGTGCTTATGTCGATTGGGGTAAGTGCTAGATTGGGTGCTTAACACTAAGAACATCAAGCCACCCACTACCAATCAGGATTTTGATGAATGACAATTTGCCAAATTCGTTGACTCACTGAATGAAGGGCTTTACCTATGGAAGAAGCAGAATAAATTACAGTGAAACTACTGTAGACGGGCAGCAAGTAGCAAACTTAGCAGTATATACCTGCTAATAATAGTCGTCTGATTTCCCGCTTTATTATCCCGCAAATCCTTGTCGGAAATTTCGCCTTCACACTGTAAAGCTTAAGCGCTAACAGCTTTGCAATGTCCGACCGACGGAGACATAATTATTTATCTTAATCAACACACTTTACTTCATTATTGTTTATGTTGCCGCCACTAGTGTAGGACCGTGCAACCGGATGCCATGCTCGCCCGTGTAACGACAGGCACGCACGCTTTTGGCCGTGCCATTCGCGGGAGAACCTTAAACCGGATTACGGACAGTTTCCTTCTGGCTGGACTGGGGCTGGACCGGGCTGCCGGTCCCGCCAGAGAAGCGAAATGCTGTTCCGGTCCGCGTGCAATGAATTATTAGCTTTCGGCGGCGGGCGCGGGAGAATAATCCTGCTTATGGCGGATTTCCAACCGAACGGACGGAAAGAAAAGGATGACGACTCGGGTGCTGATTTCATGACTGACACCGAAATGGGACAGCTTCAGCATCAACACGTTCGGTAAATCCCGGGAGTCACTTCGCGGTAGGAAGATTACCAGCTGTCGGCGAGGCAGGGTTGAACTTGGGTGGTTATTAGTGCTAATTGAGATTCTAAGGTTGCCAATTGAGGCATTTAGAAGTTAGTAAAGTTAATTAGATACGGAAAATTGACGACTTAAACAGCGCACTAAATCGATATAATAACATACCAGACTGCCGCAAAAAAAAAAAACACGAAACGTTTCTGTAAAACATAGTTTCGCTAAATATTGAATAACTTAATACTGTGTGCAAAATAATGAAAAATGAATAACAGAAAACGTAACGCTTTTGAAAAAGTCGGTTTAAATAAAAAGGCTATGAAGCAGATGAACTAAATAAAGCTCTAATATTTCGCATACTCTTAGAACTGTAAAATGAATGAATCTATTAAAAAACTTGTATTAATATTCTCTCCAAATATGATTGATGTGGCTTTATCTAATATTATATAACTCTGTGAAGCTTTCTTTTCTTATTATCAGTAAAACAGAACTTAGTTAAACATTGCTTTCTTAGCTTTCAGCAAAAGTCAACAAAAAACGCTCAAATCTAGTCTAAAAGGAATCATTTCGACATCTACCTTTTTTCAATTATAAATTTAAACCAAATTAAGATCAAATTGAAGTAATATTTGAACATCATTGAGATTAAGATAAAAGGAGGCACGCCTGAAGCAACGTTGGCAAAGCATTTCCGTCAAATTGATTCCGCTATTAGTCATGTTTAGCTGAAACTGAATAAAGTAAGGCGTGAAGAAAAATTGAAGGAAAAATCAGAATAGGTACCAATTTTAGAAACTGGGTACTGAGATGTAGTAAATGTAGTCATTCGAAACGATATTATCATCTATTTAAATTGGCTCTGGGCGGCTATTTCGTGCGCAATTTCCCATATGAATCCGGAACCCTTTTTCCGATTCGACTGTAAATTTACATATGAATGACTATTACTTAATATGACCGTTGATCGAAATGCATGCATGACGTCAGCGGTTCATAAAACCCGTACTTAGTCCGATGGAATCTGGTTGTCGGTAAATTCGATGAGCGAAGCTGTCTAAGTGAAGCACAAAAATTAATACGGAACAGCTGAGCCGGGACATCTATTTCATTGTTAAGCAGCTTGGCCACAAAAGCTGCTTGTTGAATCCTTCGACGACTCTCTAATGTCGCCAAATCCAAAAGTTGGTATCGGTCTACGTAGCGGGGAAGATTCTGGCTATTCTGGCTTTCCAACACAGGTTATGAGGATTCCAGATGACTCAGGCATTTTCAAGTATTGGCCGTACCAACGTGCAGTACAATACTTTCAAGCAATGGGGATCGGTGAAGTCTCGGGAAAATTTTATGATGAATCCAAGTTGTTGCGAAGCTCTAGAGATGACAGCAGTATAATGTTGGTTGAACATGAGCTTGTTATCCAACAGCACTCCAAGATCACTGATCTGATCGACGCGTCCGAGAATAGCTCCGTTTATCCGGTAATCAAATGAGATGGTTGTATTACATCGGTGGAATGTTATAACCACACATTTGGCAATGTTTATTGTGAGTTTGTTTCTATTACACCAATCAGCAAAGGTGTCCAACAGTGTTTGCAATCGGTAGCAATCAGCGATAAATTGCACAACGAAGTAGATCTTTAGATCGTCGGCATATACCAGTTTGCCTCCGGAACCAAGCAGAATGGCAATGTCGTTAAAGTACAATGCGAATAGCAAAGGCCCCAGGCTGCTGCCTTGCGGTACACCAGAAGTATTACTGAATGCACCTAAAATGCATTGATGACACGTAAAATACGGTCTGTTAGATATGAGCTCAACCATGAAGTCAATCTATCAAATACAACGAGTTTAGAGAGCTTGTGCAAGCGTATTCGATGATCTACTGTGTCGAAAGCGGCCTTCATATCTGTGTACACAGCGTCAATTTAAGTTCCAGCTTCTATCTGTGAGATGCAGGTACTAGTGAAATCAATCAAGTTCGTCGCCACAGAACGACCTGGCATAAAACCATGCTGTTTTTGGTGCTGTTCAGAATTATACCACTTACGATGATTTCAAAGAGCTTTGATCCAGCAGAAAGACTGGTAATGCCTCTGTAGTTCCTTACATCTCGCTTTTCACCTTTTCTAGATACGGGAAACATATGGGGCTGTTTCCACAGCGTTCGTAACTTCCGTTGCTCAAACGATTTGGTGAAAATTCGATTCGAGCAGTAGCGCAGCGACACAAAATAATAGCCGGAACACCATCGGGTCCAGGTGAGTACGAGCTCTTCAATTTCTTTGCACCAGAAATGATCATGTCGGGAGTGATGCCAAAAGTGTCCAGATCAACAGCACCATCGGGGACACCTGACGTAGCTATTTCAGCAGCAGACTGCGTGGTAAAATCCACTGGCGGACACAGAAGAAAAATGATAAGCAAACAATTCGCAAGATTCAGTAACGGTTGATGATTTCGTTCCGCCCAAGAACACACTAGATGGAATAGAAGATCCTTTCCTCTTAGAGTTTACGAATGTCCAAAATCTTTTTGGATTAGTTCGCAATCTGAATTGCGTCCGCAGTACGTGTGATTTGTAGAGAGAACTATTTAGCCTACGGTATGCAGCGCTGGCAAATTTGAAAGCGCGTTTTTTCTGCGGTGTTCGTTGCTTACGAAGTAGTCGCTGCTTTGCGTTTCGATGCCGTTTCAATCTGTGCAACTCACTATTACTCCAGACAGGTTTTGAAGGAGGTCTAATTCTGGGAAGATGCTCGTTCAGCCAAGTGCAAATAGCATCGCAAAACCGCAATGCCATATCATCCACATCGATCTCGTCCAATAAAGTAGCCCAATCCAGAGACAAAAGATAGTCCACAAGAACATCAAAGTTAATACGACGATAGTTCAGAAGCGCAATTTCGAAACTGACAGCTGGAACTTTAACGGGGCATGCCAGTATAGGCAAAAATAAATCCAATGGTGGATGGGGAAGATCAACAGGAAGTAGCGGAGAAATGGCCCAACGCACAGCGATCTCTTGTTCAGGAAGGCAGCAAACGAGGTCCAGTGTTCACCCGAGATTATCACGCAGTGAATTAACTTGTTTCAAGTTCAGGAATTCAAATCTGTAGACCACAGCAGCGCTAGCATCAGGTAGCGGGAGAGAATTGTTGTACTGTACTCCATCCTCTCCATTAAACCAAGAAACTAAGGTTGGTTATATTCACTACAAATGAGAATTCTTTCTTCTGAATACCCCTTGTCACGTAATTCACGGATTGAGAGAATATGCTCATCGATAAACTTTACAACTTTACTTCTGTCAGGTGGGATGTAAACTGCATTCCTTTGATGACAGCAGAAACACAGACTTGTTCGAAACAATTTCCATGTCTTAAGCTGACCAGCGTCACTATTCTTCGAGCTAAGATCACAACGATGCACGTTGAAGACGGATCCAAACAACTGAAGAGAATCGATGCAGCCGTCCAAACTGGTTTCAGTTAGCATGATTACATCGTAGTTGCAGTCATTAGATGCAAGGAATAGGTCGTCCACTTTGGTCCTTAAACCTTGCACATTCTGATAGTATGCACAAATACCATCCACGTCATTGGCGTGTGCAGAAAGCTCCGAAACAAAACTCCCTGCACGTGAAGATTCCAAGCTGGAAGCGGGAAATACATCAGCGGAAGAAATGTCCTGATTACAATTGCACTTGCCTACATAACTGGGTTGGAAGACCCTGTCACCACACCAGCACACAGGGCAGGGACGACTGCTGGGAGCTGGCAGAAATTGCACGACTGTGGCTGAGGGATCGAGAGCTTCCATAACACCAACTCCAAAGCGTTCCGCGTGACCTTCAGGTGATAATCGACGAGGGCATACTGGTTGAGACAAACTGGAAGCAATCGACGGATCAGGAGAAGTCTAGTTCAAAACAACTTCATAGGTACTTGCCCGAGATTGATTGTCGGGAGATCCCGTCACCAACCACGACCGAAGGGCCAGCATGACTTTGTTGGCAGGAACTATCGAAAGATTGTCGAATATGTAGAAATAAGCTATCAGCAAGCACGACTTGGTCGGGTGGCTCAGGGACTCCGTTAGTACCGTTTGCGATGCTTCCTGACGGCGTAGATAATCCCACGTTGTCGTCAGTAATTGGGAGTGTGGAGGTCGTTGAAGCGGCGGGAGGTTTCCGATCCTCTGTTGGATTAGTAACTGCGTCGAATTGTCCGGATAAATGCCAAATTAGTTCCATTTGCTTGATTAGTTCTCGAGATATGAGAAACTTTTTATTTCATTTGTGTAGGAGCTTTCCTCTTAAAGGAGGTAGGAGAAATAATTCACCGTAGAAAAAATTCCTGCCTTCTGAAATTCCTACATGCAAAATTTGGTTCCATTTACTTGATTATTTCTCGAGTTATGAGGAAATTTGTAATTCATCTGCATAGAAGCCCCCCTCTTAGGGGGGAGAGGTCTCTGACTATCACAAGAACCTTCCCCGGCCCTAAAAAACCCTGCATGCAAATTTTCACGCCGATCGGTTCAGTAGTTTCCGAGTCTATAAGGAACATACGGACAGACAGACAGACAGAAATTCATTTTTATAGGTATAGATAAAATAAAAAAATCAGCTCTACGTACAGCCCAAGTAACAATTTGAATTTTAAGGTGCACTTGAAGAGGTTTCCAGCATTTGCTGCTTAAAACCGATCTCAAAACTTGTAACTCTACAAAACTGCGATAAAACAGCCATAAAGAATAAGTAGTATAAACTAGTATCTAGTATAAACAAAGAAATCATCAACGAAGTATCGACGTAACGTGTTGTTTGTGCTGTTTGGACTGCACGACAGTTCCAAGCGTTTAATTTACAATTGGTACAACTGTTTTAAAAAATTATGCTTCAACTGCTTCAGTGCCTTCAAACATTTTCCATACAAAGACATCTGACTTATGAACTCTATATTTATTATAAAAAATACGAAAAGCTCTAGAGGAAACCCGCACCGCCTCTGGTAAATGCATCATTAACGGCACTGTCCTTCCCCAGTTCAATTAGTCCTGAGATCTTTATTGTTTTGTGACTTCGCTGATTGTTCTTATGAAAGAGTTTTCAAAATAATTGCTTAATTTTCGTTTAAAAGATCTGAATTCTTCAATTTTCTCCAGGCTCAGACGCCCATTTTGACAGATTAGTTGTATACGTTAGAATGTTCTTATTTAAGAGTATGATTTCTCTTTCAAGAATATACGATTTTATGAGAGTTTTATGGCAGTATTGTTAAGATAAACGAATCTTGCAGAAGAATGTCATAAGTTTTTGTCAAAACTATTGTTAAGTTTTAAGGAGCGCCGTTTTTAAGCAAAAATGAAGTATCCTTTAAAACCCCTTATAAGGTGAATTACACTTATTGATAATTTAGTTTTTTGGGTGATTCTTTAAGTCTCCTTCAGTCATACTTCAGAAATGTTAGTCAAATAAGATGTTAATGTTAGTCAAAAATTCACTTGAGGAGAAACATTATAAAACCTAACAGACTTTGAAATGCTCTCATAAAACTACTAGAAGAAATGAATAAGACCAATTTGCTATTGGATTGTTACTTGGGAGATATATATGGTAATGAATCGTATTTGATGCACAAAATTGGCATGTATGTACTATTTTGGAGACAATATACGTAGTTAGGAATAATTACGGAATAATACGTATTTCATCTTTATACGTGGTTACATACGATAATATTCGATTAAGTGTGACTTCCTTCGTACTGCTATACAACTTTGTGCTGTAATTCGTATTCGTATTCAAATTCAACTTGGGCGGACTTTATTAAGCTTTAGTTACGATTCCGAATTTGTTGAGTGATATTGACGATAATTCTCGTACATTGATATACGATTTGGCTAGCTGAGGGTTCATCCCGTTTGTACTACGAGATGTACCTTGGCGTGATCCGATGAACTTGCCTCCATGTTCCGACGGCTACCACCTTCCGGGCATTGACACTCTTGAAAGATGCAGAAAGATCGAGCAAGCAACGTGAAATCAGCATCAGCGTTGCAAGCATCCTAACGCAGCTGAACTTCCGTGCTATGCAACATACCCTCCTATCTGCTTGTTTGCTCCAGCTCAGCTTCTACTGCACGGCATTGAGATTCAACGAACCATTGGCTTCCAGCATGCGTACCTTTCGTACAGTGGATGATTTGTCGCACTTTAGCGTGCCGTCCGATATATATTTCCATATATGTAGATTATATAATTTTCTAGTGTAATATGCGAAACTTTCATTAAGACATTTAGTCAGATGCATTCAAAATAATAAACATAGAAACAAACTTCTAAAAGTTTACTTAAAATTCATTTTGAAGGGTTTGTTGAAGCTTTCTATAGAGTTATTTTCTCCATAATTTCTTAACATAAATACAGACGACAAATGCACACACGACCTGGCTATTGTGAATCACTTTTCGTGCCTTGATGGGCGCAGCTCAGGAGTAAGTGAGCAAACATGGCAGAAAGCGTGCAGATAGACCAGAACAGAGTTGGATAGCATCAAAACGGCGTGGTTGTTTTTTATCATTGTCAGAACGCTTAATGAAAAATTATTTGGATTTTTCATGCTTCGGATTTTTTTAAATTATTACTTGAATTACTATTACCTCAATCTAATTTGGAACGATTTTTCAACAATTTCTCAACTTCTCAAACACAAATGACAAGTGTATGTACAAACTAGCTACAGCTGATCAAACTTCGAATATAGAAAAAATATAAAAGAAGGCAACATAATTTTTAATTTGGCAAAAATCAATATGAAAATTTTAAGGACAAAATACCTTTGACTTACGATGTTGTAAAATGTTCTTGCGAAAGCAGAAAACCTTCCAGGGGAGGCACAGGATTTCTCTGCGTTAGCCCTCGGCAACGGGATTAGTCATCAGCATCAAAGATTATTAAGAAGTAATCGTGTTATTCTCATGTCATTTTATACGTCGCATCTCGTCTAGCTCGCCTAGAAAACCACCTTTTTATTGGCAAAATCTATGATCCCACACTGAGATGTTGCTCTACAAATAATCCTTCCTTCGCTTAGCACGCAATAAAGTTGGACAACGAATGATAAGATTCCCTAATCTCTTTTTCCTACTCTGAAAGAACTGATGCTCGCAGTAAGAGGATTATTCAATTAGACGCATATCGCTTCGTGAATGCTTTGTATCAACTCATGACCTTCAAGATAATCTTGTAATTGATACGAGGTGGTTGAAGTAGCATTTTTACACGAAACTTACTTCGTAGTGATGAACATTTTTAGGTGCAACTCTTTTAGGGAAGAATTTGATGGCTTCAAGCAGATACGTAATGCAACCCTGTTCGGCAACTTCTGGCAACAAACGAAACACTGACAGCAATAATTCATGATTTTCTAGCTTTCCTGGCCGAACTGCGGACCAGGACACGGATGGTTTCGTTGTTGTTTGCTCTAAAAAGACTCTCTACACGGCGGGGCACAGTGGGACGGCGTCAAAAATAGGCGGACATCAGCTTTTGCGGAGAAACTACTAAGTTTTTCGCATTAGTGTCTTCGCAAAAGTTTCTTGGTTTTTAATTTATTTTTTTGCTAGATAAAAAAATTTACATTAAGGGGGTGAATCAATAAATAGAAAAATTAACTTTTTTATTTTAGGTCCAAAATAAACAGTGCCTAAGGAAAAGTGGTAGAGGACATTATTTCAAGAGTATTTGGTGAAGGAAGGAAGTTTCTATCCCTTAAGGGAAAAAAGATATTGAGCTACACAATTACAAACCCCCTTAATATCAGTTTTCCTAATTTTACTTGCTTATTTCCGTTTCTACATCGTTTTGATGTTCAGTAAAACTTAAGATATAGGAAAAATACATCTTTTTGCTGAAGAGAGCGAGGCTCTAACCTTATGGGATTTTAAGCTGTTACAGTTTTTAGACAATTTTCTAGTCAATTTTAAGGTGATTTATTTCAAAAAGGCGCAAGTATGCGCAGCCAATCTCAGCGACTTTATGTGTTGCAATGTAGTGGCTTTCATTTTATGTATATGTCACGGTGGATCACGGTGGAACATTCGAGCAAACTGCGACTAAAAATATCACGTTTAACGCCTGAAAATTACATAAAATAACATAATCGACCAATACAAATGGTATAAACCCATTTAAAATAAAAAGAAATTTAATAATAAATGATTTAAAAATTCAATGATGTTATATTTCTAAATAACTGTTCATTTCTTCATCGTTAGCTTCGGAGGAGTCAAGAGTACTGTTTCCCGCAAAATTTGGTTCATTATACGGATGGTACAAAATGCCAGCTAGTATGCACCGAATTCTTATCCATGGTGCAGATATTATCCAAGCATCAGTGCTCCCTATCGGTGCCTTGTCAGAAGAACCGCAAGAATGCCGATATAAGAACTTCAAAATGTTCCGGGAATATCGAGCGCGAAAATGTTCAAGGTGCATATTAGTCAGCATATATGTTGTGTTTTGTTCCTAATTGCATACGCTTATGTTCACAGAGTATCTACAAATCAAGATATATTTAACCGTTTAATGCTATCATCTGATCCGATAATTTCATCAGTGGGTAAGAACACAAAACGGAAGAAAATGCCATTCAGTGACGCAGCACTGAAGTTATTGCGTGAACCAGATTTTGCGGGAAACGGTACTCTTGACTCCTCCGAAGCTAACGATGAAGAAATGAAGAGTTATTTAGAAATATAACATCATTGAATTTTTAAATCATTTATTATTAAATTT
Source organism: Sabethes cyaneus (assembly GCF_943734655.1). Taxonomy (NCBI): domain Eukaryota; kingdom Metazoa; phylum Arthropoda; class Insecta; order Diptera; family Culicidae; genus Sabethes; species Sabethes cyaneus. Next base: position 26,604,652 of record NC_071355.1, on the reverse strand, counting down.
CTTTTTATTTTAAATGGGTTTATACCATTTGTATTGGTCGATTATGTTATTTTATGTAATTTTTCAGGCGTTAAACGTGATATTTTTAGTCGCAGTTTGCTCGAATGTTCCACCGTGATCCACCGTGACATATACATAAAATGAAAGCCACTACATTGCAACACATAAAGTCGCTGAGATTGGCTGCGCATACTTGCGCCTTTTTGAAATAAATCACCTTAAAATTGACTAGAAAATTGTCTAAAAACTGTAACAGCTTAAAATCCCATAAGGTTAGAGCCTCACTCTCTTCAGCAAAAAGATGTATTTTTACTATATCTTAAATTTTACTGAACATCAAAACGATGTAGAAACGGAAATAAGCAAGTAAAATTAGGAAAATTGATATTAAGGGGGTTTGTTATTGTGTAGCTCAATATCTTTTTTCCCTTAAGGGATAGAAACTTCCTTCGTTCACCAAATACTCTTGAAATAATGTCCTCTACCACTTTTCCTTAGGCACTGTTTATTTTGGACCTAAAATAAAAAAGTTAATTTTTCTATTTATTGATTCACCCCCTTAATGTAAATTTTTTTTATCTAACAAAAAAATAAATTAAAAACCAAGAAACTTTTGCGAAGACACTAATGCGAAAAACTTAATAGTTTCTCCGCAAAAGCTGATGTCCGCCTATTTTTGAAGCCGTCCCACTGTGCGGGGTTGCGAACAGCGAAAACAGCGGGTGGGCACGCTTTGTGTGTTGGGTGTCAAAATGTATGCAATATAAAACATACTGTTTTTACGCCTCTTCTAAACCGGTTGCTCAAAGCTTCAAATGGTGGCTCGACTTAGCAGCAGCGGAGGAGCAGCGCCAGCGCCAGTGGTTCGCCGGCAGTTCTTTGTTCTCTGCGGTTTGACTACCACCGACATTAGGATCTGTTTCTTGCCGGGAAACTTAGGCCCAACTGTTGTGGCGAGGCTTTGCACGTGAGTCCTTCTTTTGAAGTACTCGCGGAGAATGCAAAACATGCTAGCGATGCCGGCACAAACAAAAACATCATACATCAAATGAATAGAGAAGTTGCTTAAATGTTGAATCTGATTAAAGGGAGGCTTGTCTCTTGAATAAATATTAGCGATTCTAACATTTGATTTAGTAGTATTCTTTGCAGTCGTACATGTCAAACAAAAATGCGAGTCTCAAATTGATTGATTTATTCTTGTGCACACAAGATCGACTGTATTGGAAGGTCCATTCTTCTTTCGACGCTCAATTGAATAATAAGTATCCATTCGGCTGTGGTACACATTCGTCTGCCTGGGAAGAAGGATACGAGCCAGTAGCCCACCAGTAACATTTGGCTTGCTGGCTGCCAGTCAACAAGTTGACTGACAAATTGGCAATAAATTTTACTTGCTTTCGTTCGTTGGAAGCAGCCTCCCAAAAATGGTCCGTCACATGCCAGCCAGCTCGGGCAGCTGCTTCCTGATCGCAGGGAGGAAAAGCCAACAATGCGTGCAACTTGACTGAGTATGATGTAACCGAAATGCGGTCTGCTGCTAGCAAACCCCGAGCAAACGGCAAGGCCACAAGAAAAATAGACGCACAATTTACCTCGGCTTACTTTTAATGAGCTGGAAAATTAGGTTAGTAATTGCTAGAATAATTTGAAGCCTTTGTCGTCACCGGTTTTTTTTTGCTTGCGGAGAGCAAACAAAAGTACGTTTTTAATAAAAAGAGTCTCCATTGGAGACCAAAGAAAAACAAACGAAAGGAGCTACGTAAGAGTATTTTTCCCGAGATATTCCTCATTTTTGCTGAATTGGCACAAGATGTGCATTGTAAGTTGGCACTCCTAGAAAGTACATTACTCTACATCGTTAGTTGTTATATTTCAATCGACGAACGTCAAAATAGGTAACCAAAAAGCTAACCCAACAGTCCTTACAGTCATTAATAATTGGCATCGTGATGGACTGACATCATTCCACGGCTACCATACTGAACGAATCCTTCACTCAATATCTCGACTAAAGTTTCTGTCTGAACAGAACGATGCTTCTTACGCTCGAGATAAACTAATGACAATCAACGCTTTCAAATCGCAGCTCTGCATTTCGCATTTCGCATTTCCACTTGGGATTTCAGTCTGTTGTCAGTTCAAAAGACACTCGCCGCACTCCATGGCGCGGCAGCAAAAGTCGAATTGCACAGATTCACGTTGAACGGAATGGATTCCGCTAGCTATCAGTTTCCTCAAGCGTCAAGCAGAAGCCATAAATTGTATGCAAATGGATAGTCGCTGTTTGTTTCAGAGTCTGCTTGCAGTACAGAGCCCTTGCCGGCTAGTCGTAGTCTTGTACTCTCTAGGATAAATTGGCGCCAGACTGGAGCTTGCCGGAGCGTGCATCGCACAAGACTGCGTAAGGACGGATGCTAAATTGACAGTTTTCTTCTTTCCCCGGCAAGCAGTACCTACCAGCTTTGCTCTTTGGATGGACAGTAAAAAGCAGCGAGAAAATTTCTTCCACCAGACTTGGCGAGTCAAGACGTGGATTATTGTGCAACGCAACTAGCACAACGATGGACTCCGGAAAGACCTACGGCGGATGTTGCCTGTCTTACAAAAAAGATTTAACTGGATTACATATTTCCGACAAAGAGATCAAACTGTATTCCGTTCCATTCCAAAAACATGCTCCTTTGCTTTTAGAGAGTTTTTTTGTTTTTCTTAAATAATTTTTATTGTCATCGAAGTATCGAAGATGTCCTTAAAATAACTGTTCGAAACAACTATTGATATTGTGTCATTCAATTAGTTCTGCTTCCTCCATAATATCATGAGCCTATAAATTGGGAACCAAAATTACATTTTTCTTCGCATTAATCATGTTCGGCAAAATTGCCTTCCTCTCAAAGCGGTTTTGACTGTCAATTATTTTTTAAATCGACGTAAATACGACTGCCTGAATTTTTGGCGCACCCGTCCACAATGGCAAACGATGAAGTTCCTTTTTCAGTGCTTTTCCTAGAAGCCGAGGACATTCACACGTGCGTACGACAAAAATGTCTGTCAATTTCCAGCCAGCCAAACTGGGTACTAATGTTAGGCAGCACTCGTCGTGACGGATTACAAGCAATCGACGATCCTCACCGACCGTCTCACGCCATTTGCTAGCCCCTTTGTCCCTTTGGCCCCTTTCTCCCCCCGCGGATGGACATATTTACAAATAGGTAGGGAGTTGGACAAAAAAAAATCGCGAGTCGTCGGCGAAATCTCATTACCGGCAGGTAATGGGATCGGTGCGTGCTCGGAGTTAACAAATTGGCTCACGCCTACCGTTGCGTTGCGTTACGTTGCGTTGCGGAGTTCTGGACGCAGAAAAAAAAGGACGAGAGCCAAGTAAAAAAGCAGACGCAATTCATTATTTATTCATGCAGAAATGCGGAGTGTTTCAGCTTAATTTAACACTTCACTTGGTCGGCGAAACGGCACAGAGCGGAACGCAAAGGTCAAGGCTCGCACATTACTCTGTTCGGCCGTTGAATCGATATGAGAAGTTATGGGATTTCTTGTTTTTTTTTGTGCTATGGTTTTTATTTATCCAGCCTCGTGTGACACTGGATTTTTTCAACTACTATTAACATCAATGAATGGCAGAATGTAAATTGGAATGGAAAACGAACCATAAAACTCATTCCGCTGCTGATCAAAGATTCTCTCTGGTGAACCTTATTAAAATATTCACGTGAAACACATCAGTGCATTATCGAGTAATAAAAATGAAAAATATCAATTTTGTAAGGCAATAATTAACTTGTATAAGAAACTGTATTGCCTCAGAGCACAATATTTTTTACACCAATGGAGCTAATTGGAAACAAGTGATATTTTTAAACAATTTTGTTCTTATTTAAAGTCTTGATTTCAGGCACCTCTCCAAGAACTTTTTGAACGTGTTATCAGTTGGATCCTCTATTATTTTAAATTTGATTGAGGTATTTCATAATTTACTGATAAAGCCATCTAAAAGAGATGGATAAAGAATACAGAGTTACAACTTACAAAATGGTTGAAATATTAAGCTTGTGGATTAGCACATTCAATTACGTATCACTTGTGATATCAATTAACAATTGACAAAACAGACACAAAATAGCAGTTTGAAACACCAATCTTCTTGTTAACATTAAAGATGCTTTAGAATCTAAGTCTTTTAGCCCAAATTTTGTTCAACAAAGAAGAATTAATGGTTAATAATATTTTGGTCAAAATTCAACAATTTTTACTAGCCCAATGCAAATGGTAAAAATTCCTTGGAAAAATATTTAGATCAACATTTTCTATTTCTATTCAGAGCTAATTTTTGTTTTTCTTTCTTCTTGTTTACAGGTGAGTAAGGCTAATAAACTTCAAGCAACTAGTTAACACCGAAAATCAGATTCAGGTAATACCCTAATATAAAATAAGTTACACCTACTGGTAAAAATGCAATCTGAGGATGAAAAATTGCCAGTCAAAAAAGCATAATATTCAACGCAGAATGCAGAACGTATGGCTGCAACATTATTGTGAAAACCTATAACCTGGAATAAAAAATTAGGAGTATTAAGAGCATGAAAACGAATTAACTACTTCTTCTGCCTTTTTTCAAAGCAAAAAATAAACGTTTATAGTAAACTCAGCGAAGGAGAAAAGATATCGATCACTGGGTATTTACATCTTCCAAACTCGCTGTTTACAGCCCAGTACAGCACTAGTTTACTGATTGCACGAATGGGGCGATGCAACTAGCGAATTTTGTTTTTTAATTGCACGTCTGTTTTGAAACGTGATGCGTTATTACCGTAAAAAAACTCTTCACATGCACCCACAAATGCATTAGATTGAGGTAAAAATATGGTTGCTAATTGTGTCCCGTAACGCTGGAATGTGTCTAATGATTTTTAAACCAAATCATGTGCTTCATTCAAATCACTTGGATCCGAGTTTGGGGACACATGATAGTTGCCCTGGGAAGAATGTGCATAAGGAAATAATTTAACAAAGCCAAAACGCAAACTACTGCTGTCCTGTTACCTTACAGAAATCAAAGATTGTTTTTATAGCCAATTGTTTCGCCCGTTCAAGACTTCCAATGAAACAGCAAACATGCGCATCCACACAGAATCATATTATAACCAAACATTACAGCTATAGTGAATTTTTCCAACACAGATATCAAATTCGGCTAGGTTTAATCGTTTCGTCGTGAAGAATTTGCGAACTGTTGGATTTTCTTTGCCTTTTCTGATACACTTCCCTAATACAGACATCAAATTGGTCTAACTTTATCGCGGTTCTAAGAAAATTTGATCGGACGAGGACGAGGCCTTGTCACTTTTTCTGGCTTTTTCCCTAACATAGACATCAAATTTGTCTTAGTTTATTGTGGCTCTAAGAAATTTTGTTGGGACGAGAGAGTTTTGACACTTTTTCTGACATACTTCCCAAGCAGAGACATCAAATTGGTCTAGGTGTAATCGTCGTAAAGATTTTTTTTCTCTAAATACACGTTCCAATTTTGATAACGTCTTATTGAACCAATCACAAAGCGAGGATTTCTAGTAGCACAGTGCTTCATTATTTTAAATTTTTCAATGGTGCACACTTAAGAATCTATAGCGTTTTTTATTTGAGTCGCCGCGCAGAGGATTTTCCGATCGATTACTACAAAAATATGGACAATCGGTTTGGAAATCGCTAAGCTATTAGCATTTGAAATCTCACCACTTTTCGCTACCTTTCTAAAAGACGTAATCCTTCGTCAAAAATCAAGCAGGGATAAACCCAAATCAAACAAAATCTTGCGCCAAGTTGAGTTCAAAACCAAGCAAATATGAAAGGTTTGTGGTTCATGGCCTTCAAAAACGGACGCTCCAAGTTGCGCAGAAGGTGATCTAAATAAGATAATTCGCACTAAATTCAGGTCCAGATCCAGATCCAGATCCAGATCCAGATCCAGATCCAGATCCAGATCCAGATCCAGATCCAGATCCAGATCCAGATCCAGATCCAGATCCAGATCCAGATCCAGATCCAGATCCAGATCCAGATCCAGATCCAGATCCAGATCCAGATCCAGATCCAGATCCAGATCCAGATCCAGATCCAGATCCAGATCCAGATCCAGATCCAGATCCAGATCCAGATCCAGATCCAGATCCAGATCCAGATCCAGATCCAGATCCAGATCCAGATCCAGATCCAGATCCAGATCCAGATCCAGATCCAGATCCAGATCCAGATCCAGATCCAGATCCAGATCCAGATCCAGATCCAGATCCAGATCCAGATCCAGATCCAGATCCAGATCCAGATCCAGATCCAGATCCAGATCCAGATCCAGATCCAGATCCAGATCCAGATCCAGATCCAGATCCAGATCCAGATCCAGATCCAGATCCAGATCCAGATCCAGATCCAGATCCAGATCCAGATCCAGATCCAGATCCAGATCCAGATCCAGATCCAGATCCAGATCCAGATCCAGATCCAGATCCAGATCCAGATCCAGATCCAGATCCAGATCCAGATCCAGATCCAGATCCAGATCCAGATCCAGATCCAGATCCAGATCCAGATCCAGATCCAGATCCAGATCCAGATCCAGATCCAGATCCAGATCCAGATCCAGATCCAGATCCAGATCCAGATCCAGATCCAGATCCAGATCCAGATCCAGATCCAGATCCAGATCCAGATCCAGATCCAGATCCAGATCCAGATCCAGATCCAGATCCAGATCCAGATCCAGATCCAGATCCAGATCCAGATCCAGATCCAGATCCAGATCCAGATCCAGATCCAGATCCAGATCCAGATCCAGATCCAGATCCAGATCCAGATCCAGATCCAGATCCAGATCCAGATCCAGATCCAGATCCAGATCCAGATCCAGATCCAGATCCAGATCCAGATCCAGATCCAGATCCAGATCCAGATCCAGATCCAGATCCAGATCCAGATCCAGATCCAGATCCAGATCCAGATCCAGATCCAGATCCAGATCCAGATCCAGATCCAGATCCAGATCCAGATCCAGATCCAGATCCAGATCCAGATCCAGATCCAGATCCAGATCCAGATCCAGATCCAGATCCAGATCCAGATCCAGATCCAGATCCAGATCCAGATCCAGATCCAGATCCAGATCCAGATCCAGATCCAGATCCAGATCCAGATCCAGATCCAGATCCAGATCCAGATCCAGATCCAGATCCAGATCCAGATCCAGATCCAGATCCAGATCCAGATCCAGATCCAGATCCAGATCCAGATCCAGATCCAGATCCAGATCCAGATCCAGATCCAGATCCAGATCCAGATCCAGATCCAGATCCAGATCCAGATCCAGATCCAGATCCAGATCCAGATCCAGATCCAGATCCAGATCCAGATCCAGATCCAGATCCAGATCCGGAACTTATGCAGCCACTCTTAAAAATTGGCTCCGATGAAGAACGCTTTACTATGGGAGGCTAACTATTTCAATTAATAACACCTCGAACGAACAGTGAATTAGCGTAACTCGTTGTATTGTTTGCAGGAATCACTAAGTTTTGCAAATGACGGCGGTGTGATTCTATCAGTTTTCGATGTAGTATGGCCAGGGTTTGCGTAGACATTAATTTTCTCAAGAACCTGAAGGATCGATGTGCGTAAAAAACTTGTAGAGAACAACCCAGCCAATTCTTCTGTAGATGGCTTACATGGTCATATCGTGTTAAACCATATATGAAACGTACGCAGCAATTTAATGCCACACGTAGACGATCAAACAAACTTGCACTGAACTTGCGGACATGGAAAACATCCCCGAATAAAAAGTGTGGCAGGATTAGCGATTTAAATAGTTTCAACCTAGTGTCGACCGACGCAGCAGAAACACTGGAGTATAGTGTTCGTAGACCAGCATAAATCTTCCCACACTGTCGTCCCACTGGAGATCACTTTGGAACGTATACCCTAGGCTGTTCACTCTGTCCGACCACTGGATGATCTTATCGTCTATCTTGATGCATGATACCGGAGACACAGACCCAATTTCTCGCCGTCGCACGCTATGTCCGAAGGCACTTATTATATAACTTTCATGCACCTCAGATTTTTCTTCACAGGATATTAGTATTGGTCAAAACGATTAATTTAAAAAAGGTTTTAAAATATTCTATTTTGGGTTTTTGAAAAATTCAATTTTTAAGTATATATAGTGATCAACCCGTTTCAAGTGATCTTACCCGTTCTAATCGACCACCTCCGATTTCAACCAAATTTGGTATAATCACTCATTCCGACCCCACATTCAATTTCTCAAAGTTTTGTACGGATTGATCAATTTCCCTTGCAGTGCCGCTTCTCTATTTTTCTCAGATCTTCGAAAAAACTCATTTTTACTGCATGTCACTGCAAGGGGTATTGATCAATCCGTAAAAAACTTTGGGAACTTAAATGTAGGGTTGGAATGAACAATTATACCAAATTTGGTTGAAATCGGAGGTGGTCGATTACAACGGGTAAGATCACTTGAACGGGTTGATCACTATATAAACTTAAAAAGTTAATTTTTCAAAAAACCCAAGATAGAATATTTTAAGACCTTTTTTAAATTAATCGTTTTAACCAATACTAACATCCTGTGAAGAAAAATCTGAGGTGCATGAAAGTTAAATAATAAGTGCCTTTGGACATAGCGTGCGTCGTCGACTTCGTATAAACAGCGCTTTACTTCTGGCAGGATTGATTACAAGCCCGCTTCGCCGCGACCACTCTGAAATTCTTCCTAAATGCTCATTCATCATCCTGGTTATTTCCAATGCGCAGGGACCAAGACGACTGATGTATAGTTGTACGTTATCAGCATACACCTGGATGGAATAAAACTTAAGAACTGTCGGAAGATCGTTTATATAACAGCAGAACAGCAACGGTCCAAGGACAGAGCCTTGCGGTACACCAGATGTAGATACTGCGCAGCTGGAACGGCTACCACCACAGTATACTGTCTGTTTTCTGCCTTGTAGATATGCATACAACATGTGCACAGCCGCAGTGGAAAAGTTAAATTGAGCCTCCAGTGTTGCCAGCAATTTCCGGTGAGGGATAATGTCAAAAGCCTTTGAGAAATCTAGCACCAGAAGAATACCAACTCCTTTTTCATCGACTACCGCTCCTACATCGTCATGCACTCGTAGCACAGCAGTTTTAATGCTTTGACCTTTACGAAAACCAGCCTGGAATTCAGTCAGTAGGTTGTTGTTTTCTATGTAGTGCGCCATTTGTTGCTTAAGAAGCTTCTCGAAGGATTTCGACAGTGCGCATGGTATGCTGATCGGGCGAAGATTTGCAATGTCGTTCAGATGAGCCTTCTTTTTCAGAATCTTCGCATGCTTCCAACATTCTGGGAAAGTAGATGACACAATGAAGGCATTCAACAAGAGAGTTACATGTTCCATTACCCATGGTAAAATTATCTTTATAAACTTGATCGGTAAGCCATCCAAACCTACTGCGTTCGACTTGACTTTCCAAGTAGCATTTATAACCTCCCAGCTCTGCACTGGTCGAAAAGAAAACTGATACGGCGAATACATTGTAGCTCTTGGGGGAGCTCCATCCAGAGTACCACTTGTTTTATAGTTGGACAAGAAAACATTATTAACTTCCTCAGGGTCGAAGTCGTGTTGCTGTGACTCCTTATCCTTGCCCACACCTATTCGCTTTACTCGTTTCCACAAGGCCTTCGACGATATCCTGTCCAAGTACTGCTCCAGAAACTGTTTTTTTGGCTCGCGCAACATGTGCATTTGCACGGTTTCGTAGTTCCTTATACCGCTGTCGTTTTTCGTGTTTCAACTCGGGTGTAGCTCTTAACCAGTCTTTGTGCGCTAAATCACGTTCCAGCAGAGACCGCCGAACACTGGCAGTAAACCACTCATTCGATTTTCGACGATTGGTTTTGGTACGAGTCACTGTTTTAGGCCCAAAACCTTCTTCTGGTGTCGGGATTTCCAACGAAATGTTAATGACTGATCATTTCTTCCTAAGAAGCTTGCTACGGTTAAACCGAAAAAATAAATACCTATTCTGGGATATCATTTACAACACTGATTCGCATTCGTCGATTTCAAAGCCAGTTAAAATATTAATTAGCTAACATCCTCTGCATCTTACTAGTTCCTTTCGAAACTCTACTTTACAGCTATTAGTAAACTTCACGGAAATGCAATTGAAATTATGTTAACTTTGAAATACAAGCAACCAACTGACGCAAAGCAGTAAATGAAACGCTCAAAAACTATTCTGGGATAAGATAGTCGCTGATTTTGCTCGCTTTGAGAGTTGCTGCGTCACGCCACATGTACAAATAGCCCTTCAACCCTGTTTCCGTGCGAGACAATAACTCCGAACAAATTCTTGCAGTATATGGATGCAATCTGGCAAAAGGAAAAGATGACCGCTCACTTTTATATGACGTTTCACTTTCAGGACATCAAATTGGACTAAATTCAATGTCTTCCATGTCTATTCTATGTCTTTTATCTTTAAATCGGCTGAAGGAAAGGGGTGGTTTCACACTCCGCCGTACTTCCAAAGCACAGGAATTTTCGTAAGGAATTTTCATCGTGTTGGGACGGGCGGTTTTGTTACTTTTTTGTAAAAGGAAACCATATTGAACAGATGATGTGTTTAACTGCCGTCCCTGCCTGTGAAGCAAAGTAAAGACGAAGAAAATGTATAGGGAAATTTGACCTGAATATTTTCACTAGTTAGTGGTTTAAAATGATTTATTGATTTAAAATTGTAATAAAAACCATATAATTGCTACATCTATTATTAATCAAACCATCAAGATCCATTCATAACTAGTAGTGCTATTAGCGTTCAAAATCTTTCGCGACTCTCGCATTTTTTATTGTTTTGGAATTACCCCCTGTACCAGCTACCTTCCTAAGAGACGTAGTTCTACGTCAAAAAATTATTCTTTTGAATAGCTCTTGTGAATAAGTATGCTTGTCAAGTCAGGTTCCCATTAAAATGATTATATCAAAGATCAACTTTGTCACAGTAACAATTAAATGCTAAATATTAGCTCGAAGTCCTCGCACGTTCTGGTAGTAAATCAGTAGCGGAATGCAAGGGTTCAGCTGCGGATCGAGTACTGAACTGGAGACGCAGTCTACGTCATCCAAAGTATGATTATAGGAGTTATTGCACTTGCCAAGTCTGGAACTTTGGGAACTTCGTTCCGTACACTCACAAGCAGGACGACTGTTGTTCACTGTTGTTGTTGTTGTGAGGAGGCCATCTCACCATTAATTTCTTGTTCATCGTTGTACTTAACAAAATAGAATGCAATTGTGAAATAAAAGTCTTTATGTCGACCATTATTCTCATCGCCACCGGTGTGGAGGAGTGCTTCATGTCGTAGAATAGAAACAACTGGCTGTATCTTGAACTGTCCGTGCATAAATTACCTAGCCTCATTAGGAGGTGAATGTATGCATAAACTGTTTGGCTCGTACGGTCGTATGCAAGGTTATTATACATTTTGCTCAGTGTTTCATCCTATTACGGCACTTACAGTTGCAAACAATTCATTAAATATGCACCAACTTTTTCAATTTATGATTGCCATCTCTTTTAGTGCCCTAGTGTGTTTCAAGCTAGATTGCGGCTGCATTTTGTTTTCATATGTTAATAAAGAGCTTCAACTTAGAGCAGGGTTATGTTCACTAGAAAAGGCGAAAGTCTTCACTATAATCGGAAGCATATTTTGGGATTCATTGAAGCTGGAAGAGAACAATGTTTTAGATAGCTTTTATCGATGGTATGAATCTTCAACTTCTCAGCTGTAAAACGTTCCCTATAATAGTGAGCAACCCTGCCGACTTCTACAGCGCTCATAAACTTTTCATATGTACAAAAGCTGCTGGCTTCTAAACAAAAGCAACAGTAGGGGTACCTGTACCTGCTCCAACTACAATAGTACATCCGCTTTTGCAGGAAAATTTGTGTTTTTGTGCTTTGGAAAACAAAGTTCAAATCATAACAATTACTTATGTGGCTTCAAGCTTTTGCTCGAGGAAACCTATGTTACAGTTCTGAGAATTTGAGCATAAGTTGGAATGGAAGTGAGCAATTAAATTGTGGTCCAATAATGTTACCAGATAGAAGTTAATTATAATTGATCTTCTTAACAAATTCAATGAGATTGGTCAACTACACCGCATTCTAAGCGAATAAATCCACAAACCAAAGGGCAAAGTTAATTTTCAACTCGTGGCCTTGTTCGACGATCAAATTTTCCGTTTAAATCCTATTATGAAATTAAGCCCCATCAAAGGAAAGTCAAAGATTAGATCCATTATACTTGTTCGTGCTCACGGCGCCTTGGGAAGTATAGCCATTGAACATATCCGCGTATCGATGGCCCAACTTTTTGTTCCTCATCCGGAAAGCCTCCACTTAATCCGGCTTTCCTCCGCTTTTCGAAGTCTAGCTAGCAGCTTCCCTGAATTTTCCCGGCTCTCTGATTAAAGCAATCTCCAGTACAATCAATGGGACGGCACACGCGAAATCCCAGTTCGGATGAAACTTCGCATGAAAGAAGCTACTTTTTAAATAATTCAAACAGATTTCACTTGATTTTCGCCCGTTCCGGTGCAATTACTCAACCGGACGAATCGCGTCCATTATCGGGCCGGGATCGAAAGTTTCGATTCGCTGAGCGCTAAAAAATTTCGAATATTCGATCCGGTCCGAGGGTAGCAGATGCGCTCGGTACCGAGAGGAAATCCGAAATGTTTGACTCCGGCTTCGGCACCGGAGGTTGAAAGCATAAATAACGTTGCCAATTGTTTCCGATGAAAATCTGCTGCGCTAATCGATAGCTATTTGAATTATTGAATTGCTCGTGTTCGTACACGTACAATGGCTTCTCGGGTTGGACGGAACAGTCACAGAGTGCTCTAGCGTTCCGAATATATTCGGTGGTTAAACTATGGTAGAATAGGAGGAAGTAGGCTTCAATATGGTTGAATGGAAATTGGAGACTTTCTATCTTTTAGCTTAATCGAATTGAGTCAGTAGACTAAAACCTCATTGGTTAGCAGATTTTTTTACTTCAAGTTAGTCTTTAACTAAACGCTGGTGTCAATTCTAAAATATCTGAAAACCCGTCGTTGCTCTTTTGATGATTTGATTGAAAGCTCCTTTCGACAGCATCCGCTCTTCGCTGACTGATGATTGTGCAAAATTTAACCGTCCACATTGTGTGATTCTGTCAGTCTGGCACAAAATGGCACGTGTTTTCAAAGGACCACGTCCCGGATCGGTCGGTAGCTGCGCGGAAAATTGGAACCGCAAATTTCTAATATTTCATAGCATCCGAGTTCTGGTGAGCAAACTGCCGGGTGGCACCGTACGTCGTTGTCCCGTTCGACAGCTGCTCGATACTCGAGAGGGCGCAAGATTTTATTTGATCTGCAACGATTTGAAAGAGCGCGTCAAAATTTTTGAATCAGCACTATTCGAGTGGCAAATTGAAACAGTAAACCGGTTGAAACCATGATTGAACAGATTTCATAATTTTGAAGAAAAAGTTTCTTTAGTTTTCAGGTGTTTGATTAACATATACATAGAATAATTATAAATTATATATAAAACAGTAGACAAACGTTGTTCAATTACTACCTAAAGTAACAATTAAAACTTTCCTTATTTTTCGTTAATGGACCAAGCAATAAGTTTCAGCAGCACTCACCAAGTGATGATAACACAAATTAGCCTAATCCCTGAGCCATTCGTTTCCTTCAATCATCGTAGTTCTCCCCGACGAGAACTAAAAGAGAACCCAATGCAGCAGAGCGATAGGACTTCTGCTTCACTCGAGATGACCGATATGGCAGCAGAGTACAAATAAAACAGACAACCGCCGCATCCGTGTCCTGTGTCACCACCGACCGACGACGATAGGATGGGCCCGTAGTACGAACCAACCAACAAGATTGAATTCATCTACCGAAAGAGAGGATAATAATAGGATCTGTTCGGTGCCTGCCCTGCTGGCTGGTCCAACGACGTCAGTAATTTGGTCGGATTGAATTAGAGGGTGCTGATGAGGGTCGGCGCTGCGGATAAATTAGCCTGTAATTAAAACATTTTGTTCGGCATTCAATATGACGAATTAATTATTGAAGGCTGTGATAATTTTATTGCTTCGAAATTTTGCCAACCATTCAAATTTAATTATACAATTCTCGTCGCTCGCGTTCAGGCGACCAAAGCTCTTTGATCTCGTAACAGATATTATGAATTAACCAAAATTTGATGCTCGAGACTAACGTCAGCAAACACCCGAACAATGTGCTCATTGATTAGTCGTTACCATGACGGTAGCCATGCTAAATCGGACAGAGATAAGACGGTTCTTGAGCCAACAAAAGGATCTGCCTCTAGAGAAGGCTCCCTCTAGTGTAGGTAGAGCAAGGATACAGGCATAAATAAGTATTCCGCACTGCGCTGTTGCTTGTTGTGAATCCGGGCAAAGTGATAGAAATAATAATCAATGTTTATTGGCACCAATTTGTTTTTATGTGATTGGTTGGATATCAGCCATGGAATTTGCTCTGGGGTTAAGCGTAAGGATTCATGGAGTACTACCGATCACCATCGTGCAACATTGGATTGTTTAGGGAACAAATTTATGTTAACGATTGCACTGGAAGCAATCGATAGACTCTACACGAAGCACGATCCGAATAATGTGGTTCGACCAAACACAGGAATTAATTATTTCCTCCAGCAACTGGATAGCAGTAATTGAAATAAGCTGTAGACGGAATTTCTGATAGTATTAGAAATGTTTGATGATTGAAAATAAATTACTGCAGTTAGAGTTTAATACCTTCAAACTACGTTTTCTTAGTTAAGAATGATTGTGTGGCATCACGTATAAAATAATATTTGTTTAACACAGGTTTCTGTCGCAGAGGATTCTCAAAATATCATTGAAAACTTTATTTTAATTTATCTACCATTAAAAAATTCCTAAATAGAGCGTTGGGTATATAAATTTTGTGCAAATATTTCCTAACGCTCCCGTCTATTCAGTTCAGTTCAGTTTTTGGAATCATGCCAGACTCCACAGAATGGAACAAAATCTAAAACTAATGTAACAATTCTACTATTCGATTTTGTCCTTAAGAAGACGGTTTTGGGCCTCAAGTTCCGGATAACTGGATAGAGAAAAATACACCTTCTTGTCCTAAAAAGGACGATTTGGTCTGCTAATCGGCTGCAGTAACACTGAGCCAGTCTAAGGGTGGACTGTATTCTCGTTAGCTACTTCCCAGGACGTTTTGAGAGAATGTGCAGCACTAGTTAAAACTAAAATTTAGCCATTTATTATCTTCTCTCTAGAAGATTACAAAATACTGCGTCACTGTGCGCACTGTTATGCCGTTGAATCTTCTTCTTCCTTGCAAGTGCTACTGCTGCTGCTGACCGTAACGCTCGAAAGAGATGAAATGACAAATGATAAAAAAAAGTTGTGACCTATTTTGATGTCTGCTTGCTGTTAGTGTTGTCTTTTCGCGCTCGAGCTCAACATTCTCCCCCGGGCTGAAAAGTATTTTCGGACCAATGCTTCAATGATTGAATGTTATCTTTGATGAGAAGCACCGCAATCTTTGTTGCTGGTTGCTTGTAAACAGTGCCATTCAACATCAGCATTACGTACATATATACTAATAAATCGTATTTGATGCGCAAAATTGGTATATCCGTACAATTTTGGAGGCGATAAACGTGATGAGGAATAACTATACGCATTTCATGTATATAAGTAATTATATATGATAATATCCGATTAAGCCCGACACGCTACGTACTGTTACAATTCTACAATCGTATGTATGTAAGCTATTATCATTATATACGACTGAAAATCAACTTGAGCGCACTTTATTAAGCATTAGTTGCGATTCCGAATTGGTTAACAGTTGTTTACGATAATTTGTGTACGATTTGGTGCTAGCTGGATGTGATTTAAGTGAAATTTAACGCTCTTTACGACCACCTCCCAAAGATCACCAAAGTTGGTTACTTCAGGCTGAATAAAATTACAAGCTATCTCCTTTGGTTGACAGAAACCCTCGAATATCGACACAACAATAATATCGAAATATTCTTTGCACCGTACTTTAGCACCTTAAAAATAGGAGTCACTATCAGAGTGCATTTCACGGGGCAGCTCTCTTCGGATCGTAACCCGTTCCAACCCAAGCAACAATTTTAGTTTTATTGTACTCTTATGGCGGTTTTCATGACCAATTTTAGTCTTAAATGCCATCAAAAGAGTGTAATAAAACCCAAATTGTTACTTGGGAATGCACCAATAAATGCGCCGTTAGTCAGGTTCATACAAGTAAATAAGTTCTCCTTTTCTAAATAGTTTTCTTTAGGTTTTTGATCTCCCTTTACTTTCTTTTCCTTCCATTTTTCCTATTTTCAATTGTTTATTCTTTTGCTGTCCAGTATTTCTGGTTTGATTGTTTCAAGTCAAGTTGTAAATCCAGTAATAAATTTAATTTCAAGTTTAATTTTAAACCTATTTAAACTTACTTCCATGTTTAAATTCAATTCTAATTTCATGTCCAATTTCAACACTGTTTACAAGCTAAATATTAAATCTAGTTTCAAAATTCCAAATACAATTCCAGTCCAATTTCAGTTACTACTTTAAGATCAATTTCACGCCTAATTTCATGTCCATTGCCAAGTCTAATTTCAAATTCTACTTCAACTTAAGTTTTAAAATCAACTTCAAGCAAAATTTTAAGTCCGACTTCATGTACAATTTTAAATCTTACCAAGTTCAACTTTGAGTACGATTTCGAATCCAACACTCAAAAAAAGCAAAAGTTTCAAGACTAATTTGAACCCAATTTATATACATTTTCAATTCTATAATTGAATCATAAGTGACGGTGGAAAACTCCAAACAAAAACCGAAAAATTATATTCTGTCACATAAAAATTCTTTTAAACAGTTTTTTATTGTTTGTCAATTTCTAATCTGTCGATGGTTAAATATTCATAATAACATTCGGTCATTACAAATATTTTTTTAGGTTTTTGTCCTTCCGCTGCTAGACAACTAAAGGGGGGGGGGGGAACCGAATTTGTTCTTTCATATCAAAATATACGTTGTTAATTTCTATGCAAAAACCTGCCAGAATAAAGTCAAAATCGAAACAAATTTTTTTTTTGCCGGTTTTCGGAAGCTTTATTTGTACTTCCATTTTTGTTTCGTGTCAGAAGCGTTAACACTCTGTACACTCTTTTTTCGAGTTCTTTAGGCTGTAAAACCCACAGACGATTGGTTTTATACAAAATTTTTTTTACTCAACTTTAACAAATTTTTTTGCAACCCCCCCCCCCCCCCTATTTTTAGAGTCAATTTTGACAAAAAGTTTAAAAATAATTTGCAATTCTTGCTGTTCTTAAAGACCGAAAAATTAGGTTTTCTAAAATATTTTCCTAATGCAAAAATTAATATCTCATGAAAATGTATGCAAATTTTCTTAGCATGTACACAGAAGGAGAAAAAATAAAAAATAGCACGAAAAAAACGTGTCGAAAACTGAAATAAAAAGAAAAGAACATCGAAAGAAAAAACGTGATAGAATGGGAAAGAAAACGGAAAATAAAGAGACAAAACTTGAAAAATAAGTAAATGGGAGAAAAAAGAAGGAAAAAGAGGCTGGACAGAAAAAAAGATAGAGAAAAGAACAAAAAAGAGAGAAAAGAAAGAAAAACGATAAACGAAGGAAACAAGAAAGTAAATAGAAAATATGTAATTTAGTTCATAGGAACTAAAGAAACGAGAATGAAAAAAAATTAAGGGAAAGAACTTAAAAGGAAGACAAAAGAGGACGGAAGAGAAAAACAGGACGTGACAAAATAGGAGGACATTACAAGCCTAGTAGCAATTTGAGTTTTATTGCGTCATTATTGCGGTTTCTACGACCAATTTTGGTCATCAGAACTGTCATAAGTGCGTATTAAAACTAGTATTGTTACTTGGGAAAAAGAAGACGAAAAGGAATAAAGAAATAACGAGGGCAAAATCGGGATGAAAGAAAAATAGAAATATACAAACAGTGAATAGGACAAAGATAAAACATGACAAAAGGGAGAGAAAGCAAAACCAACTGTCGGAAGACACTACATCAAACGAAGAAACATTATAGAGAAGGTGGCAAAACAGATTTTTCAAAGAATCAACGAAAGCGGTAAAACATAAGAAAAAAGAGTAAAAGCAGGAGATAAAAAAGGGAAGCCGGAGAGCAAAGGGATAAAATGAAGCCAAAAACAGTATAAAACAGAAAGGAAAACGGTGCATCTAAAAGAGGAAAAATGGAACAGACGAAGACGAAAAACGAAAGAAAAAAGAGACAAAATTAGTTGGAAAAACACGAGAACTGGAAATAAAAGAAAGAAAAAGGCATGTGGAAAGACGGAAAACGAGAAAGAAAATAGCAAAAAACGAGTGAAAAACAAGATCGAAAATAATAAAAAATGGACCCGATACGAAGAAAAACGAAACAATGCAACAGATAATACAGAACAACAAACGAATAAACGATATAAAAAGAGGAAAAAAGAAGAAAAAGGAAGAAAAATGAAAACTAAAACCAAAACAAAAACGATACAGAAAAAGAGAGCAAACGGAACAAACAATGGAAAAACGGGACTAGAAAAGAAAGAAAACGAAACAGAAAAGATGTAAAGCGTGGACTGGAATAAGACGAAAAATTTTATTTCGAAATCGTAATTAATATAGTGTACGTGTCCAATTTTAAGTCCAATTTTAAATTCAATTTTAATTCAAATTCAAGCTTTGATTAATAGTTAAATTTCTAGTGCAAATTGAATTACAATTTCAGGTCTAATTTCAAACGTAATTCTAAGTCTAAACTCAAGTGAAATTTAAATCCCATGTACGTCATATTTCCAGTCCAATGCAAAGTTCAATTTCGAGCAAAATTTCAAATCCGATTTCATTTCGAATTTCAACTTTAATTTCAAATCAAATTTGAAGTCCAATTCCAAGTCAGATTCAATTAGATTTTCAAGTCAAATTTCAAGTGCAATTTCAAATAAAAACTTTATATGTTTGTGTCCGATATCATGTCTAATTCAAAGTAAAATTTCCAGTCCAAATTAAAAGTCTAATTTCAAATCCAATTGCTACAGTTTCCAGTTTAATGTAAAGTTAAACTTTAAGTCCAAATCAGTCTAAATTCAAGTCTAAATTATGCAAAGCCTGAATTACCGCTACGAAGAATCGCCCATGTCTTGAATGTTTGGCCCACCGAATGCGACTGCCTGCTCAGGTCTTTCAGCAGTCAGGTCTTTGAACGCAGTCGGAATCTAGACGACACCGACGGTTGCCGATACGATGATGCATCGGTCGCACAGTGCGCGAGGCATCTTCTGATGCTGGGATAAGCGATATTCTGTACCGGGGGCATTCTACCCCAACACAAATTGATACCTTGATCGAATGCAATTTCAAGCCCAATTTCAGCTCTATTTTCTAGTTTATTACAAAGTCTGATTTCTAATATAATTCCAACATTGATTCTAATACCAATTGATCTGGAGAGTTCGGAATTTAGTAAGAAGATATTCGCATTCTATTATCCCTCGATTCCAGCTTTCGCTTATGCCTGGAGACGTTAGTGATCACGCACACAACCCAAGTAACAGTTTGGGTTTCATTACACTCTTAAGACCAAAATTGTTCATGAAAACCGCCATAGGAGTACAGTTAAACCCACACTGTTGCTTGGTAAAGGTCTACCTACTCTGAGCAGTCTATACAGGTATTTTGGTGAAATGATTGATATGAAATGAAATGATTAGCATTTTACACGGTTCGTTGTCTTTAGTACAATTTATTTTCTTTCCTAAGATTTGCTTTTCCTAAGATTTGACCACTTTCGTTTGGTCATTGGTTTTCGTAATTCGGAAATAATATGGTGATATTCAAAATTGCGGTGATTACAATTCTTAATCCTAATCACCAAATTTCACTACAAGGTCCTCGAATATAGGCTTGAATTTTGACCAATTTTCCACCCGACCATCAAAAGAAGGTATCGGCACTCTCATAGGAAGAATCACTGGTGCAGCGTCGCTAGTAAGATCAACCGTAGGAACAGGTTTGACATAACTCTCCACTAGACTCTGTAGCCGATGGAGCGCTTCGGTATGAAGAACATCGAACTCGCTCAGCTAGTCGTCATGTTCTTCCATTCTGGCTGGTGGACTTTTTCCATTACTTTACGATGAATTTCGGTATACTCGTCATAATGCGTTTCTAGCTTCTTGCCGCAAACTTTCAGTAACGAAACACTTATTTGGGATGGATAATTTTCAGCCTTTTCAAGATTATTGTTTATTTTCGACAATTTGCGTTTATTCTGGCCGAGCTTATGGATGAGCCGTCCGCGTAGGTTGAGCGTACTGGAGACGGATATTTTGCTGACTGAACTAGTTTTTCACACTCGAGCGTGAACACTAATATCGCATTGATTGTGTTTCGAATGCTTTGTAAATTTGATTTCATTGATGAATTTATCTCTAGATCAAACGGTTGGTTTCAATTTTGTTTTTCAGTTATTATAAATAAAAGATGAATAATAATAGAAAGGGAGATAATGGGTATGAAATGGGGAAGGCTCTCAAGCCCCTACCTAGCGCCTCCACTCGGCCGTATACGGTAATACTCTATTGAGTAGCTAAGCTAGGAGATGCGATGCTGCGTGGTTCTCGGCTGTCTGATTTCAAAACTACGATTTTGGGCAGACGACTGAGCCACACGGCCAGGTAAGCCTAATACATTATTATAATAATTTGTTTTGTTTTAGCTCATCAAGCACCTCCTACTGTACAGTGAAAACTTTGGCAGTGGCAAGTTTGTATAATGCACATGGATATCAGAATGAAGAATTAAATTAATTATTGGATATTAGATGCACATATAATTCATTCGACGGATTGCTGGTGAGATTGTTCTATTTTTGCCAATATATGCTCCACTTCATTTAATATTTTATTCATATCGTATATTACTGGGTACATGAACACCTATGAAGATGGCGTGAATTTTACGCATCCTCGTAAAGTAGGTGTTCAACTAACGTACCCATTTCTACAATCGTAAGGACATGGCCAGGTGGATGGTATACTTACGGGTACACCTTATCAGCCACCCCCATGGTGTGTACGGCTGTCTATGCTATGCTAATAACAATAGAAAAGGAGATAATTTATCAGTAGAGAATCGAAATTTTTACTCAAATAAGCGGGTTGTTTCCAAACCAAGTGAATCGAATAAATTAAATTCACTACCGCATAGATAACGACAAAACTGAGCTTCCAAATTGAACCACCTGCAGCTTGTCCAGAGCTAGCACTCAAAAAACATTGAACGATATGTGCTTTGACACAAAAAATGCATTTAATTTCGCGCCAAACACGTCTTTTTTGACAGTATTTTTTTGTTATTTCCATCACTGAATCAGCCGAAAAAAAATAAATTCACCGCATTCAAGCTAGCAGCTTAACCTCAACGCGTCAAGTCGAAATACACATACACACGGTCGGCTGCACATGTCAAATGATAAAATGTTTCATTTGTCGCAGCACTAAGTCATGCGGTCATCGGAGGTAAAATCAACCATTTCGAATCCCCGAAAGATACCGAGCCCGCGCGCGGTAGGTTTGCTCCTCTGTACTCCAGGCCCCGGCTAACGAGCACCCGCACTGCTGTGTGCTGGAGCGGAAAAAATTTAACATCCGAAAAAAAATACTCCCCGCCATTCTATCAATCTAATTCATCAGAATCCATTTCAGGACTGCCAAAGTACGGGGAGCCCATTTAGGAGCTGCGGAGGCAATAACTTGCGGGTTGCGGGTGTTCGGTATTGAAGCATTCCCACCCACAATCAGGTGACGAATCATCGCACACCGAGCGGATGTTTGACAGACGCGCCTCGGAGTCCACTTTATGGGGTATGCGCAAAAAAAATACATAATAAAATGAAATAAAATAAAATTATACTGTCACGTTGTTTGCCGTTCTAGCAAATAACAAATAAACAAATATACACCGGTTGATTTTTGATGGATGATTTCAGATATAGGGAAGTTGCAGCAAAAAGCAAAACCGGAGATGTGGAACCGAGCCAGTTCGAGAGTATGTATTGCAAGCCAACCAATTATTTTCATCATCATTTATGCTGGTATGTTTCTGATGACAATAGCGATTGAAAGTATCGATTTTAAATGAGCTTAAATCGAAAAGCTGATAGCTGTTATGAAGTACAATATATAACAATTTATAAAGTACTGTTTGAGAAACATGTTATAATAGGTTTGTTTTTATATAGCTATTCATGAACGGGTATTTGCTACAGATTGGCAAAAACTAGTCAATAATTCCCCAAGCGAGTATCAATTTTTAAAGTAAAAACCACATTTTATGCTATCACCTCTGTTTTTAACAACTAAATGTTCATCCTCTGGGAGAAATGATCGTTTTCGAATGTTTAAAACTGATTTGGCTTTCGAGCACGATTAAAGCTTTTGTCGTTTAAAACGTAAAACCCACGAAGTGTAACTATAAAAAAATTCCACCTGATTAACCAATAAAAATATTCACTTTTTTCGAGCTGTTGATATTATCAGTGGCTGTATACATGTCACAACCGGCGGCATTCAATCCAAACAAATAATCGTCCTTTGTGGTGGACCCTGCCTTCGACATTGTGGCCTACCTTTGGTAGAATGATGAGATAGGTTATCAGCTGTGGCCCCTATGGGAGGTAACAAACTAGTCATTTGCAATTCATAATATTCGCTTCGGGTATTGGAAAGTATCTGAACCCTAGAAACAAGAATGGAGCCTTCGTCGCAAAATTTATTGATGCTGTAAGGAATTTTCGAGCAATTAAGGAAAAAGTTATTTTATTTTCCTGCTACCAATTTATAATTATTCCCATATGGTGAAAGCTTCCCTGGTCTTATCTTGGCTTAAGCATTTTTAAAGCCGAATGAGCAGAAATATGAAGCATAAATTTGTTGGAAGAAGAAATTTCCTACCACAACATTAGATAAATTTGGTGAATAACAATTTCATAATAATCTAGTTTTGAATTTTGGCTTTCAAAATTTGCTTATTCTGTTTGTGAAAAGGAACAAAAACGGACTCTGAATGGAAATATTGCGCCATAATATTATAATCAAAATGTGATAATTTATGAATTCTCAAACTTCACATTCAGAAACTCAAAAAGATAACTAATTTGCCAGTTCACTGCTGCATTCCCAATGAATGTGTTTAAAAACAGAGCTTTTTAAAACTCATGTTGACACATATCAAGAGATACACACGATAATGACTGAAATAAATCGGACTGCAAGCGTTATTCATTATGCATTATTTGCTTTTTCAAGCCGCATCACATTTGATTGAAATTGACGAGGCTAAACGAGTTAATCGGTTCCGCATATAAGGGTAAGCGGGGCAAGACCGCCCGCCTAAGCAAAACCACCTGTATAAAAAAAAGTTGTAGCTCAATTTCTAATTTATCTGCTTTAAATGAACAATTGATCTATTACCTACATATAAAAAATAAAAACATAAATATCTGTAATGATTTTCTATTTTTTATTGCGATTTGGAAACACGTCCAAAAAATAGAGTATTTTTTCCATGCGGGGTGAAACACGCCCACTAACGGGGTAAAACCGCCATAGCATATAACTTAAACAATATTCAACCGATTTGAATGAAACTGGTGGCATTGGATTCATGAATTTATCTAATTTAAACAAATTGAATCAGTTTGCTATCAAACAATACATAGTTCCCCGAGATTCGCAAGTTCGAAAGAGTGTCTGGCAACCACTCGTATTGGAAGAATATCAGTACTACTGATTCAGTAGTA